>NW_024344378.1:52560571-52803614 GCF_902729225.1 Pteropus medius | reverse complement strand
TGTGTTGTTTTCTAATTATGTAATCACATCTCTTGTTTCCTTGGTGTTATTTTATTCTGTTTTATAATATCATAATTTTTTTCATCGTCTTACCCCTCAAATAAAATTTTTTGTTTATGACTCTTCCACACTGTAATTTATTTTTTGTTCAAAATTATTTTTAATAGTTCTGTTTAGATTTCTTCTTTTATTCACATCATCCTCGTTTGGCTCGAGGGAATGTCTGGAGAAAAAAATTCCCGAGCTTTACCTTTGATGCCTCAGCTGCTCTTTAGATGAGCAAGCCCCAGGCTGAATTCAGGAGTTTTGATCTTGCTTGCTATATTTAGGGTTCCTGGATGACCTGCTGGGGATGTGTAGTTTGTGTGGTCATGTACTAGAAATAAAACACTTTCTGATATGGAGCTGTTTGTCTGAGTGTTCACAGAACTTTGGGGGACAAAGAGCTGTGTATTTGAAGCTTTTTACCATTTGCCTCCTATTGGGATGTTCTTGATGACCTCCTCTAGTTTAGGTACACTTCTGAAGAGGCATCCATTGCAGTGGTAGCAGCCTGGAGGAGCTTCATAAAGCCTGAGGCAGATGTCCTGCTTGAACTTGATGTTTCTATCCCACCTTTCTTCCAAGAAATTCTTAAATAATTTTTGTATATCCAGTCCCATAATGCTCTGGAGATGCAAGTAGAGATCCAGAAGGACTACTTAATTCAATATTAAACATAGAAGCACTCTCCAAGGAGGGATCTATGTGGCTGTTTAATAGAACATATTGTCCTCAAACAATAGTTTAAGATGAGACTGGAAGGTAAGACTGCTTCTTTAATTATGCTCCAGGGAGTGTTTGGAAAAGCAGAAAAAGTTCACAACACAAACAGCATCCCAGGAGAATTACTCTGTTGCAGAATCAATTTGTGAAATTAGAACCATCTGGGGACAACAGTGTCATAACAGAGGGGATCTGAGGACAATCTCGGGGAGGCTGTAAAGAGGTAGCCAATGTGGCAATATCTGGAGCCGATGAATGTATGAGACCATATAACTGGAGCCAGGGACAACATAGACATCAATTTAGTGGATAACATCCCATCAGGGACACTGAGCAGAGTTAGGCAGAGTTCATTAAGCATCCTGAAATTCAGGAGAAAGCCAGTTAACCACTGAATGGAAAAATCTTATCATTAATCTAGGTCAAACTGGACTAAATTTAGGGTCTGGAGGTAAAATGGATGTCAAAAGTCAAAGGCAAGGGCAAAGTTCTGCATGCCTCAGACTCTATATCCTTAGCAGAACTTTGCTTCCTCTTGAGTGACACTGTCTAGTAGTCACCAGCCATTTAGGCTTTTTAATTTCAAAGAAAATTTAAAATTCAGTTTCTCAGTCTCACTAGATACATTTTAAAGCCTTAATTTGTGGACTACACATAATGGTCATTTACAACATCACAGAAAATTCTGTTAGGCTGTGCTGCTCTTCAGCCATGGTCTACCAAGATATTACATGGAACTGTCATTCATATTTACTTATCTAATCTTTTTTATTTTTACTTTTATGTATATTTCATGATACCCATAATATATTAGAACATAATATCTCTAAATTCTAAAATCTGATGTTTTATATTATCTTCATTGTTTTACTTTTTCTCCTGAGAATTTACCATAATTTAATATATATTTTCTTCAGTTATCTTTTTCTACAATTATGATCTACAAAATCTAAGCCCCAAGAAAGAAAGAAATTTGGTCTTTTTTTTTTTATTCACTGAAAATATCATAGCACACACGTGTTCAGTAAACGAATGTTGACTATTCATAGCCAATCCTTTGGAGTGTTTAGATTGCACAAGGCATTTATATTATAGACAGAAGAGGTTAGTATATTAATTTCAGTAAGCAGATAACAGAAAATGAATTGTTCTATCATAACCATTTTATTGAAACAAGTTTCTGACATCGAAGTGATGTCAAGGAGAAGCATCTCTTCCTAATTTGCTCAAAAGATAAGTAAAGGCCAGCGTATTTTGAAAGTACAGATACAGTAGATTTTTTTTGGAATAAGTACATCATAGAAAAATTTAGAATCCTCATTCTAGAGGATAGGAATTTAACTGGAGCAATGGAGTTTAAAAGTTTTATTCAGAAGAGCAAGGGGTGCTGGTGTAAAGAAAGTCAGTGGGGTACGACTTCACATTGTGTACTAGTAGTCAAGGCCTTAAACTGGGGGTGAGGATGGACAGTTATCAGCACATCTTAGAAGATAAAAACAGATTTATTCTGATCCAGTCAGGCATCATAAAAGCTAATGAGCTTTCCATTCAGCCAGCAGGTAACAAGTTCTTAATAACACCTGTTGATGCAAATTCATCACTTGGATATACATTTGATGGTCATTATGATCAGCTGTTCTAAAACACACAGAAAGACAACACTTATCAGTAGACAGTGGTGCATTCTATTGATTTGGGTGTGATTTAAAGCTTATCAGTACAGCATGAGAACTGCTAAAGTAAAATTTGGAGTCAAAAACAACTGGATTATAATCTCTTCCTCAATTTGAACATGGAAGAGCTATGTTTGAGCCTCTTTCTGTCAGTTTTCATATTTGTGAAATAGTATTAAGTATATGAAATTATACATTTGTCATAAGGCTGTGAAGCATTAATTTGACCATATAAATTCTCTAAAACAGTCTCTGGTATATGGTAGAGGCTCAATAAATGAGAATTTATTTCCCCCTTTCTCATTCTTAAAATTTCAGTTTGAACCTAAAGTCTTTCATTGAAGTCCTCAATTCCCTTCAGAAAGATGGTAATTATAAAAAGCATAGCAATTGATAGGTATTGAAATGTTACTATGTAAGAGGCCCATGCTAAATGTTTTATATATGCTTTAAATTGGAAGTACGTTGTCATGTTCCAACCATTTGGCTCCTCAGTTACCAACCCTGCTGCCTCCTCATGATGTCTAAAACCCTTCTCTCATCATGGATTCAATAATGTTGAGAACACTAGCTTTCAGGAGAGAGTTTAAATTTCTTCATCTGTGTGGCAGTGTGTCATTACCTTGTTCACACTCATTTCTTAATATTACCCTCAACCTAACTCTAATAATTTTAAAGGCTTTTAAAATAAATGTAATGAAGACACTAGTGGCAAGCTAAGGGAAGAAGAGGGCTAACGAATGTGTGTTTAAGGACGAAGACCTTTCCTCAGCCTAGAACCAAAGGTCATTTCAGAAGGTCTACATAAGGATGTTTATATTTTAAAAGACACACTTCACTGCCTTGATAATTTTGTTGTGAGCCAGTGCTGAACTCTCCATGTTTCTCTGACATGTTGACATGACCTATATTTACACTACATCTCAGGAATGATAATTTCTCTCTATATATAGAAGCAAAAAAGAAAAATAAGAAAATTCCAAAACATCACAAAGCATATTGGCAGAGTATATGGGATGCAAATTACCTGGAACTCCAAGAACAAAATCATTCCATCCTTATTATTCTGTGGCTCAAATAGAAAGCCAACAAGAGGGATAGCACATATTTATAAAGACTGTTCTTTGCAAGAATCAAATCTTTGTTCTGACTCTGCTCTTTGCCTCTTGCTGCAGGGCTGTTTTTGTGTAAAGAATGAACTAAAAAAGAGAAAATCCTGAAAAATAAAATCCAAAGATTTCTAAAGCTGAAAGAAGTAACATTTTCCAATTCAAAAAATCACAGCTTGAATCGTATTTCCTGTACACGAATCTCTGAGAATTTAAACCTTTTCTACATTTTTATACCTAACGCTTCCTCTTTTGTTATATTAGGCTATAAGAAAAGCAATTATATTGTCACACATTTTTGTCTCACAATCAAGAAATATTCCTATTATGTCTATTAGGAAATTTTTCATGAAAGTATACCACATACTTGAGCTTTGCATATTTAAGGAGTAGCAAAAAGGCTTCAGTGACAGCATTGTCATTTCTCAGGTACTTCCCAAGAGAACAGTGGGCCTGGCCTTGAACAGGATGAGGTATGCTTGGCCATTAAGGTTGGATGAAATGAAACTGTGTTTCCTCCCTAGAAAGAGCAATTTGATATTTGTATTTTGGAATAATTTTTTTAATTGCCCTCAGAATAAGCTTATTGGTTCCAGGGGTTGTGGGGCGAATCTTATACAGTTCTATTTTTTTTTAAAAAAACACCTTAAACAGCAATTTCTAACTCAACCACCCATTATTTCCCTAAATTTGATACTGAATAACTCATCACTGAGGGCAAATATTAAATCTACTGTGCAAAGATGGTGATATACCAATATTTAAGGGCATTCAAAACAATGAGGATTGAGACTTTGAAGTCAGTACTTCCAAAAAAAGAGTTCCCTGCTAATTTGAAATGATTACCTTGTTAGTGACATAATGAATATTTATTGAATTATTTCTATGTTTATTACTACAAGCCTAAGAACATTAGGCAATGAAGTTGTATTAACCTGTCTGAATTCCAGGCCAGGGAGGACCTAATGAGTTGACTTAGAGCCAGAAATTGGGTCTTAAAGTACTTGGGGTGAGTATAAGGGCACACAAAAAAATGGTAATTACATGAAAGGATGGAGATGTTAACTAACTTTATGGTGGTAATCATTTTGCAGTATATATATATATATATATATATATTTCATATACATATTATAACATATATATATATATATTTATATATACATAACATATATATAATACATATATATACATAAACATATATATAATTTGGTGGCAATATATACAAAGTCATATGTATATAACGGTATAATCGGCTTCCTTGTAGTATGGCATATATATATATACAAGTTCAATCATCATTACGAGTTAGATAGAGGATGGATGATTGTATATATATATATATATGTCTAATCATCACATTATAGTATACCTCCAAATTTAGTATATTATAGTACTGCTTTAAGTTACCCCAAAGTTGTGGCGGGGGGAGGGGAGGAGTATAGTGATATATTTGATTCAGCTGTGTTACTTCTCTCCAATATTTTCTCTCACCCCCTCACAAACACACACTAATATCGTCAATACACACACACACACACACACACACCACACACACACAAGCCACACATCAGCTGCCTCTCTTTTCCCGGGCCATAATAGATAACAATGTTCCTACCAAATCCATTGGAACTAAATACAAGATTCCTTATTTCTTAAGGAACAAAAACACAAAATATTTTAAACCATGTCATTGATATAAATATTTTCATGTAACAATAATATAATGTCATGGTTAGCTAATATTGTCAGGTTAGTTATATCTCCTTTGACTTTTCTTCACTTTCATTAGCCACAAACTTATCCCTCAACTGAATTAATTTAGAAGCATTCTGACACGTTTTCTTCCATTTGATATTACACTCTTAAAATTGATTCTCAACACTTCAGGCAGAACAATATTAAAAAAATTAGATTGTTCTAATTTCTATCTTAACCTTCTCCCTAAGCACTTTACTCTATGCACTTCACACTGTTTGCTCCATATATTTTTAAGGTCTGTTTAAATGTCACCTCTGTAAGAAAATTTTTCTAAATACTTTATCTAAAATATACCTACACATCATTATTTTTTATTGCAACATTATGTTTATTTGCTTTCTGACTCTTACTAAAAAATTTTTAAATATATTAAATTCTCTGTCCAGTCATTTATAGTTGTTTATCCACTGGACTTTATGTTTTTTGAATTGAGGAGTATGCCACTCCTATTATTTATTATTATCACCAGTTAGCATATAGAAGACATGCAATACACATGTGGAATAAATATGTGGATGATTATTTTAATTATTACTTTACAAAAATGTTTTCAAAGAAGGATCAAAGAATACTAAAAATGGTGGGTAAAAGTTTTATAAACTGGATATTTGTAATATCTCAAAGATATAGAATATTTATTAATTTCCAAAGAGAAATGCAGGGGGAACAGCAGACACATGGCAGCATGAAGGGTCCCTTTATCTCTCCCTTGAAATTACAACAAGTTTAACAGCTATAATCCAACAAAGGATCCCCAGCCTAATACACAAATATTTCTGAGATATCTGTACATCGGAACATTGGAAGGTGGACAAATAGGGATAAACAGGAGAGGAGCAAAGGAAAGAGAGCAGAGACAGTTGCCGCGGACACAGCCTGGAGCTCACTGAGGGACTCCAGAAGCCAGGAGAAATCGGATTGCTGCAAATGCTCTCTGCAGCCCCAAGCATTCCTGCCTGAGTGATTAGCATATAATACACCTAAACCCAGCAATCTATCAGGGCAGAGACCTGAACACAGAAGTGTGACAGCTGTGTTATTGCAGCTGCCTCTACTAGGCAGAAAACAAAGTCGCATAGCCTGGCTGCCTCCCCTCACCTTCCCAAAGCTCTCTTGTCCTGAACCTTCCCCGAGCTAGCAGCAGGCTGAGAAGAAACTGTAGTAGTGACTGTCAGACTACAAAGCAGAGTATCTACAGCCCTCAGAACTAAAGAGACAGCTTCTGAGTGGCTGATGCACACTGCGGCTAATCCCAGCGACAGGAGTGGAGCTAAAGAGGTGAGGCAGGTGAAGTCTGGCAGTTGTCATTACTGGAGGAAACCAAAGCCAGAAATATTCCAGAGGTATACCAAAAATATACCTCTTCCAATTTTCCCCACCCCCACACACTGAGGCTAATCCCAGTAGAGTCATTTGAGTCGCTTCAGGCAATACAACACTGCATCTGGCTGCTGGGACAGTACCAGGACTTCAAGGGCTTGGAATCCCATCACCTTCCATATTCACCCACAGGAGTGGAGCCCTGAGATGGAGGCAACCTGGTCATAGAGGAGACACCCACATCTCTAGGGAATACTGGGCATTTTTTCACTGCCCAGCAGAGATCCAGAAGGCCTGGGCAGTGCAGGAGGCTTGTGCTCCTTTTAAGTACCACTAACTGGAAAACAAAAGAAAAACCTCTTCTAATCAACCTGCTGAAGAGACATCACTCTTAATAAAAATAAAATTTTTAAAACGCAGAGTTTACTCCCATAAATGTCGGGGAGAGAAATAGTTATCAAATATCATAAACAACCAATTTAAGAAGGCAGGAAAAAAAATATCTCCAGAAAATAAACTTAAAGACATGGAAATATGTGATTTAAATGACAAAGAATTCAAGATTGCAGTTCTGAAAAAAAACTAATGAGGTACAACAAAACTCAGATAGATATTTTAATGAACTCAGAAATAAAATCAACAAACAAAAGGAATACTCTACCAAAGAGATTGAAACTTTAAAAAAGAACCGAATAGAAATTCTAGAGCTGAAGAACTCAATAAAAGAGATGAAGAATGAAATAACGAGCTTAAGAAATAGAGCTGACAAGATAGAGGAGAGAATTAGTGATGTCAAAGACATAAATCTGGAAATGAGGTAGATGGAAGAAGAGAGATTTGAGAGTAAAAGAAATAAACAAATAAAAGAACTCTAAGAACTATCTAACTCCATCAGAAAAAGCAATATAAGAATAATGAGTATACCAGGAGAGTAGAAGGAGAAGGGAACAGAGAGCCTATTCAAACAAATAGTTGACAAGAACTTCCCAAATCTATGAAAACAAAAACAAAAACAAACAAACAACAAAACAAAACAAAACTGGATCCTTGAATCCAAGAAGCAAGCAAAACACCTAGTTATCTCAATTCAAAAAGACCTTCTCCAAGGCACATTATATTAAAACTGTCAAAAATTAATGACAAGGAAAGAATTCTCAAGGCAGCCAGGGGAAAAAAAGACAGTAACCTATAAAGGAAATCCCATTAAGTTATCATTGGAATTTTTTTTAGCAGAAACTCTACAAGTTAGGGGGGCATGGAAGCAAACATTCAAACTATTAAAAGAGAAATTACCAGCCAAGAATAATATATCCAGCGAAGTTCTTCTTTAGATATGAAGGAAAAATAAAGAACTTTCCAGACACACAGAAGCTTGGGAATTTTCCACCAGAGGGCTTGCATTACAGGAAATACTGAAGGTGGTTATTCTACCTGAAACAAAAAGATAAAAAGATACAAAACTAAGAGTAACATGACTAACAAACAGACAGAAACAGAAAATTGCAATCCTTATTCAGAATAGAGTAATATATACTTAAATATTACATAATAGTTAAAAGAGGTAAGAACATTAAAAGAAAGAGAGGACAATAGCTACTGCAACTTGAAAATGAACTCGCAATATAAATAAGGATAATTTGTGATAACAAACACAGAAAAGGGAAGTGGGTAAAGGTCTGACTTTGTAAAGAGGAATGGAGATAAGACATGTGCAGAAGAAAAAGGACTACTGCATATATGAAACTTTCTTTTAATAAACTAAATTGTAACTACACACAAAAGCAATTCAGAATTGAGACACAAAAATTAAAAAGAGAAGAAACAGAAAAAATTATAGAATACTACCAAACTAAAATAAGAGATAGGGGGTGGTTCCATAGTGTAGTGGTTAGCACATCTGCTTTGCATGGAGAAGATCCTGTGTTCGTGCCCCAGGTGGAGCCACATACCATACCCCGGGTACACCAGGTCCCGCAAGTGCACCACGGGTGCTTGGCCCCAGGTGTGCCAGGCCCCAGATATGCCAGGCCCCAGGTGTGCCAGGCCCCGGGAGCGCCTGGCCGGGGGTGCGCCTGGCTCCAGATGCACTAGGCCCAGGCTGTATGCCGTGAGTGTATGGGAGGGGACACCCCACCTACAGAAATCCAGTTCTTAAGGGGAAATGGCAACATCCATGGGTCAGGGGTGGAAGTAGGGGAGGGGAGAATTAAAGAGGGGATCATAAAAGAATATTATGACAGACTATATGCCACCAAATTCAATAGCCTAGAAGAAATGGACAAATATTTAGAAATGTATAAACTTCCTTGACTTAATCACAAAGACCGGAAAATCTAAATAGACTGATCAACATCTATCAATGTGATACACTACATAAACAAAATAAAGGATAAAAACACATGATCATATCAATAAATAGAAAAAAGCATTCAACAAGATACAACATCCATTTACAATTAAAACACTCAATAAAATGGGTAAAGAAAGAAAAATACATCAACATAATAAAAGCAATATATGACAAACTCTCAGCTAATAACATACTTAATGGTGAAAAACTGAAAACTTTCCCTCTAAGATCAGGAGCAAGGCAAGGATGCTCACTCTCACCACTCTTATTGAATATACTTTTAGAAATCCTAGCTAGAGCAATCAGACAAAAGAAAGAAACAAAAGGCATCTAAACTGGTAATGAAGAAGTCAAATTGTCACTTTTTGCAGATGACATGATTCTTTATATAGAAAACCCTAAAGGCTCCACCAAAAAACTATTACAGTAAACCTGCAGGTCACATAATCAATATACAGAAATCCATTACATTCCTACATACTAACAATGAAATTTCAGAAAAAAAAATAAAAAAACAAAAAACAATTTCTTTTTCAAGTGCTGCAAAAGAATGAAATATCTAAGAATATACTTCACCAAGGATGTGAAGGACCTATACACTGTAAACTATGACATTATTAAAAGAAATCAAAGAAGACACAAAGAAATAGAAAGATATTTTGTTCTTAGATTGGAAGAATCCGCAGTTAAAATGGTTATATTACCTGAAGGCATCCCCATCAAAATTCCAATGGTATTTTTAAAAGAAATAGCACAAAAAATTGTTAGATTTGTATGGAATCACAAACAAATCCAAATAACCAATCCTGAGAAAAAAGAAAGGCCAGAGGTATCACACTGCCTGACTCTAAATTATACTACAAAGAGACAATAATCAAAGCAGCATGGTATTGAAAGAAAATCACATAGAACAATGGAACATAATTTAACCTAGAAATAAACCCACATATATATGGGCAAATAATTTGACAAAGGAACCGAAAACTTATAATGGAGAAAAGAAAGCCTCTTCAATAAATGATGTTGGAGAAATTGGAAAGCCACATACAGAAGAATAAAACTAGACTGCTATATGTTGCCACATACCAAAATTAACTCAAAATGAATTAAGGACCCGAATATAAGACCTGAGGCAATAAATTACGTAGAAGAAAATATAATTACTAAAATCATGGACCTTGGACTTAAAGAGGATGATATGAACTTGACCTCAAAGGCAAGAAAATAAAATTAAAAACAAATGACTAAAACTATATCAAACTAAAAGGCTTTTGCACAGCAAAGAACCATCAACAAAACAAAGAAGCAATCAAAGAATGGGAGAAGATATTTGCAAACGATACCTCTGATAACGTGTTAATATCCAAAATATATAAAGAACTCATACAACTCAAAAACAAACAAACAAACAAAACAATGCAACTTAACAATGGACAGAGGACCTGAACAAACATTTTTCCGAAGGATCTTCAGAAACATGGTGGAGTGAGAGATATGCCCAGATCTCTTCCCTTGAAACAACAATAAGTTGAACGTCAAAAACTCAATGAAAAACATGTGAACTGCAAACCAGCATGTCTGAGCGTGAGATCTGCACATAAGAGCTACCACAGGTCAGAACCCCAGGTGTCCAGCGGTGGACTGGGAGAAATAAAAAAGTTGCCTCTTGCAGCCACTGGGCTACCTGTAGGAGCAGGGAAGGGAAGAAGGAGTGGCGAGTTCCCTGAACAGCCCTGCCTGGGAAAGCTGTGAGCTACCCACGGCTGCTAGTGGCAGGGCGGCAGGGCCCAGTCATCAGGGCAGAAGACAGAGAAGTGGGATGGCAGAAAACAACAGTTGATTTTTAACGGCTGCAGTTGCAAAACCGAGGCTGAGCCACAGCCATCAACCCCCAATCCGCAGAGCCCCTCCCTCCATATTTTCTGAGACCGATCACCATGGAGCCCCAGCGGAATCTTAAGAAACGCCACTGAAACTGTTGCTGATACTGACAGGGACTGAAACTGAGGGTAGCGAGCATGATTAATATCTATCAGAAAATAAAAAGGCATTTTTAAGGCTTTATATAAAGCAGGGATCCAAGAGGCTTAGCCACCACCTACTGGAAACCAAAAGTAGAGCGCCTTTGTTGCAGCAGGCTAAAGAGAGATCTATATGCAATAAATCTTCTTTCTGGAAAAAAGCAGAATACATTTCCATTAATACCCAGGAGGAGAAATAGTCCATAAAACATCATGAACAACAAAGATGACTAGGCATCTCAGAAAGAAAGAGAAAAATCTCCAGAAAATAAGCTTATGGACATAGAAATATGCGACTGAAATGACAGAGAATTCAAGATAGTACTTCTGAAAAAACTCAGTGAATTCTGAAAGGAGTCATATCAACAGTTTCAGGAACTGAAAAAATAACTAAATGAGCAGAGCAAGGAAATCGAAACCCTCAAAAAGAACCAAATAGAACATTTGGAGATTAAGAACACACTGCAAGAGTTGAAAAATGAAATAGCAAGCTTGAGAAATAGAGTCAAACAAATGGAGGAAAGGATCAGTAATATCGAAGACAGAAATCTAGAAATAAATCAGAAGGAAAAAGAGAGAAACCGAAGAATGAAAAATAATGAAAGAGAAATTCAAGAACTAGCTGATACCATCAGGAGAGGAAACATAAGAATAAGGGGTATTATCGAAGGCGAGGAAAAGGAGAAGGGATTAGAAAGCATTTTCAGATAGTTGACGAGAATTTCTCAAATCTAAGGAATGAGCTGGAGCTTGGAATTCAAGAAGTCAACAGAACACCTAATTATCTCAACCCCAAAAAAAACCTTCTCCAAGACATATTGTATTAAAATTATCAAAAATCAATGACAAAGATAGAATTCTCAGGGCAGCCAGGGAGAAGAAAGAAGAAAATGGTAACTTATAAAGGAAAACCCATTAGATTATTCTTGGACTTCTCAGCACAAATACTCCAAGCTAGAAAAGAATGGAATCAAATATTTAAACTATTAAGTGAAAGAAACTACCAGCCTAGAATAATGTATCCAGCTAAGCTCTCCTGTAGATATGAAGGAGAAATTAAGACCTTTCCAGACATATAAAAATTGAGGGAATTCTCTATTACGAGCCCTGTACTAGAGGAAATACTGAAAGGGGTCAGTTCAGTATTTTTTTTTGGTCTAAAAGAAAATGACCAAAAAAAAAAACATAATAAGGAGTAAAGTGACTATCAGGCATATAGAAGCAGAGGAGCGCAACCCTTACTAAGAACAGGGCTTTATAGCTTAAATAATAAGAGAATTGCTATAGCAAGATAGTACTGAATGTTCAGCATACAAAGGGACAAATTGAAATAACAATGGCTGAAAAGGATAGGATTCAAAGATCCAAATTCACAAAGGCGAATGAAGAAAAGGCACGCGCAGAAGAAAATGGACGACCGTATATATATAACTATTCTTTTCATATTCGTAATGGTAGCCACACAGAAAATTCAGAACTGAAGTATATAACATAAACAAGAAGAACTAGAGGGAAAACCCACAAAAGCCAACCAAAATAAAGAAAACAGAAACATAAGGACAAGGAGGCAATGTAAACACCGAGCTACCAGAAAGCAAAAGATAAAATGGCTATAAGAAGACCTCATATTTCAACAATCACCCTAAATGTAAGTGAACTGAACTCACCAATAAAAAGGCACAGAGTTGCAGACTGGATCAAAAAACAAAACCCAACCTTATGCTGCCTCCAGGAAACAATTTCAGCTCCAAAACAAATATAGGCTCAAAGTGAAAAGGTGGAAAATGATATTTCGAGCAAATGGCATTCAAAGGAAAGCGGGAGTAGTGGTACTAATATCAGATGAAACAGATTTCAAACTAAAAAAGGTAAAGAAAGATACTGAGGGACACTTCATAATGATAAAGGGAATCATACACCAAGAAGACATGACACTTAATATCTATGCTCCCAATCAGGGAGCCCCAAAATATGTAAAGCAATTACTAACAGAACTAAAGGGAGAAACAGACCAAAACCCTAACGTAGTAGGGAACCTAAATACTTCATTGACGGATATGGTTGGATCATCCAAACAGAATCATTAAGGAAATAACATCCTTAAATGACATATTAGGCCAACCGGACATAATTGACATTTACAAAGCCTTCTATCCCCAAACAGCTGCTTATACATTTGTCTCTAGTGCACATGGACCATTCTCTAGGATTGACTATATACTGGGACACAGAGATAGCCTCAACAAATATAAGTAGTTTGAAATCATACCAACCATATTCTCTAATCATAATGCTCTGAAACTAGAGATCAACTGCAAGAAGAAATCAGGAAGAACCACAAATACATAGAGGTTAGACAATATGCTACCGAAAAATAACTGGGTCAGAGAAGAAATAAAAAGAGAGATCAAGAGATACATAGAAATGAATGATAATGATAGTACAACATATCAAAACTTCTGGGACATGGCAAAAATGGTCATAAGAGGTTTACCTCCAAAAACAAGACAAGCCCAAATAAACAACCTAATGCTTCATTTAAAAAAAAAAACAAAAACACTAGAAAAAGAAGAACAAATGTAGCCTAAAGTCAGCAGATGGAAAGAAATAATCAAAATTGGAGCAGAAATAAAAAAAAAGAAAAAAAGAAAAAATAAATGCAACAAAGAGCTGGTTCTTTGAGAGGGTTAATAAAATTGACAAACCCCTGGCTAGACTCGCTAAAGAAAAAAGAGAAAGGACACAAATAAACAAAATCAGGGACGAAAGAGGGAGAATTATGACTGACATAGCAGAAATACAAAGGATTATACAAGAAAACGATGAAAACTATATAACACCGAATTTAATAACCTAAAAGAAATGGACCCTCTTTCTAATACAACCTTCCTATACTGAATCGAGGACTGGAAAATCTAAATAGACTGATCAGCAGTATGGAAATGGAAACAATCATCAAAAATCTACCAAAAAGGAAAAGTCCAGGACAAGATGGCTTCACCAGTGAATTCTACCAAACATTCAAAGAAGATGTAATACCTATTCTCCTCAAACTCTTCCAAAATATGAAAAAGGAGGCAGTACTTCCCAACTCATTTTATGAGGCCAATATTACTCTGACACCAAAACCTTGTAAGGATAACACAAAAAAAGAAGACTATAGACCGATATCCCTCATGAACACAGATGCAAAAATCCTAAATAAGATACTAGCGAACCGAATACAGCAACATATTAAAAAGATTATATACCACGATCGAGTGGGCTTCATCCCAGGAGCACAGGGATGGTTCGACATACACAAATTAAAAAATAAAAATCATATAATCATATCAATAGATGCAGAAAAAGCCTTCGACAAGATACAGCATCTATTTATGATCAAAACACTTAACAAAATCAGTATAGAAGGAAAGTACCTTAACATAATAAAGGCCATCTATGACTAACCCTCAGCCAACATTATACTTAATAGTGAAAAACTAAAAATTTTCCAAGATCAGGAACAAGGCAAGGCTGTTCTATTGCCACTGTTATTCAGTATAACATTGGAGATCCTAGTGAGTGCAATCAGGCAAGAGAAAGATATAAAAGGCATCCAAATAGGAAACGAATATGTCACACTGTCATACTTGCAGATGACATCATTCTCTATATAGAAAACCCTAAAGACTCCACAAGAACACTACTAGAAACAATAAGAAAATACAAAAAAGTCTCTGGATACCAAATCAGTGTTCAAAAATCCATAGCTTTCCTATACTGTAATAATGTAGTGCCAGAAAAAGAAGTGGAAAAAATAATTCCTTTTACTATTGCAGCAAAAAAATAAAATATCTAGGAATAAATTTAACGATACATGTGAAGGACATACGTAATGAAAACTACAAGACCCTACTAAAAGAAATTGAAGATACAAGGAAATGGAAAGATATTCCATGTTCTTAGATTGGAAGAATCAACATAGTCATAATGACCATATTACTTAAAGCATTATACTGATTTAATGCAATCCCCATCAAAATCCCATCAGCATTTTTTAAAGAAATAGAACAAAAAATCATCAAATTTGTAAGGGAGCACGAAAGACCCTGAATTGCTAAAGCCATCCTGAGAAAAAAGAATGAGGCTGGAGGCATCACTCTGCCAGACTTCAAATTATGCTACAAAGCGACAGTAATCAAAACGGCATGGTACTGGCAGAAAAACAAACACACGTACCACTGGAACAGAATTGAGAGTCCAGAAATAAACCCATATTTTTATGGGCAAATAATTTTCGACAAAAAAGCCAAAAACATGCATTGGAGAAAGAAAAGTCTCTTCAGTAAATGGTGTTAGAAAAACTGGAAAGCCACCTGCAAAAGGATGATAGTAGACTATTGTCTATCACCACACACCAAAATTAACTCAAAATGGATTAAGGACCTGAATATAAGACCTGAAACAATAAAATGCATAGAAGAAAACATAGGAACTAAACTCAAGGACCCTGGACTTAAAGAAGATTTTATGAATTTGACCTCAAAAGCAAGGTAAATAAAAGCTAAAATAAATGAAAGGGACTACATCAAACTAAAAAGCTTCTGTTCAGCAAAAGAAACCATCAACAAAGTAAAGAGATAACCATCGAATGGGAAAATATATTTGCAAGCAACAGCTTCAATAAGGGCCTAATATCCAAAATATACAAAGAATTCACATGACTCAACAAAAAAAAACAAACGATCCAATCAAAAAATGGGCAGAGGGACCGCAACAGACACTTCTCTCTAGAGGATATACGAATGGCCAACAAATATTTGAAAAGATGCTCAACATCGCTAGCTATTAGGGAAATGCAAATCTAAACCACAATGAGTTACTACCTCACACTTGTTAGAATAGCTACAATCAACAGGACAAATACTAACAAATGTTGGAGAGAATGCGGAGAAAAAGGAACCCTTGTACACTGCTGGTGGGACTGCAAATTGATACAGCTACTATGGAAAACAGTATGGAGGCTCCTCAAAAAAAAAGAATTGACCTACCATATGATCCAGCAATCCTGCTACAGGGTATTTACCCCAAAGACTTGAAAACCCATATCCGAAAAGATATATGTACACCGATGTTCATAGCAGCATTATTCACAGTGGTCAGTACACAGAAGTAACCGAAGTGTCCTAGGATAGATGATTGGCTAAAGAACCTGTGGTACATATATACAATGGAATATTACTCAGCCATAAGAAGAGATGAAATACTGCCTTTTGCGAAAACAGAGGTGGACTTCGAGATAACCATGCCAAGCAAAATAAGCCAGACAGAAAAATTTGAAAATCACATGATATCACTATATGTGGGGTATAAACCTAAAAGCAACAAATGAACAGGACAAACAAACAGAGACTCATGGACATGGACTATAGTGATTACCAGTGTGTAGGGGGTAAGGAAGGAAGGAAGAGGTAGACAGGGTAAAGGGGGTCAAAAATATGGTAGCTGAAGGAAACTGGACTTTGGGTGGTAAACACACAATAGAATATACAGATGTCAAATTATAATGTACACCTGAAAATTATATAATTGTATTAACCAAAGTTACCCCAATAAACTTAATTTAAAAAATTTTAAAAAATATAATGAAATAAAAAAACCTGAAAAAAAAAATTTATCTCAAGACATACAAATGGTCAAGAAACACATGAAAAGATGGTCAATTTCACCAGCTATTAGGAAATCACAAACCAAAATCACAATGGCATAACACCTCCACCTGTAAGAATGGTTATTATCAACAAGACAAGTAAAAGCAAGTATTGGAGAGGTTGTGGGGTAAAAGGAATTCTCATAAACTGCTCTTGGAAATGTAAATTGGTATAGACACTATAGAAAATAGTATGGTGAGTCAAAAAAAAATTAAGAATATAATTATCATATGACTCAGTAATCCTTCTTCTGGGTACTTACCTCGAAAAACCTGAAAACATTTATCTGCAAAGATATATGCACCCCGATGGTCATTGTGGAGTTCTTCACGGTGGCCAGGACATGGAAGCAACCGAAGTGTCCTATAATAGATGATCAGATAAAGAAGCTGTGGTACATATATACAATGGCATATTACTCAGCTATAAGAAAAGATGAAATACTGCCATTTGCGACACATGGATGTATCTTGAGATAATCATGCTAAGCGAAATAAGTCAGACAAAAAAAGTTGAAAACCATATGATTTCACTCATATGTGGGTTATAAAACTGAAAACAACAAATGAACAAAACAAACAAAAACTCATAGATGCAGACAACAGTTTAGTGATTATCAGTAGGAAACGGAGGTGCAGAGAGGTAGATAAGCATATAAAAAGTTAAATACATGGTGATGGAAGATTTTACTTTGAGTGGTGAATACACAATGCAATATACAGATGATGTGTTACAGAACTGTACATTTGAAACATAAAATTTCATTAACCAATATCACCCCAATACATTTAATTTTTAAAAATTCAAAACCTGAAAAGAAGAAATAAGAGAAAATGCATACATAACTGAGTGTTCTACAGGTCACCAGTTCAGTGAAGTAGTTAGACTTAGCATCACTATAATACATTATTACATAAATACTGACATTATTTATCTCTTTATATGTTATAAAATATATATGTATAAATTTATACATATATAAAAATCACCTACATAACATTTGCAAAAAATGTTTTACCCAAATCTAACCACAAGGAAATAGTTCGAATGTGCAACATGCTACAACACTCTGAAAACTTACAAAAAATTCAATGTTATAAAAAAAAAGGTGGATGGAAGACCATACTAAAAAAAAAATTTTAATAACATAAATATACATAATCTTTTATGTATCTCATCGACAAAATATTCTTAGGACAATTGGGGAAATTTAAACATAAAATATATATGATAAACATAAATATATATTAGATATGAATTAATTACAATTATTTTTCTTAGGAGTGATAATGACATCTTGCTTAGTTGGGAATATAGTCTTATTTTTAGGAGATGGTACTACAGTATTTAGGGGTAAAGTGTCATGATGTCCACATCATGATGAAATTGTTCAATGAAAAGTAACTGGGTATGTGCTATATATGTCATGTGTAAATATAAATTATATATAAATAATGTATAATATCTACATAGATATAAATAATATATGTATGTGAATACAAAGAAAGAGAAGAACATGACATAATGTTAATGACTGAGAAATCTAGGTGAAGGTTCATCTGAGTGTTCATCAAACTATTCTTACAACTTTTCTATAGGACTTAATCATCTATTAGTTTATGAACTATGCAGCAACCTGTGAGAGGAGATATTTCTCTCCTAACACTATAGATGAGGCAACTCTAAAAAGAGCGATTTTCATATGTATTTTGTGAGAAGAAATCTTGTTATACCATATCCATGTTTATGAATTACACATATAAAGGCAAGGTGGCTCATTTTGATATAATTAGGAAAAGTTGAACAGTTTTAGCTATGTTTTGATTACCATTTTAGTAACCAATATACTATAATATGAGGTTGACTATTGTCTTAAAGGGCTCACTATGACATATATTTTAATAAAGACAGAAAGCAGAAAGTTGTTTTTTTTTTTTAATTGTTGTGATTAACTTGGCCTGCCAGTACTGCAAAATAAGACCTAGTAGGCATAATTGCCACATGCTAATGAATAAATCATCCCAGACTCTGTATCTGCCATCTTGTGGATGCTTTAATAACTTTACAAAATCAAACTGACCACATTTATCATAGCCATGCTATGTGATCAGATAGATAAGGCAGCTACTATTTTTCCCTGGAAATAGATTATCTTGTCCCAACTCTTCATCCCAGATTGTGGGTTTTTACAATTTCAATGATTTTTTTTAAGATAAAAGCTAAAAATACCAATTATTAATAATTAAAACTAATAATATGAATTTATAGGTATAAAAGTATTCAGTATTATTTATTCATTATCTTAATAAAAATTTAAATGTCCTTCTATATTATGTGTGCATATAATTATGCTCACATCAGAGGCTTATTTATAGCCAGAAGACAAAGAAAATATGATTGTTATATTCATATGTAAATCCACTTAGAAATAATAATAGGTACCTTACAAAGAAGATACCATTGTGCAAGGACATGACTTTCAAACTATAGTTTGGTTTGTTTTCCTGTGTTGATCATTTGTTTCTATTTGTATATACAAAGAACATAAATTTAAGCTGAGAAATATTTGTTTGGGGATATTGAATTGAAATGTATCCCCAATTTCCTCCCTCTCATCCCATAAATTCTTGCGATAGTTCTCACAAGGAAGCCATGGAACTTTGGACTCTGCATAGAACCATTTTGAACAATTTTGGAGTGCAAGAAAGAAAATGGCAGGGAAGTTTTACTGATCTGGAATGAAGGTTAGGTGACTAGCAAATGAATTTCTCTCTCCAGATACTTACCTCAGCATTTTAAAACTTAGTATATATATGAGTCATTCTTAGTCCAGTCAGTCATTCCGTAACATTTACTGAGCACTTAAAAGGTCCAGACACTGTGAAGGCAATGGAGTTACAGTGGTAAACAAGTCAGATGTGATCCCCGCGCATAGCCTAATGGATGACGATGTCAAAAAACCAAAGTGCAAATATCAACTTTGGAAATAGAAAGAAAATGTGTGTTTATAATTATTTTTCTAAAAATGTTTGGAAAGAATCGAACTTTATTAATATTTAATATGTGAAATAATGGTACTAAATACATAAAACTGTTAAATAAGTATATAATTTTTATATATTTTGAGGTACATGCTCAGAGTTTAATCAAAATTGGAGTTTACTGTTCAATCATACTTGACCATACATATTATGCAATTCCATAGTTATATAAAATGCCAATTGAAAACAAAGTAGGCAATAGCTACATCTACAGTTATAACTACATGTATATTTATAAATATATATATGTCATCTATACATGATGAAGAGTTCAGCAGACTTAAATATTAGACTAATATTTAATGTATTATAGGGGAAATTTTTAAATTAAAATCTATAAAAATAGGTGATATGATAGCTAAAACTGGTAATCGAAAAATCCTTCAAACTCTTAATAAACCAGAAAAAGCAACTCCTACTAATGTTTTGTTGGGAATTACTAGAGCGATAAAAAATAGTTTTACATATTCAAAGACTCAAAAAGCATAGCAGGTACCCTCACAGCTTAAAAGAAAGAAATGCTTGAATACATAGGCTAATAATCAAAGGAAGATTGAAATAATGAGGTAAATCTCAGGGAAGTCATAGAAGTGATTTTGAAATGAACTCAAACTACTTAAAACTAGAAATAGTTCTAAGTCTTACAAATGTAGTTATAAAACTAAAAAAGTGGGCTAAACATTCTTCTTTGAAGATGCATAGGTCAAATGCAATTATGTAATAGTATATGGAAATAAAACCCAAGTTATATCAAGAAACACTTGAGGTTAAGAGAAAAGAGAAATGTGTCCTGGATTTTAAACTTTAACTGGTGTAAAGTTCTTGATGTAAATAATTTAAAAAATAATTATAGTATCCTCGTGAAACATTTAAGAATATATGTTTTCTTGCAGGTGGGGGAAAAAGACTCATTGTTCAATGGATATAGAGTTTTAGTTTTGCAAGATGAAAAATTTCCTGAGATTTATTGCACAACAATGTGCATATAGTTTGCACTGTTGTACTGCACATTTAAAAATGGTGGAATTGGTAAATTTTATGTTATGTGTTTTTAACAAAAATAAAATATGTCTTCTAAAATTAAGATGATAAAACAAAAGAAAATATGTTCCATATAATAAAATATAGTAAGAAAAATGCATAAGAAATATAAATCAGAAATAAAAACAGGTGTAAGATATTTTAAACAACTTTTACAATAAATAGACAATTTTTAGGTTATGACTAGGAAATTTGCTCTACCTCCCTAATATTCCACTTCCTCCTCAGAGAAATGGAGAAAATAATAGCTTCATAGAGTTATTATGCTAACTATAATAAATTAATGCAAAAATTATATCCCATAGTACATGCAAAATTTCCTAGTGGTTGTTGCATAGCAAATAAAACTCTGAGCATGAGGGAATATACTTTTTACAAGATCACTTTTAAGAAGCTAGAATTAAAGAATGGGTAAAAAGAATTGCGTAAAGAATTGAAGAATGGGTAAAGATGTCAGACAAATGCAAAATTTATAAAGAAAAAATAAACAATTTTAAAATAAGGTATAGAATAAAATTAAGTGAAATAGCATTAATAAAAAGAGATAATATTATACACTACCAGAGTAAAATTCAATTTGAAAATAAGACATCATTGAAGCTATTAGCCAAATAACATTTCATTGGAACACATGAACTCTTAACTGTTAGAATTGTAAGAAAATATCTTAATTATAGTATCATAATTATAAAAATTTTGCAATAATCTATTATTGGTAGATTAAGAAAAAAAGTATGTAAATTTATCTAAAGGTATTATAAAAGGTTAGATTCAGCTAACATTGTTCAGAACCCTTGGTATGCATCAGAATCAACTGGTCAATAACCTCCACCACTCAAAACATTACATTACCACAATTCGTACACAACAAAATACTTTGAATGGAACGAAAGCTTAAGCACAAGGCACACTATAAAAATACATGAACAAAATGGATAAATAAATTTTTAAAGTATAATAGGGTCAGTCTTTCTAAGCAGAAAATATCTCAGAAGTCATAAAGAAAATTATTGATGAGAATGAGCATGGTAAATTTAAATATAGAAATTGAGAAAAACAGTTGGCCAACTGTGTGTGTGTTTGGGAAGGGGAGATGATAGTTTTATAAATAAGAGAGATAAATAAATACCATGTAAACACAAAACAAAAGAAGGCCATTCTAGTTGTACCAATAACAGGCAAAAAAGATTTTAAGGCAATAGTATTATTCAAGTAAAAAGTGACATGTCACAATGACAAAAGAGTAGATTCAACAGAAAGATATACAATCTTAAATTAGCTAATAACAGAGTATTAAAATACATTAAGCAAACTTTGACAGATTCAAAAGGAGAAATAGAAAAATCCACAATCATAATTGGAAATTTGAACTCATCTCTCACAGCAACTCATAGATAAGTTAGAAAAAGTCAAAGGGCTAGTTTCTAAATTTACAAAATATACAACATTCTTCCACATTAGTTAATGTTTAACCAATATTAAAAAATAGGTACCACACTGGACAGATATAATGTTTAGGTGAGGGGTATTAAGAAAAAAAAAGTCTACAACTGTTTTGTCCCATAATAAAGAGAAAAATAACATATGTAAAATTTTCAACTTAAAGTATAAGGAAGTATAATAAAAGAAGTGTCAGTAACATCTTTGGCTTCCATCCGCTCTTTGATAGAAACCAAAGAGTCTTGTTATAGTCTGTGTACTCTGCATTATGTAACCAAGTTTTCAGTCTTGTATTAGCCAGTCTCTTATCCTTTCAAGATGTTCTAGTCTTACTACAGTTTCTTTTTCTTTCCTTTTTTCATTTTTATGTCTTTTTATTCCCATCCTTTATTTCTAAGTTTGAATATTGCCTTTTCAGTGTTTAGATTCCCTTGAACCCTTTATCTGATGCTACTTCCTATTATCTTCACTCTCAAACCTTATTATTTCTTTCATTAACATTTATCAAATTCATTTCTTTGTTCCCTTTCTACTCTTTTTAAAGTCGTTATCTACCCAAATGTTAGGTATGACACGAGCAACAGGGGAAACAAAGGAATCAGGGCCCAGCCTGGAGACCACCCAGAGAACACCCTATTGGTAATTAGAAAATTCCTCCTGCATCCCAGGAAACAAAGGAAAGGAAGGTCATTGTCTTAGCTGGCCTAATCCGACTCTAGACACCTGCACAGAAGGCACTACACTAATTTGCCTACAATTTAAGCTTTGTTACAATACTATGTTTATGCCTGGAAGTTCAAAAATCTAATTATAACAGACTGAATTCTGGGTACACACATGTGTACTAGGCAAAGAGTTATATAGCAGCCAAGTGTCAATCTAAATGACCTCACTTTCCAATCACCCAGGAATGCCTTTGGAACCACCCATAACAGCCCAAATATAATGCAGACAGTCTCACTTCTCCGCCCTTTTTGCCCTATCATGGCCTTTTGTGGCTTTGTGGCCTTTTTGTGGCCTCTTTGTGTTGGTTATTGTGGCAACAGAGCTGTACAGTGCTCTGGTACAGCTCTTCACTGGGACCATGTGCCTCGTTGGTCCATTCTTTGTCTTTCTAAAATATACTTTTAATAAATCTTTTCTAAATCTCACTGACCTGTGATTCTTCACTTCATCAATGAGGAAGAACCGCGGAAGGATACTAACTACACTTTTGCTCAGCTGTCCTCTCCCTCCCCGCTGCAGTTGGGGCAACATCGAACTCCAATCTGCACAAACGGTAACAGCTTTTGGTGGCAGCACTGGGATCCTTTATCTCAGTAAGCAAGACTCTCTTAGCTCTCTCCTCATTTCTCCTAACTCTCTTGAGGTTAGGGAATGCCGGCATTACTCTTTCCCAGAGCACATTCCAGCAAAGACTGTAAATGGGCCCTTTACAGTTGCTGCTGGTTCCTAGCCGTTGGGACCCAGGATTTTTTACTTTATTGACCTCATCTGCCAGGGGGAGGTGGGCCTAAGGTCGCTCTACGTAAATTTTCCTTTGTGCAGAGAGAGCAAAAGGTCCGTCAGTGTGCAGACTTTTCCTACTAGCGACAAGTCCTCTCAGTGTCTTTTTCTCAGTTGCTTTCAGTCCGGTCCTCCGCAGCAGAATGGACATCCATTTTTCCCCATCGCGGGTTCAGCAAAACAGGCATAGCACCAAGTCTCTTAGGTGCAGTTCACTTCTTTCACTGATCCGAATAGCAAGGCCATCTGAAAGAAACATGATGGTAACTTGGCTTGAAGCACTGTAAAGCACAGGTGCACGCCTTCGATGGGCATGCTAATGTGTTTCTAGACTCAACTCTAATTGTCTTCCCACCCCTCTTTGCTTCTAAATAGATTTCCCTCACACCAATGGAGCCACACCTCCCACGGAGGGGGGGAGGTAGTTAGGCCAGGGAGTGTGTGTGTGTGTGTGTGTGTGTGTGGCTGTGTGTGTGTGTGTGTGTGTTGGTTGTACTTCTCTCTTACCAGGGAAGCCCCCATGTCTACACCCTCTCACCAAACGGGTCCTCTGCCTCTCCTCTTTTTCCCCATCCCCTTTGTTTTCAAATACACGGCTCTCACCAATTTTCTTTAGGCGCCACCCCTTCCATGTCATTATTCCCGGGGAAAAGCTACCATTTTAAAAGTTTTTTTTCTTCCTTTCTAAGCCACTCTTTTTACTCTAAGTTTTCCACTCCATTATGTGCACTCATTTTTTTATTTCTTTCATATTATCACCTAAGTTTGCCAATTCAAAAATGCTAATTGCTTACTTTTACCTATTGCTTGCAATTAAAGGTTAAATGAGGTTTTCCCAACTTTGAGTAGCTTTCGAGGTCTTACAGATAGCTGGAAATGTAACGCAGCCATTGCTGCCTCGGATTGAGACAACTAAAGAAAATAAAGGACCCAGAAGTGGGAATGTCTGCATTTTATTTGGGCTGTGATGGGTGATTCCAAAGGTATTCCTAGGTGATTGGCAAGTAAGGTCATTTAGACTGACACTTGGCTGTTAGACAACTCTTTACCTACTGTGTATGTGCTTACCCAGAATTCGTCTGTTATAATTAGATTTGTGAACTTCCAGGCATAAACGTAGTATTATAACAAAGCTTAAATTGTAGGCAAATTAGGGTAGTACCTTCTGTGCAGGTGTCTAGAGTCAGATTAGGCCAGCTAAGACTATGACCCTCCTTTCCTTTGTCTCCTGGGATGCAGGAGGAATTCCCTAATTACCAATAGGGTGTTCTTTGGGTATTCTCTAGGCTGTGCGCTTATTCCTTTGTTCCCCCTGTCGCTCATGTTGCTCATGTCCGACCAGCTACCTAACACAAGGAATGTATGGTCCATTAGAAAACAAAATATGTCTGCCATATTAACCATTATATACCTAGCATTGAGCACTGTCTCCACCCATACAACATGCTTGAAAATCTAGATAACATGAAAAACGTTTCCTGAATATATGCTATCATGGTTTGCTCATTTTATGTGCGCCCCACAAAAAACCTGTGCAGCAGGCTTCTATACTCTTTTGTAGATTAGATAACAATGCTCAAAACTAAGCATTGTTTATGCTGAAAAAAATAAAAACAATGTAAGTGCTCAATTAAAGGATTTGGAAAATTAAATTATAATGGCAGAACCAGCTCGAAATGATTCTATCCTGTTTAATGAGATACCGAGTTGCTTTTCAGAGACAATAGACCAAAGCTGCAAGTCATGTGTGGAGGAGAGAAGTTTGACCTCCGGCTGTATCCAGAACCAAAGTCTCGCCACACACACACCCCCACTCGCGCGCTCTCTCGCTCGCTCTCTCTCGCTCTCTCTCTCTCTCTCTCTCTCTCTCTCACCCACACACACACACACAGAACCAAAAGAACCAGGGTAATAAGAATCTGAACACCTGAACCCTTTTAGAAGCAGAGGCTCTATTGTCCAGGAAGATCCTGTGTTGATGCTCCTTACTATAAAGGGCCAAGATCCAAAGTCCTCCAATTAAAACTTGCCCTGCCAACACTTCCACATACGTGTTCTCTCTATATTAAAAACTCTGCCCTGCACCCTGAATGGGGGAGTTTGGGCCTTTTGAGCATGAGCTTCTTGTTCATAATAAAATAGGAAATTTTCTCTACTGCAGTTCTCCATGTTTAGTGTTTAGCTCTGCAAGCATGGCATGGACAAACTCTTTTTGTTCTGTAACAAAATTGAGATGAAAGGGAATAAACTAAAACCATAAAAAATGATGTACAACCATATTTACTTGGAAACATGTCTAATATATAGTATCAAAAATAATATCTTGCAAAGCAACATGTTAAATATTGTCCCACTCTATGTGAATTATACACAAACACACATACTTTTTCCTAGAGAAACACATAAGAAGGAAAAAAAATCTGGAGACATCAAATAGTATTAGCTCTTGAAAGCAGAATTATGGATGATTTTCACAATAATGTTTATAAATTTCTTTATTGTCTAGTGGTTTTACACTGTCTATATAACTCACAATCAGGCTAAAATCTCCCCTTTAAAAATTAATAAACTAATGAATAATACATTTGTTCTGTGTCTCCAAGACCTTACAATTTTATTCCAGTCAAATAAAATAACATAAGAGAATATTTATTTGATTACTCTCCCTTTTGTAATCAATCCCAAAATATTTCTCCAGAAATAGATAATATTTCAATCAGTTTTGAAGGAATGATTCCTCCTACTATGGGGATCTGATAAATTAGAAAACTGGGGAATGGGGAAACATAAATAAATATGGTTCCATTGATTGTGGATCCTAAAGAAAAAACCCACAGGTCCAAAATGACGTCGCTGATACTAAAAGCCCCCAATATCAAACTTAAATTTAATACCTTATCTCATTACACTTCCAGCCTCTCCCCAAAATATAACTTAACCAGTGTGGAGTTTTCTGGTCAAGTACTAGTGAGGTAATCTCTCAAGTAGGCCCTTTTCATTCCCCAGAGAAAGAAGCATAATCTACATAATAAAAATCCTTCTCTTACTCTTCCCTCAAAGAAAAGATGTAATGGCCCTTTACATCTTTTAAACAATAGTCTTTTCTTTGATTTTACTAACAGCTCCATTGTCCCAACCTGCTTCCTGTAAAAACACTCCCATTTCATACAACTGTTAGCACCCTTCTAGTTGCTAGATAAAATGCTGCTCCATTCATGAATTGCTTAATAAAGCCAATTAGACCTTCAAATTTACTTGGTCAAATTTTGTTTTTTTTAACATAGATAAACCATCCCTCCTCAAAGTTCCACTCTTCTGAGTTCCTTCTGCCTCCCTGTTTATATTAACTGTTGTGTACTTGCCTGACATTAAGCTTTTGATTGTAGTGTCAAGTGCCAGACAGTATGCTTTGGATTGCTGAGGTGTCTATTTCAAAAGACATCCATCTTGAATAAACATACTGTCAGCTATGTGACATGGATACTAGCAAAACAACTAGGTAAGGAACTAGGCCCCCATACCCATGAAGTTCACCTTTTGGAAAACCCTGGGTGACCTAGATAATTGACACCTTGAACGATCTTGGGCATGATGTGGACTTTTCAGGATCTGGGAATAACGAATTTCATTCCTCAAATTTCCCTGATGGATTTTTGCTGACATGTATCCTGCAGTCATAATAAGAATCACAAGGGCTCCCAGACACAACACTGGCCCTGGTAGTGTGCATGCCTCAGGTATTTCTAATGAGAATATTAGCATCAACAAATTGGGCCACTCACAACATAGTAAAGAGACCATAACAAAGTAAAGAGACCATAACATTTTCTAAATAAATGGTTCCAGAGAAATGTTAATTGTTTCATAAACATGAAAGATTACATAACAAATAGATAGGAAATTGCCCCAGTAGTACGAAAGAATAGAACCAAGATACTAGCAAAAAATAAATAAATAAATAAATTAGGTCTAATTATGTTTACATTAAATTTTCAGTTTCCATTATTTTCTATGAAAGAGGCAGCAATTCCAAACTTAGAAAATTACTTTTATAATATATTTTAAAAGATTAATTGAAATTTGAAAACTGCCTTTGAAAACTAATTGTGTCATTTTTAATGATCATATCAATAAGTCCATGGAACTGTACCAGAAAGGCATTATATTTTCACAACGCTCTGTAATTCCCAAAGTACTTTTGCATGTTTTATTTTATTCTTCCAATGGTTTATGAATCAAAGCTTATAAGCACTTTATTGCATTGAGAAACTGATAGGCTTAAGTAACCATGTCTTCTTCTTGCATGCAGAGTCCAATCCTAGCCTTCAGATTGCCATGGAAATGTTCTTTCCACTATATTGGACCATCCAATCTCTGAGGTAATTGAAAAGTTCTTTTACTAAGTATTGCTAAGCAATGAAAATAAATTAAAGACATAAGCGTAGTCTTTCTTCGGGAAATCTAAATACAAACAATTCAATTTTCATAATAAGACCTAAGATATAGGTTTCAAAACAACCTAAAAACAGCTATTTGGTGTCATGTATGTGTTTGATACGGAATGAACCTTCATCATCTAGAGCATCCCAGAGAATTCCAGGATGCTCAAGGCTCACCCAGGCCCATCAAACATGGAGCATTCAGATATATTCACTTTAAAAATTCATACATGATTATGATGTGTACTTTTGGTGCAAAGTTATTGGACTGGCTGAATTAACACTTTTTGCAGCTTTCAAAACCTATTATAACTGCACTGCAGCCGCATACAAACTTTGTTTCATTTCTTTAAGGTAAGTTTTTCCACCCTCTTTTCCTTTACTTTTGCATTCCTGCTCCTTTAATCATTAAGCTTTAAGCCTCAGGTCTATAGTCATGGAGACAATTATTTTCGGTTACACTAAGGATAACATCTTAGCCTTACATGCGTTTCAGCTCCAGGCCCATGGAGGACGAACAACGCTACCCACCACAGGACTAGACAGTATAGTGCCATGGCTAGTTCCAGAACTGAAGACTGTGATCAATCACCCAAGCCTTAACCAATTGTCAAATCAGTAGCACCCATGCCAGCAACTCTCTCAGTTTCCATGACTACTGATTTTTCCCTATATAATCTGTACTCCTAAGATGTCCCAGGGGCCAGGTTGTTGAGAACATTAGCTGGCCTGTGTCTCTGAGACCTGCAACTCCCTAAAATAAATTCATTCTTTTTTTTGCTGCAAAACCTACATGTGTCTTTTCTTTGACTAGGATGCATGGAGGCAGATGGATCCCTTTTGTTTCAGTAACATTATGACTTTCTTATAGACTTTCTTAACACTTTATTTACAGAGGAGTTTCTGAAAGGTAGCAGAATATGCCATGCCAAAACATGCCTCTTTGACATAGTAATTATTTTGAGCTGAAAGCAACTGAGAAAATGCAAATGTAAGAAAAGCTCTCTGCCTTCTCCTGATTTGCCTAAAAGCAGGATATGAATTTATACAGGCACCCTTTCTATCAGGAAGAATAAAATGAATCACTGAGGACAACTTTAGACCCTTAGGAGTCTGGAGACTGATGTGAGAGGAATCCAGATAAAAAATTTAGTAATGATTCTTTATCTACCATTAGTTTCTTCTATATATGCCTTTCCATAGTGTGTCACCCCATGGAAACTCAATGTCCTTTTTCTTTGTCTTGTCGTTTTGATATCAGACAGGGCAAATTCTCCCAAGTGGGGACTCAAGCCCTGCACTGAGAGAGGACCCTTGGCTTCACAGGAAAGAATTCAAGAGCAAGCCAGAGTTAAAGACAAAGGAAAGTTGATTAAAGAAGGAATAACGCTCCACAGACAGAGACATAGTCTCCTCTTCGAGTAAGATAATGAGACTACAAGTATTTGAGGAACTGGGTTTATATCTGTTTCTTAGTTTCTATAGAAAACTAGTGATTATGGGAAATAAAGGACGGAAGGAAATGTCAGGTTTATGTGTAACTTATACCAAGGATAGCCTGAGGTTTTGGTTTACCCTTTATAGTATGAATAAACATTAATAATATGGGCAAATAGTTAACAATCTTCACTAGAATTTTTCTTTGTTTTGTAGGTTCCTCATAGGCTGCATAGCTGATTAGCTAGGTTCCATATCTAATAACATGTAGCAGGCTCTGAATTCCAGTTGGTTTAATATTTAGTCAATTTGTGTAGTTTTTACACTTCCTCCCTATATCAATTTCTCTAAAATTTTATTGTTTCTTTGTGAAGATTCTATATAAATCTAAGCACAGCTACTCTTTTGAGTTACTCATTTCTGAGTTTCTTTAATATATTTTTGACATGTACATGTTAATAAACTTCTATTTGTTTTTTTCTTGTTGATCTGTCTTTTGTTACAGAACCTCATCCATGAACCTAGAAAGATTGAATTTTTTTTCTTTTTTTACATTTTTCTATACTAGGAAAATCATAGAAAATTCCTTAGAGTTTCATACACCAGTTTTTATTTATTAACTTTAAAGATATCATGGATACTCAACTCTCCAAATACTAACTGATACCAATTAACTTAGTGGCAAATCGTGAAAGAAAGCTACTGGGGTCCTGATCATAAATTAACATATTTAAAAGCTAGATGTTGAAACGATTTTAAAAAAATGGAGCTACAAAAATTAGATGATAACTTAGGAAATTAACTTTCTCCTATTACTTGACACTATCCTTACTTACCGTAAAAATCTTTGTAAACAAGCACTAGTTGTCGCCTTCCATAAGCCTAGAAGAGAGATAACCACTAAAATCTAATCAGAGTTTTATGAAATATCAAGATTTTAATGCTTAACATTTTCTCTTCTTCTAAGGACACCAGTCATATTGGATTAGGGCCACCTCTAATGACCTTGCTTTAACTTAATTATCTCTTTAAAGAGACTATCTCTAAATTCAGTCATATTCTGGGGGTTAGTACTAGGACTTAACATATGAATTTTGGCAGGAGAGGGACACAATTCTGCCTATAACGGACAACTTTTTCAAGAACATCTTTCTTTAATCACTTTATTTAGTGGTCAAATTGTCTGATTATACTTGTTTTCTGAAGGAGCAAATCATTCGGGTATGAGGGGTGTCTATGAGCACAATGCAAAAATCTTTATATCACTAATTTTTACTTTGACAAAATACATTTTAACATTACTTTTAATTTTTTTTTATCACCATTCCCAAGGCACATATGATGGATAACAAATTCAGTAGTGACAGTTAAAAATGTATAGATTTGGATACAAGTAACCTGTAATATGTCTGGGTTCCAACTCTGAGAGGCTTTTGATAGATTCTCATTAGCAAAATATAGAAAGTATCAACTCACTAGAATATTGTGAGAATTGAATAAATTGATTCTATGAGAATGTTTTGTAAAATGTAAAGTCCGATAGAAATTGCTTGTAAGAATATGGCTTTTGGAATTAGAAGTTCTGAGTCCAAGTCCTATCGTGGCCATGTATTTGTTTCTTATTTGGGCAATTCGATTAGCTTCTCTGAGCTTCAATTTCTCATCTCTATAAAAAGCAAGATTGATGATATCTACAATCTCTAAGGCATATGTTTCTATAAAGGAAAAAGTAAGATACTGGCAATTGAAATGTTAAAAATGTTAAATTCTTATACAACTAAAACTGTTTCTTTTATGAAATCTGAGGCTCTATGTACGCAAAAGCTAATAAAGCTTCCCCCTCCCAACCATCATGCTAAGGTGAAGTTTTGCTCCTTTTGATTATAGACTGTAGCTTGCAACTTTAAAAAAAATCATTCTTGGTAGTACTCAATGAATTTAAGATAGCTGCTGTTATGACTTCTCATGAAGGCAGTAACAGCTATGTGTGTGTTATTGTTGGGGATGGGGAGTAGGGCAGGTACCAGAGTTGAGCCTTATGCTGTGTGGTCTATCAGTCTGTCAAAATGCCATGCCTGAAAGGATAAATCTTACTAAAGGTGAGGAACATGAAAAAGGAAAGTCAGAATTAAAGAAATAGTTTGGAAGATATTTTAAACTGGAGAAGAATAAAGCAAGAGAGAATAAGAAAGAGATATTAGAAACATATGGCCAAAGATGAGATTTGGTTCACATCTACAGGAGGAAGAGTCAGGAGTATGTTTTTGAGTAAAGTTAGCCTGACACAGTGTCCCTACAATAAACATCTTTGGACAGTTTGGTATGTTTCTCAATACTAACATAGGGAAAAATTATCCCAATGGTCAGCTTAAAAAAATTGCTCCTCAGGTAGAAGAACACAGATAGAATGAAAACCCTGATCATATTACAGTAGTCAATGTAATTGGAACATGTTCAATGTTTAGCAACTCTAGATATAGGGAAAGGTTGAAATTGGAGACAATTAATTCTTGTGAATTCCCTTAGTGAACATGTGTTGACTAACACAGGTTGCTATATACATGCGGCAAAAATGATGAATAAAGCATAGACCCCACCACTGAGGCACAGACTTTAGCTGGGACAGCAACATAAACAGGACATTACTATAGGTGTACCAAGCACTCAAACTGAATTTTTAAAGGAGATCACAAGGAACAGAGGGAACTCCCTCAAACCGTCTTTAGAGTAAAAAGATCAGAGTTTCGATTATGCAGTTCAGATCCATGCTTCTATTGGTGGCAGTCTGACTATAACAGAATTTGGGATCTTATTTTAAGTCTCTTTACATAATTACCTATTAACTCTTTCTTACATAATATTATCTTCTAAACATGGTTTTCAGTTAAGAGTAGGAAAAGACTTTCTCTAAAATAATACATTTTACACATTTACTTGGTTCTATTCCTTCCAAATGTCCATGAAAAAGTACTAAACAAATAGGAAACATCTAAAATTGTGAAGAACTTCTTCCAAAATATCTATTACAAATACTAAAATAAATAAGAAACATCTAAAATTATAATAAAAATTCAAAATACACTGAACACAGGGCAATATCAAAGAAAATGCAGGTAAGAGATTTCATATGAAGAAGAAAGCCTTCTTGGAAAGAAAATAGAATAATCCAAGAAGAATTCTCAAATAAATCAGTTTTAAAGAAGTCAAGGATGCAACGGAAAACAAACTATTGGTCTCCCGGGGTAAGGAATTGGTGAATTGATTACTAGTGAAAGTTTATTTTTCTCTCCCTCTTTCTCTCTCCCCTTTAAGTTTATAGTAAACTTATAGTAAACTTTCACTAGAAACTTGAAGGGGAGAGAGAGAGGGAGAGGCTGGAGGGTGAGGAGGGGAGGGAGGAGGAAGAAGAGAAGAAGAAAGAGAAAGAGGAGAATGAAAATGAAAAGGAGAGACTTTAAGAAATAAAGAATTGGCACCAAGATTTCTGAAAAGGTGAACACTCTAACACTATAAAAGACACAGCTGAGAAATTTCTCTTCAAATTTCACTTTATCAATATATGAAGGCAACAATGAGTTAAGACTCTTCCCAAATTCTACAGTAACAAATTGAAAAAGGCAAAGGATGAAGTTTATAGTGTGAAGAGGTAGACTTTAAGATAATTACATGAAGGATGAGAGTGGGTCATTCAACTGGGGAAAACAGAGCTACAACCATCAATATTTTACAATAACCTGTTTGCTGCTATTTAAAGAAAGATGCATCAATAAGAAAGGAATTGTTATCTGTGAATGTTTACAAGAGTGCATTTAACAGGGAATATATTCAAACTCTTTCTGAATTCTATCATTTCATTTAAATGGCCACCACCACTGTCAGGAATCTCAAAGTTGGGTTTTATTCTCAATTATTGTGGTAGATTTGGTTTTGCATATCATTCTCTTCTTCAGTGATTTTTTTTTCTCCCTTTATTTGTACCGTAGTTATTTTATTGTTTTGTATAAGGAACAAATCTACATACATATGTATGTGGGAAATTTTATATCCTCTGTAAGAGGCACTATGGAAATTAAAAGCAAAAGACTATTGTTGCGGAGTACAACTTAACTGTGAAGAAACAATATACTATTTCATTTATTAATACATCCTAGAGTACGGACAATATTCTGAGGATTTGATATTATTCACTTATGACATAAGTGAACAACCCTATACATTCTATAACTTCAAATTTTATAGATAAAGAAAATGAGACATTTAAAAGTTAAATAATCTGTCTCAATCCCATAGCTAGGGGACAGTTAGTCCCATGTTCAAGCCATTGACATGGGGAAAACAGAGCTACAACCATCAATATTTTACAATAACCTGTTTGTTGCTATTTAAAGAAAGATGCATCAATAAGAAAGGAATTGTTATCTGTGAATGTTTATAAGAGTGCATTTAACAGGGAATATATTCAAACTCTTTTGACTCCAAAGTCCATGTTCTGTCCGCTGTTCTGTGATGTTTCAGAAATGATACTTTAAACTAGAGGAACCAACAAATATCTCTTTATGCAAATTGTTTTGACTTTAGCTTTCAGAAACCTGATTATAAGGAGAAATTTTAAAAATACATCAGTTTCTAAGCTTAAAATGATACCTAAAATGATCTGAGCCCTTTCCATTTGCAAAATATTGCTTTTCTTCTTTCTATTTATTACATATTTTAAATAGGAAGTTCCATTTTTGTTTACTTCCCTGTTTGTATACTAGAATTATTAATCAAAATGTCAATAGTCATAGATAGCTTGGAAGGAGAGTCGGGTTTGTTTACTAACTAATCCAACAATAATTAAACCATGACACTAAAAAACACTATCTGCTTGAAGAGAAAGAATCTTTCAAATATCTCGTCATTCATTATCTATTCAAATGTTTTATGAGCTGCTACTCCATTCCAAATCATTTGTTCAGTACTGAAATGATTCAAAAGTGATAATATTTGTATACTTTCAAGGACTTACAGTACAGTGGAAAATACAATCCTTTTAAATACAATATGATGAGGACTACAATTTTAACTTTTATCTAATGTTTGTTCACTTGGCCCCAAAGAATGAATGTTACTTACAATTTCAACTGGCATTTGACTTTTTTTCTATTTCTATCTCGCATAGTGAAATTTTAGCAGTATGTGGAAAGTCATAGGGCAAGGAAAGATAAATGGCTTAAGAGCACAAGTTACATAGTAAAGTATATAGAAAAGAAACTAAGATGAGACTATATCTCTCGTAAAATATATGGTTCATGTCCAAAAAAAAATGTATATCCATTATTACAATAAAAACTAGATGTAATGCTAAGTGAAGAGAAATTGAGCCATCAGAGCAGCACAAAATAAAATGCTGGAATAGTTTGGTTATAAAAAGAATCCAGGATGTGGTCTCAAAATTCAAACAGGGTGCTATGGAAATGACTTTAGAAACAGAAAAAACAAGAGAGGATGTTTCTAATAGTAGAGGATGGTCTCTTGATTGAAACAGAATCTACTATTTCATGAGTGAGCTCCACAGGATTGAGATCTTCCAAATCCTAAAACTGCTTTCAAAACTTTGTGTATATGTCCATTTTTTTTTCTAGAGCAAAGGATCCAGAGCTTTCATTAGATTCTCTTAAATTTTCCTCAAAATATTATGAATCATGAAACAAAAGAAGACAGAGTGAGCAAACTGCAATAACTATTCAAAGAAAAGTAGTAAAAAAAAATGTATATTTTAAGATTTTTTTTCACGTGAGTAGGCAGATATGTCTCATATATAAACAAGAAAAAAAAACAGTTTTCAACTATATATTCATTGAGTGAGTAGCATTGAAAAGAAGCAGGTGATTTTTTTCAAACAAGAAATCTCAAAATGATGAGAGACAAGCAGTAGGAAATTAGTGCTGACCTCAGAATAATAATGGTGTTTACTCTGCATGATTTGAGCCTCATATACCTTCCATAAATTATCTGAGTATAAATAATAAAATAAATGCCTTCATAGTTTATGGTATTGTATCAGTCATTGGATAAGATCAAGGAGATGAATCAGTCATGAAACATAGCTGAGGCTCTTTGGTTTATTTGGGGGAAGAATAAAAATTACTAGACTGGGACTGTCTCAGATTTTTCTGTTGGTGTCTCGATGTACATTTCTAAAATAAATGAAAACATGACTTTCATACAAATATATCAAAGATAATTTAATGTATTATTAGTGCAATAACCAGAAGGCTTATAAAGCTGTTGTAAGAGCATTTAAGGTGAACCTGGGATAATGAAAAAGTTGTGCTAAGTTAGATACCCGACTGGTAGTACTCTATAGAGAAATAAAACTGTGAATCTTTGGAGTTATATTTTACTATCTGAAAGAAATCATTCTCATTTCTGCTGATCAAAATTATTTACAACTTATCCATCCCTAAAAGCTTATATATAACTTCACGGTGTCTGGACTCTAATTAATAATAAGTGAAAAGCCAGGAAAGGAAATTCTCCCTGAAAATTAAATAATTACTTGGTAACCTTAAGAGACAACGTACTTGTACAACATTGAAAGGGCATGCAGTTATTCTTTTGCCTTATTTTCAAGTTTTGGGTCATTTTTCTTAACAGGTGTCAAGATTTCTATTTGATAAGAGGGAAGTCCTTATCGACAACACGACATCTGTAACCTCTTCCATCTGACTTCATGGATTCATGCTTACATTGCTATAGGTAACATTACAGAAGGTTCAGATGAGATTTTGCTAAATTGTTTCAAAAACAAAAATAAGAATTTTCATGTGAAAATTAGAAGTGAGAAGACAAAAATTAACAAGAATATAACTTAAGTAACCCAGAGACCTATAGTTCTATATGGCCCCTTCAAGTGTGCTTTGCTTTCTTTCCTGTCCTGTCAAGGTTTATAAGATCAGAGCATGGAACTTGGTGTGTTCCATGACGAGGGGTGCTTCTCTGAGGTTGGGGGAGCAGTGTACTTCCTGATGAATCAGTCTTTCTTACTCTTTCTGCCCAGGGCCTTTCTTTGAACACTTCAGGACGAGGCTTCTCTTCCTTTTGCTGCTTCCATTTCAAACATAATTTCAGTAACTGACTCAAACCTAGCAGTTGCCATCTCTAACCTCACCATCTTCCAGATTATAAGTTCTAAACTTTTGTCAATATGGCTATATTTCCAGACTTCAGACAGAATCTATAGGCTTCTGAGAACTTCAGGATGTTGGGCCAGAAGAAGGAGCTTTCCCACTAACTATAACACTTGAAGAAATCATGGTATTGACCATACCTAGCTGTCCTCAAGTCTGTTTTCTAATTGCAGGGCACCAATGGGTTCATGACTTGACTTTAGGCCTGTATTCTCATATCCTTCCCTCTTCTGCCAGTCTTGAAATGTTCTGGTCTCATAGCCCAAATTAAGCCATGGTAGCTCAGCCATCAGCTATTCTCTCCACCACAGGTGGGAGCACTACCATTGTGAGATCTAGACACCCTACATTTGATCCTAAATGTAACACTAGAGCATTCTTTTGTTCTCAATGCCTTGTCTATATTGCCATGGTTTGGGTCTGGTAATTAAATCATTAAATTTGCTCATAACTTTTACAATACAAGAGTGAAAAATATTCATCTACAGAAATTTAACTAATCAATTGTGTTTCTCCTCTCAGTTTGTTTATCTAATACAGATGTATCTGATGTAGATGTTGATGCCACAGTAGCAATAACCCAACCACACATCTTGAGTTTCAATCACTTTTAGAAGTGACTTTCTGGAAAGAAAAAAAAAAATCCCTTCCACCTGATTTTACAAAATATTTAAATATTTCTTGATTCGTTGTAAATACTGAGCTTGGAAATGGGTAAGAATCAAATGGAGGTATCACATTACTCATAGAGTAATATTAAGGATGGTTACAAATTCTGCTACTCATCACCCATTCCCAAATTTCCTCCACTTGTTGTCAATTCAGAATATTAATTTGAAGCCTTTATGTTAGCTTGTTCAACTAGAGGTTTAATTTCTACCACTCACACACTTATCAAATAATTGACCCAATAAAGTGAATTCTACCCTAAGAAGAATGCTATAATATGTTGTTAAGAGAATTAAAGGCACTTTAAAGAAATAGAACAAAAATTCATCAGATTTGTATGGAAGCACAAAAGACCCCAAATTGCCAAAGCCATTCTGAGAAAAAGGAATGAGGCTGGAGGTATTACTCTACCCAACTTCAAATTATACTACAAAGCAACAGTAATCAAAACAGCAGGGTATTGGCAGAAAAACAGACACACAGACCAGTGGAACAGAATCAAGAGTCCAGAAGTAAACCTATATTTATATGAGCAAATAATTTTTGACAAAAAAGCCAAAAGTGTACAGTGGAGAAAGGAAAGCCTCTTCAATAAATGGTGCTGGGAAAACTGGAAACCCACCTGCAAAAGAAAACTAGACTGTTCTCTATCACCACACACCAAAATTAACTCAAAATAGATTAAGGACCTGAATATAAGACCTGAAACAATAAAATGCATAGAAGAAAACATAGGAACTAAACTCAAGGACCTTGGACTTAAAGAGGATATTATAAATTTGACCTCAAAGGCAAGGGAAGTAAAAGCGGAAATAAATGAATGGGACTACATCAAACTAAAAAGCTTCTGTTCAGCAAAAGAATCATCAACAAGATAAAGAGACAACCATCTGAATGGAAAAATATATTTGCAAGCAACAGCTTTGATAAGGGCCTAATATTTAAAATATACAAAAAATTCATACAACTCAATAACAACACAAAAACAAACAATCCAATTCAAAAATGGGCAGAGGACCTCAACAGACACTTCTCCCTAGAGGACATACAAATGGCCAACAAATATTTGAAAAGATGGTCAACATCGCTAGCTATTAGGGAAATGCAAATCAAAACCACAATGAGATACTATCTCACACCTGTTAGAATAGCTATAATCAACAGGACAAGTAATAACAAATGTTGGAGAGGTTGTGGAGAAAAAAAAAACCTCATACACTCCTGGTGGGACTACAAATTGGTACAGACAAAACTAAGAATTGATTTACCATATGATCCAGCAATCCTTCTACTGGGTATTTACCCCAAAGACTTGAAAACCCATATCTGAAAAGGTATTTGCACACTGATGTTCATAGCAGCATTATTCACAGTGGCCAGGACATGGAAGCATCCGAAGTGTCCTACAATAGATGATTGGCTAAAGAAGCTGTGGTACATATATACAATGGAATATTAGTCAGCCGTAAGAAGAGATGAAATACTGCCATTTGTGAAAACAGGGGTGGACCTCGAAATAATCATGCTAAGCGAAATAAGCCCAGACAGTAAAAGGTGAAAATCACATGATATCACTTATATGTGGGATATAAACCTAAAAGCAACAAATGAACAGGACAAACAAACAGAGACTCATGGATGTGGACTATAGACTAGTGGTTACCAAGAGTTGAGGGCAGAGGGGAGATAGACAGGATAAAGGGGATCAAATATGTGGTGATGGAAAGAAATCTAACTATGGAGGTGAACACACAGTGTAAATATATATATATATGCCTTACTGTTAAAGTGTACAGGTGAAACTTTTTGGATTTCATTAACCAATGTCACCATTAAAAAAATAATTAATTAATTAATTAAAAAAGAATTAAATGCTACTCATCTTACTATACATGCATAAAGTTTAGAGACAATAAGATATTTCTGCAGCAATTTACTATCCAATAACTAGGAATATTTATTATACATTTTAACAGAAAGAAAAGCCTGATAAGGTATCCATAAAAGTTAAATAATTTGGCAACAGTCATAGGTTTGAAGAACTGGTGAATTGAGATTCAATCTTGTTTTCTCTCTTTTTCCAGAGTTCCCCCACAAGTAAGTCCTTCAAGTAAAAAAGAAAATTGCAATATAACTCCCATCAGCCTTCAGTGATGGCTCTCTTATGAAGAAAAAGGAGCTAAAAGTTTAAAAAATGTCATGGCTTGTCAGCCATCATGGAATTTAAGTTAACTTTTAAAATTTACACAATAGGTGTTATTAAATCTAGCTTATATGTTGTATAGATAGGAGAACAGAGGCAAGGCTATCAAGAACTTGAAAATGCGAAATATCATGTAGGTCCCTTGGAGGTCACCACATATAATGCATATGGCCTAGATCAGTAAAAAGATAAGTCTTGCTAAAGAGACAAAATGACGCCCAGGGGAGTAGGTTGATGGATCCTGATTGTCAAAACTCATCCAAATATGGTTCAGTGGTAGAAGCACTCGACAAATATATTAGGAATTACAAATTATTCTCGTGCTCTATTTTCTCTGATCTGGGCCCACTGACTACTTTGATTTACTCTGTATCTTGCTATACCTGGAGGCAAACATCCACCGAGCAGGCTCCTGCCAACAATTTATCCATCTGCTAGTTATTTTCTCCATTGACATTTTTATTGGGCTGTGGTGAAATGGAGAGTCAGAACAATGTATATCCCAGGGGTGCTGAATATCTGAGCATGTTTGCTGAACTGATAGAGTTTAGCCTACTAAAAGTCCATTTCCATAAAAAATGGAGGAACCTTCACATCAAAAGAGAAATGTCAGACAAATAAGCTTGGCTCTTAGTTTCAGAGTAAAAGCATTATTATTTGTCACAAAAATCTTTCCTGGCCCAGACCTTCAGTACTCACAGTTGAGTTATAGAGAAAGATTTGGCTATAACTAAAAACTTCAAGAACTGATATCCTAAATCTCTGAGACTTTGGCACACATGTGGGACTGCTTTATTACTCCTTATCAATGAGTCATACAAAGTGGATTCAGCATAAAACACCATCAGCTTGGACATAACAGTGAAGGAATGTGAAGAAAAGTGGCAAGAAGACAATATCATACCTGAAGGAAGATGGTGATACCACTACAGCATAAACGAATGGCAGCATCAATGGGACCTCTGGAGCTGCAATTTTCAGTAAGAAAGTTGGAGTCAACTGGGAATTGGTATTATATGATGGAAGCTGAAACAGGACACGATAGACAGGGCAGTACCCATCAGAAGCATCTGTGTATTATATCAGTGGTGAAAAAGACACAACAATGACTAGAGTTTATTACTATGTATAGCATATGAGACTGTCAGAGGAAGACCTGAACAAGAGGGAAAGAAAAAGAATAAGAATGACAATGGGAATAAGAATGAAAATGAGGAGAAGGAAAAGAGAAGAAAAACTTTGGAAGAAACACATAACTTGACCACTCTTAATAATGCCTCCATTAGGACACTTAGAGCTGTTTTTGGAGAGACAGAAAAATTTTAAAGACAAAGAATATTGAACAACTACATATGATGCATTTGGAAACCTCTATAATATTTGGAGATACACAAAAGGATAAAATTGATTCAGGAAAAAATTGAAATCTGAAAAAACTACTAAAGCATACTGATAGGGTGACAGAAACATTCCCATGCTCTGATATTTTTACTGATACTTTTACCAACTTTACACTAAAAGGTAATTCCAAACTTAATGTGTTTTAGAAAACAGAGAAAAGAAAAAAAAATAAGAAATAATTTTTTAATCTAATGAAATTCTTTTCTAAAACAAGATAAAGTGTAAGGAAAGAGAATCATAGATTCATTTGCAAATTATCTACCTAAAATATTAGATAACTAGTAACAAATAAATAATAAGTGTATTTTAAGAAACACGTCACTATTAAAAAGGGTATAAGTTGATAGTGAAGCATAATTCCATATCAGAAAATCTACCAATATAATTCAACCATGTTAATAGATTAAAATAACAAATGACTATCACTAGAGGTATAAAAACAATTTTATAAAAGTCAACAATTTATAATAATAAAAACACTCAAAATTAGAAAGCAATAGAACTTTTTTTATTTGCTTAAAAAACTACAAAAAACACTATATGTAATGAAGAAAGGGGTATATTTACTGAGAGGCTGGGAACAAGGCAAGGAGGCCTACTAACATAGCAACTGTGGAACATAAAACTGGAGGTTAGAGCCAACATAATAATAATAGTAGGACAATAAATAAGAGTTAAAAAGGCAGAAAGGAAAGAGATAAGACTCCATTCTTACAGACAGGACAGGCTTTCTACATTGACTAGTCAAAACTCTGGAGAGATCAGCAGAATTGCAGGATATGAAATCAACTTATAGATATTAATAGCAGTGAAGCTAGAGGAAAGATGATAGAATAAGAAGTATCAGAAACTGTCCCCCTCCATCCCCATCTAGATAACAGTACATGGGCAGAATCTGCCAGAGGTAACTATTTTGAAACTGTGATATATATTGAAGGCTTACAACCTCCAGGGAAAGGCTTGTACTATAGCAATTTTGGTCAATTTTAGGTAAGTTAACTTTGAAAACAGAGAGAGTGGGTGGCGTGGGAGTTGGCCTTGCTAGATTAAGACAGATTATAGCATCACACAAGATAAATTACATGGTAGTAGAAGTAATAAGGTATTGGCACAAGAATGGACAAATAGACCAACAGAGAAAAAGAGAGGTCATAAAGGCAGGCTCCTGTCTACATGAAAACTTACATAATGAAATTGGCCCTATAAATAAAAGAGGAAAGAAAGACCTGTTTAGTAGATGGTATTGTGAAAACTGTCTCACTAAATTGAGAGATTATAAATTAATCTTTAACTTTTATAATATACAAAAGTAAATTCCAGATGAATTAGGGACCTACATGCAGAGAGTAAACATATAAAAGTAATAGGTATTACGTAAGATGTTATCTTTTTGAACTAGTAGAGGAGACTGACTTCTTAAATAAAACTCAAATTGTTTTTAATGCAAAAAATAATTTTATCTTATAAAAATTAATGATTTTCTTTCAATGATGGACACCTTAGATAAAATTACAGATAAATTACATTATGAAAAAATATGCATTTTATGTCTTAAAAAGAAACAAGTATCTATACCAAGAAAACACAAGGAACTACTAAAACTCAATCTGAAAAAAGTGGGAACTCCAACAGAAAAGTAGGGAAATTATATGAACACACAATTAAATAAGAAGAAATGCAAAACATGTTAGTAAATAGAAGAATAAAATTTTAAAAAGGTGAGATACCTCTTTATATTCTTTAGATTGAATTGTAAAAATAAAGCATTGAATAGTGTTGGTGTTGGGTGAAGTCTTGTAGGAACAAACCCCTTGCCCTCATGGTGAGAGTGTGGACCGGGACCAGCAATTCCATAGAACCACCTCACATTATGGACTCAGTATGTGAGCACAGCACTGATGTTCAACTGGATGCACAGGAACTCTGTATCTGTTGTCAGCATTCTGAAATGGACCTGTTCTGATTAGTTAATAGCTGCTTCCTCTCAATCCCCTAAATTGCCTCCTGCTACCACAAATGACCTGGATCTTTCTTCTAGGAACCTTTAGATCATACCATGGTCTTTTACCTCTAGTAGTGATACATGGAAGAGCTGGGTTCTCCAGGAACTTGCTCCACAATCACTGGCAGTGTGCATTCTTATTGGTCATTTCCTGTGCTATATTAGGAATATCACTCTTGAGAATGCATTCAATACCTATAATCCAGCAATTCTCTAGATTATATGTCCCAAAGAGGTCTCAAGCAGTTTCAGAAGGGGACGTGTATAAAAGTGTTCATTTTAGTGCCTGAGAGCAGAGGGTTAAACCTAATTAGAGTGGCTGCTATTTAGACAAGTTGAATGTGTAGGATATATGCTGAAGTTCTATGTAACAGAAGTAATATATTACATGTAAAAACGTGATTCCCTAGTAATAATGTGGTACTACATAAAATAAATAATAAAGAGAATAAGTTGTATATGAAAATAACACTTTCCTGAATATTAGTGCATAAAATAACATATCAATTCAAAATTTATAAAACTAGACTGGTATTTATCACCATATACCAAAATTAACTCAAAATGGATCAAGGACCTGAATATAAGGCCTGAAACAATAAATTGCATAGAAGAAAACATAGGTACTAAAGTCATGTACCTTGGTTTTAGAGAGGATTTTATAAATTTGATCTCAAAGGCAAAGGAAGTAAAAGCAAAAATAAATGAATGGGACCATAGCAAACTAAAAAGTTTCTGCACAGCAAAAGAAACCATTGACAAGGCAAAGAGGCAACCAACTGAATGAGAGAAAATATTTGCAGGCGACATCTTTAATAATGGCCTAATATCCAAAATATATAAAGAACTCATACAATTCAAAAACCAAAAAAACAAACAATGCAATTTAAAAACAGGCAGAGGTCCTGAACAGACATTTCTCCCAAGAAGACATACAAACAGCAAACAAATATATGAAAAGATCATCAATTTCATTAGTTATTAGGGAAACATAAATCAAAACCACAATGAGATACTACCTCACACCTGTTAGAATAGCTATCATCAGGACAAATAATAAGTGTTGGAGAGGTTGTAGAGGGGAAAGGAACCTTCATACACTGCTGGTGGGAATGTAAACTGGTACAATTACTATGGAAAACAGTATGGAGTTTCCTCAAAAAACTAAGAATAGAATTACCATATGACCCAGCAATCCCTCCTCTGGGTATTTATCCAAAAAATCTGAAAACATTTATCCGCAAAAATATATGCACCTCGATGTTCATAGCGGCATTCTTCACAGTGGCCAGAACATAAAAGCAACCAAAGGGTCCTACGATAGATACTGGATAAAGAAAATGTGGTACATATATACAATGGAATATTACTCAGCCTTAAGAAAGGATGAAATACTGCCATTTGCGACAACATGGATGGATCTTGAGATAATTATGCTAAGCAAAATATGTCAGACAGAAAAAGTTGAAAACTGTATGATTTCACTCAAACGTGAGATATAAAACTGAAGGCAACAAACAAACACGACAAACAAACAGAGACATGGATACTGACAGAGGAAAGCGGGAGGGGAAGGTAGATACAGGTAAAAGAGATAAAATATTTGGTGCCAAATGGAAATCTAACTGGGTGGTGAACACAATGCAATGTATATATGACGTATTGTTGAATTGTACACTTAAAACTTATTTGATTTTATTAACCAATGTCATCTCAAATTTTTAATTCATAAAAAATAAACACAAATAAATAAAATAAAAAATTTTCCCTAAAAAGAAGAAAGAACACATTAATTAAATTAGGAAATTTTACCAGAGAGAGAAAATACATGTAAACTGAACAAAAAAAAAGTTGAAAAAAAAATCAAGAAAGATCTTGAGCAGATAAATTATGACAGTGTATTCATTTCCTGTGACATATGCTTAATCTATTAGTTTCCAGGATAGGGACAGAGGAAAGAAAGGAAAAAAAGGGAGGGAAAGAAGAAGGAAGGTAGAAAATAGGGTAAGGAGGACAGGAGGAAAAAACAGCAAAACACATAGTATGCTTTATGAACTGTTTTTAAGCATAAAATCCAAGATGCCAAAACACAAAATTCTGGGGGCATTAAAAGCTTGGGATCCTATGCCTGAAAAGCTGATAGCCACTAGACCAGGTTGATGGATGAAGGTGAAGATCTCTCATGGAAACTTGGCTAGGTGGTAAGTCACCCTTCCCTGTGCAGTCCTCTCCCTCAATCTCAATGTGGCTCTTCTTCACAAAGTTGTCACTGGCATAAATATAATTTTAAAATAGTCTATTCTGTATTTTAAAATAATTAATAGTCAAAGATTAGATCAATTTCTGCAAGATGTCAGTTTTTGCTGAAGCAGTATATGTTGCATAGAAGTCGTTTGAATGAAGAAGATGGAGGAAAACATTATGGGAACCATTATCTCTTATGAAATTTTATAGGTACATTTTTAAGAACCCTAAGGCCATATTTCATGCAGGTACGAAAGCAATGCATAAGCATATTTGTTTATTGTACAGGCTGTGGAGAAATGAGAATTTCCACCAGGGCAGACAGCCAAGGCACTTCAGAGCAGGCTCTCACAGAATTTTACAAGCTCAATGGGGCTGGCCGAGCCAGCAGAGGTTGGCCAGAAACTCTGCCTTCTAACTAAAGGTGACCCCCTGGTTGTGAGGGATTGCTCCTATCCATGTAAAAAATGTTCAAGCCTGCAGAGAAACTTTATGAGTTTATTTGAGCCAAAATTGACAATTGCTGGGAAGCAAGAGCTCAAATGCTCAGGAGAATGAATTTTGCAGCTTCCTTCATCCATTTGAAATTAAGGAGGAAACATAAGGAAGATCACATGAAGGTGGGAGAAAGCAAGGTGGGGACTGGATGGTTAAAATTATGTGCTTTCTTGAGAGGGGTTACTCTTATTTCAAAGGTGTGTTAACCGAGATGCACACAAAAAAACCAATTGACGGGGCTCGGGGGCTCGCTTAAGGCAAAGATAAACCTTTTACAAAGAACATTATATGCTTGGGCCATGACAACTCACAATGACTTGCCCAGTTAGGAATTTATGATCAGATCACACTGTGAGGTTCCTTTACATAAAAAACATTTTTCATCCACACATCTGGCTCAAAACTTACAATGGACTTTACTTAACTCCCTTTGAAGATGAGTACTCTTTTACATTATATTTATTTGTCTATTTTCCCTTAAAAAATGAAGAATTTCTTTGATAAGAGAACTTGTATTTCATTCAGCCTTGTTCTTGATACATGGTCTAGCAGACAATAAAAATTCTGTCTGGTGGTGTTGATTGAGTATATATCTCTGAGGGAAAATATAGAGATTAATTTTTTTTTCTAACATGTTTCCATACATCAAGAGAAGTTCATGGTAAAATTTATCAATCAACAAATTATTTACCACTAAAGGTTTTTATTTCTCAGAATCTATAAATTTAATATAAAATTTTAAGAAAAAATAATTTATATCTCAATTTCCCAAACTCTGTTCCAAGGAATTCTAGCTCTCAATGTTCTGAAAAATAAGAACGTGCATTTATAAATTGAGAGATTTTAGAAATAGTATATTTTTTAAAAGCTTATTTTTTAAACCCATGTTTCTATAAATTTTATTGTACCATTGAAACTTTCTATCATCTAACACCTATTATCACTCCTGTGGAATTATATTCCTGTAACACACTTTTGGAAATGTTGCCCTGACTTTAGATTTCAAGAGATAATAAATGAAAAATATTTTATTTCACATCTTCCAGATGTGTTTGTTTTGACAGTCATCAATAAAGTATTTCCAGATTACATTGATCCTCAATTTACTTTTGGTAGTTATATCACAATAAATATATTTGATTTAAGTAACTCAATAAATTTAGCAGTGAAGTTATATATAAATAATTATTTCAGTTTATTTTAGTAGTTATATAACATGAAAAAAGTTATTCATCATTTGCCTACATCTGTTGCAAATTATATTAAATTATTAAGCTAAACACAAATTAAATAAAATCAGATTAAGTTATTGTTCAGCAGTTTTTTACAACATTCCCCAAGTAACTTTCCTGGATATTAGGCTTTGCTGGAAGTGACTTGCTATTGGTAATGGGTGGTGGGCACAAGTGACAGCAGGCCTGTTTTGAAACTCATCTTAAATATTTTATATTTCTACACCAGAACTCCTGGTCTCCCTAGCCAAGGAATAAATATCAGGTGATTGCTTTCACACCAGAGTCTTCACCAGAAGGAAACATGTGGTGCAGCACCACCCCAGGCAATTTGTTGACCCATATCCTGAAATTAAACTGCCCTGGTTGACTCACAAATACACAAGTAAGAAATAAATAGAAATAAATGTTTATTGTTTAATGTTACTGAGATTTTTGTAGTTGTTTATTAAACAGCAAAAGCTAAGACAATGTCAAAGTTATGTAACAGATAACTCTTCTAATACACTTGTCCATGGAATCTGTCTCTAACTGAAGTCCTTCAATTCTTTATTCAATCAATTAATTTCCCCTTATGACTCTATTGAAATGTACATCACTATCACCTATTCCAGTTTCCCTTTTGCCAAACTCAAAGAACGTCTCACCTCATCTTATTCATCATTAAACACACTTTACTTCTCACTACTTCTGTGAACACTGCTTTCCTCTCTTGGCTTCCATATCATCCATTGTCCTAGTGGCTTTGTTTGTTTGTTTGTTTGTTTGTTTGTCTGTTTTCCTGATTTATACTGAGTCCTCCATTTTGGACATCTTTCTTAGATAATTAACCCCTGCTTGATCTATCAGAATACTTAAGTTTTGGTTTTGAACCCTCCTTTTTATCTCACCTAAATAATCTCACCCAGTTCCAAGACTTTAAATATTGTATTTGTAATTCGAATACTAAATTTATATCTCATATTCCAAAGTCTGAACATGTATGTATAATTATCCACTCAGCATCTTCATCAATGTTTTTAATAGTTATCTCTATTGCTCATGGTTCTTTGTTACAGACCAAATCTTCTGTTCCTACTTCAGCAGGAATGTATTAAGGATATAATGCATCTTACAGAATCTTTTTGAGGGTTAGAGGATTATGCATGAAAGCTATAAAACCAGGAATAAGCAACACATTAGCATTTGGACTACTCTGCCATCACTGTCATTGGCAGCAGCACTCCAGCATCCACCACAAGCCATGGACATTGTTGCGTGGACCAAGACCAATACTGCCTCTAGCATCTCCTTTTTCATATGATTCTCTTTCAGATCTAAATATATAGATGCATTTGATTGGCAATGCCTAAATCACACACTTGTGCTCCTACTGCAAGTGAAGCTGGGAAAGAGAGTGAAGCTGGGAAAGAGAGTTATGAGTTCTAGCTTAGAAAATCACAACTCATATAGACGGAAATTCCCTAAACATGGTATGTCACTCAGGTAGTCTAGGTGATGCTGTGGTAACAACAACAAAAAAATCTCAGTGGCTTAAAACAAGTGAAAAAGGAGTACATGGAAGGAGTTCATTGCATCAAGGACATTCTGGAATTTAGCCTGATGGAGGCACCAATCTCAATATATGATCACTAAAGCAGAATAAAAGGGGCATGGTAAATTGTGAAAGAGCTCTTAAAACTTGCATGTAGAAGTACGTGTATTACCTCTGATTGCAATTCATTTGCCAAAGCAAATCATGTCACCATGTCTAATGCTACAGAAGGTAGGAATGATCCTACCTTGTTCCCAAAATGAAAGGAGAACCTGATTATTACTTTTTTTTTTTGAGTGAACTTCATGATTACAACACATGGAGTAAAACATTCCTGAGTAACAGAAGTTTGACAAATTTTGCCATATCACCAAAAATACAATATTACATCAAATCTTGATTTTTCTCTCAGACATCACTTTCCCTCAAGTTCCTCACTTCCAGTCCTGTCAGCTGTTCTTAAATATATTTTGAAGCCACTCACTTCTTTCTATTTCTATTACTACTGCTTTTATCCAAGACACCATCATCTCATGTATGGATAACTGAAATCACTTCCTAACTGGGTCTTGTTTCTGCATACCCCACTACAACCCACTTGTTGCAAAGAAACCAGAGATATCCTTTAAAACGTAAATCTAGTAGTGAGACTTTTTCTTCTTGAAGTCCTCCAATGTCATAGCATCATTCAGGGTAAAACTCAAACTCTTTATCATGACTTTGACCCAGCCTTATTTTATAACAAGCTCCTTTATCACTAGTTGGTTGGGTCTCCTGGCAACTAGCCCCCATCATTAGGTGCTTCACAAAAGTCACTTTATTAACTTTACAAAAGGTACCATCATTACTCTCAACTCAGGAAATTCCAAGGGTTTCAGGAGATGTAAGCCAGGAATTGTGGATAAAAACCAAATATATATGAGAAATATGTTTTGGTCATCTGAATGACCAAATATATATTTTTTATAAATAACAATATTTCACATGTTTTAAAAGTTCTTTTTATATTCTAACTACAAGTTCTTTATTTTATCAGACATGATTTGAAAAAAATATTATTCAATATGGATGTTTCACAAGCATTTCAACTTATTTAAGTCCAAAACTTAATAGACTGTCCCTAAAACTGACCTTACTCTCGTGTTCTATTTTTCAGCAAATTCATCTAGTTTCCCAGAATAGAATTATGGTATTATCTTTGACTTCTTTCTCTCCTTTATTTTACCTCCTTTCAACACATTCTGTCGTGTACCCAGTCATGCTTATCTGACATCCTAAATTTCAACATTTCCTATCCCCCACTCCCCCACCACTATCCCCCGCCCCACTATCTCCCATATCTTAACTGCAGCATTACTCAGCTCACTGTAGCCAACATGACCTTGTACATGTGCCACTGCTCTGATCTCGTGCCTCTTTTACATGGATCTTTTCAATGACTTGACATTGCTCTGTGGGTAAATGTTTTTTTAAACTTTGTCTTGATCTATACAATCCATCATCATCTATCTCTTGACTAATTCTACAGCTCCATTTCTCTCTACTCTTACTCTTTCACTCTACATCCCATGAAAACAGAACAACTTCAAACACATTATCATTTTACTGTCCTTTGGGTTCTTGTCCACGCTTTCCCTTCTACCTGGAGAAAATGGGAGTATTTTGTTGTTGTTTATGTTGGACTATCTTCTACTTACCTTATTTTCCCCACTAGAATGTAAGCTCCATGAGGTCATAGATTTTGGCTGGTTCATCACTGGACTCCTTTCATCTAGATAGTGCCTAACATGCAAACATGAACATCTTTAAAGACCAGACGAAATGGCACCATTTCTGTAAAGCCACCAAAAACTCTCAGGCAAAATTAATTTCACCTTTATCTGTTCTCCTGTAGCACTGAGTACATTCTACTTTATCAGCAATGCTTATGTTATACTTATTTTCTACTGCTGAAGGGGGAACTTTGCTAGGACAAGTACAATGTTTTACTTGATCGATGAGCTATAGTCTCTAAAAGTCCCTAGCATACGAACTTTATTCATTTTATTTCCTTTCATCTTTCCATAATTTCTTCCTCCCTCTACTCATAATAAGTACAATGGATTATTAAATCAATACCATCAATTAGAAAGTGATGAATTTTATACATCAAATAAATAGTAACCATTAAATTCATAAAATATCTTTTGTGTATGTTTATGCATCCTACAAATAGGTGAGGAGCTCTATGTATCTACATAATACATTTTCAACAAAAGTGCCTTATAAATATAAATTTCCCATGTATATCACTGTGAACACAGGAAGACATTTTTGTATAAATAGTTGGATACATGTTACATTTCTAACCTATAAATTTGATGTTCTGGGAAGGTATATATTATTTCTCTCTCTCTCTATATATATATATAACCACATATAGACATCCATATACTATATTTATATAGCAGCCTGTAAAAGCTTTAACAAGATAGACCATAATAATGAAAGATTTTAAAAATACAATCCACATTTTCCACTAAGCAAAAGGGCTTATGCACAGTGATTACAAGAACACATGACAAGCTGAGGTTTTTCTTGTGTCATCAATGAACTCCTGAGTCGTTGATTCAAGGTTGCATCTCTCGAAATATAGCCTAAAGATCAGTCAGTTACATCAGAGTCCTCCTGTGTGTGTCAAACATTCAGTTTATAGGATACCACTCCAAACGTACCCCACCAGAATATCTGAGAATTGGGCCCATGAGTCAGGATGTTTAACAAACTTGACAGATGATTCTGTTGCACACTGCATTATGAGAATTATTGATCTAAGGAACCCTGCCTTGGGCAAATAGGCTTGTGTTGAAGAATAAGAAGCATGATGGGAGAACAGCTGTGAGTGGGAAGTTAGATATTCTGTGTGAAGCACATAAGGCTGGCTGCATGGTGGGTGCTGGCATGCATGGAGTACTAGATTCAAGAGGGTGTGGGTGATTACAGAACAAGGATTGTTTTAACAAGGACCTTATGTTCCCCTTCAAGGTTAAGGAAGCAAGACTCTCAGCTGTCTGCTTTTCTATTTCTCACTTCCTTTTCACTGTCCTCCTGTTCTTTGACCTTCCCATCCACATATTTTCCATCAGAAATATGCTCTAAATCTTGGCAGAGTCAGCACTGCCTTCCTCTATTGTTGCCTCTCATCATCTTGCCATAGCAGAGCCAGACTATGGTTTTGGATGGGGACATAGAATGGTGGCCACAGTCCAGAGTCTTAGGAAAAGTCACTTCTGAAATCAAGTGACAACTGATCTGCAAGCTCAGAGAATATCAGGGATGAGAGGAATCTTAGAGATCATCTAACATTGTCCTTCATTTTAAGCTAAGAAACAGTTTAGAAAGCAGTTGAGAAACTATAAGACCACAAAGCAACTTAGCCATCCTGATCTGATGCCCAGGTCACCTCTCTCTCATTTGATCTTATTCCAGAAATCCATTGTAATATATCTTTAAATGGAGTTATTGTTTATTATCTTCTGGAAAAGAAAATTGTAATAGTTTTAATGTGTAAATAAAACACTGAATGATTAATTGATTAATGACTGACTGATGAATGAACATATTGATGAAAAGAGAAAATTAAGAATGAAGTTCAGTATCAAGTAAACAGTCTATGGATTCTAGAAACTCAAATGTAGTTAATAAACTACATTTTAGAAAAGCATTTTATCATCTGTAACTTGTTATTTTATATTTCATAATACGCAACATAACATATACAAAACTCTTCTCATATATAATCTCATTTAACACTTTAAAAAGTTTAACAGATATTCATAAACTTGTCCATAAGCTTTAAAAAAACAACGTGAAGTTGCGAGATGTTAAGAAATTTGACATTTTATGCAGCTAACTACCAGCATAATTAGAACACAAATCCAGCTCTGATGAATCATTTTCTATTGACAATGAAGACTTCATAGACATGAGCTCTTCTCAGAACATTTTTTTAAATTCTTTAAAAAATTTTTCAAATACAGTTGATATACAATATGATTTTAGTTTCAGGTATACAACATAGTGATTAGACATTTATATATCTTGTAAAGTGATCACCCCAATAAGTCTAGTATCCATTTGACACCATACATACTTATTACAATATTATTGACTATATTCCCTATGCTGTACTTTACATCTTGTGACTATTTTTGTAACTGGCAATTGTACTTCTTAATCCCTTCACCTTTTTCAGGAGACTCGGATAGTCTCACTCTTTGATTATTAAAACAAACATATAGAATGTTTCCAATAGTATATGTAAAAAAGGTAAATTAGCTATATATGTATTTTTAAAAAGGGCCATAGATCTAAAATTTAAGAAAAATGAGTAAAGATAAGAATAAAAAGAAACAGTGCTGTTAAGGACTAGAATACATAATAATTGTAGTGGACTTTGCTATGATCAAGCACCTGGCTCCACCACCAGCTCATGTGTATCTTCCACTACTTTAAATATAGTCCTTAATTCTGGCCACACTAAGCCACTCAGAGTCCATCAGGAAATTACAGTAAATGCATCCTTCAGCATACATACTCAATTTTTTATTTAATAATATTAAATATTATTTTACTAAAAAGGTAATATATTTCTTACAAACACACGTTTCATGTACTTATTTTAAATTATACAAAAGTAATATATTTACTGCTACTCAGTATGCTTTCCATTCTAAGTCTAGTATCCTTCTATAACCACATATTTGACCTCCTTTACCTTCATTAACCCTTCACTCTCCCTTTCCCTCTGGTAAACATTATTCTGTTTTCTGTATCTATGAATTTAGAGTTTCTGTTTGTTTGTTTGTTGCTTTTTGTTTTCTATCTCAAGTATGAGTGAAATCATACAGTTTTTATCTGTTTTCATCTGACTTATTTCACTTAGCGTAATACTCTCAAGATCCATCAATGGTTTTGCAAATGGAAATATCACATCTTTTTTATGGCTGAGAAGTGTACCTCATCTTCTTTATACAATCATCTGTCAAAGAACACTTAAGTTGTTTCCATGTCTTGGCTGTTGTAAATAATACTGCAATGAACATAGGGGTACATATATCTTAACGAATAAGTGTTTAAAAGGTATTTAATTATTAGAAAAGCTAAAAAGTTTCTAAGCAGTTTATAAGCATGAAATGTAGAAAACAGCTACTACACCAGATGGAGGGAGAGTAAACAATGAAAGAATTTGGAGTCTTCAAGGAGAACCATCACCACCACCTCTCCATACACATACACTTATGACACAGATGCAGACTTCTTAAAAGAGAATGTGGTTGATACGGAAACACAAAGTTTTGAAGAACTTGCCAGAGCATGTGAACTGTAGCTAAACTGTGAGTACATTGTTGTGTGGCAAAGAGAGATGCCAGGTATATAGGCCACAGCTGAACAGTGAAGGCTGCTAATGGTGGTGGAGAGCCTTGACAAATGGTGAAAGCCAAGGACAAACACTTAACAGGCACCCAGAACTCTGATCACATCAGAAGAAGGAAGGAAAGTCTTTTCTTCCTGCCCTAGCTTTGAATTATACCTCCAAAAACCTCTATTAGCAAAGCCTAACATTGTGCCAGAAAACAAAACAGAGATAACTAGAGGGTCCAGCTCTAGTTTCACAAAGCAGACTCAAAAAAGGGTAGATTTGAATCTGAAAGGCACAACGCACCAACCTAATAGCCCATCAATTTCAGACTTATATTTTTACCCTTGAGAATATAACATGCTTACATAAAACTTGTACATAGTTGTTCATGAATGCTTTATTAATAAGAACCGAAAATTGGAAATAGCTCAATGTCCATTAACAAGTAAATTAACTAGTTGTAATATATTCATACAATAGACTACTTCTCAGTAATAAAAAATGACAAACTACTGTAGAAATCTCATGTGCAATATGTTAAGCAAAAGAAATTTGAATACAAAAGACAACATATTGTATAATATTGTTCACATGAAACTCAAAAACTGGCAAAAGTAATTTATGATGTTAGAAGTCAGAACTTTGGTTATATCTGGTGGGCATAGGCTAACTCAAAAGATTCACAAAAGGATTTCTAGAGTTAAAATTATTCTATGTTTTGATACAAGTAGTTATTAAAAGTGTATTCATGTCAGAAACTCATCAAGTTGTGCACATACTTTTAATAGAGTCCATTTCTTTTATAAATTCTTCCTCAATAATGACTATTAGATAAAAATTAAAATATATAGATATGTATACATATACACATATGTAATTTATTTCAAACCAAAAGTAAAGATAGATCTTGGGAAATAACAACTGTTTATCATAAACTTAATCACTTGAGAGAACAAATGAATGGTATCTATTGTTCCATGTGTACAATATTTAGCGGAATGAACTAATATAACTCCCAGAACCTGAAATATAGCTGATGATTTTCTTTCCCCTATCTCAATAAACAAAAAACCAGAATCATTTGCATTCATCTGTCAGAGGGACTTCATCATCTTGCAATGAGATTATATCAATTTCTTGGCTAAGTGCCACTGTATAAATTCAAGCATTTCACATTTAAAACATATTTCAATCATGAATAATATTATATTTACCCACCATGCTATAAATAGGATCTTCAGAGCAGGAAGCAACAGGTACTGTAGATGTTTTGGAAAGATGCATGTTGCTGTAACGTAAGAAATAGTCTTATGAAAATGAAAAGTGTTTGTCACCTCAATGAAATTCCAGGGGGTCTAGTGGTCTGGGTAGGTTGAGATATTCCTACATAACGAAGGAAATCTGCTCCTTCTTGAACTTCCTTCTAATGAGAAAGAAAAAGAATACTGAGTGGTTTATCTGGTTTTCAGAAGCAACATACAACAAATTTGGATTCTTTCTCCAATCACTTGGTCAAATGACCCAAAAGACTTTCATCTTAGATTTGGTGTATTAGTTATATACTGTTACATAACAAATTAGCCCCAAATTTAGCAGCTTAAAACAATAACAATTTATTATCTTACTGTTTTCTTTTGGTCAGGAATCTGAGAGCACCTGAGTCTAAGTCCCTGGCTCAGGGTCTCTCACAAAGGGTCGATAAAGGTGTTTAGTGGGATTGCAAAGGTCGACTTGGGGATGATTCACTTATAAGCTATTGACCAGAAACATCAGTCCCTGGCTATATGTGCATCTCCACGAAACTACTCAAAACATGGAGGCTTGCTTACCCCAGAGTGAAGACTTCAAGACAAAAAGAAAGTGAGAGAGGAAAGTTACAGTCTTTTTGTATTCTAACTTTGGAAGTGACAATATAACAATTTTTGTGCCTTTTTTTTTTTCTACTGTAAGTAAGAACCTAGGTCTAGCCCACAATCAAGGGGAAGAAATCACATAAGGGAGAGAGTGAATGCTAAAATTTAGAGATTATTAGAAGTCAATTTAGAGGCTTCCTATCACTTTGAGATTCAGAGCAAAAGAAAGCTTTCTAGTTCACCCAGCTTGCAGAGCAGGGAGTTCTCAACCTTTAAGCCCTACCTAGTTAATCCAATGATATTTAAAGTGCCTGGGTAAAATCAGGATGCTGCACAAAGCTAGCAGCAAACTTTAATAACAGCAATAGAGGACTTACAATTAAACCAGCCAAGATTGTGGAACAAAGTTATGCCCTCTTTCATAATTAACTATTTTCCTTTTCTTAAACTGCTCTTAGTATTTGACTGGATCTTGGTAGAGATTGAACATCTGATCTTGAGAGACCAAATGATCATGCAATTCACATTGCTCATCATGAGCTAGAAGTTGATTAAAATAGAAATAAAGTTAGGAATAACAAGCAGCTTTTCATCATCAAGTGGAAATAAATAGTATATTAAGAACTATGAACCAATGTGCCCTGAAGAATAATTAGGTCGATGGGTTTATTTACAGTCTTAGACCTTCTGTTGCTACCACACTGATGGTCCTCATTCCAGCTACAATTCCAAAGAAAAGTTTCCTCTGATCTGTTTATTTATGTTAGAAAATTTGAGCCTTTTTTGAAATGACTCTATAGCAGGGGTCAGTAAATATTTTCTGTAAAGGACCAGAGAGTAAATATTTTAGGCTTTGCAGGACACATATAGTCTCTGTCACATCATTTGCTTTGTTATTTTGTTTTACAACACTTTAAGGATAAAATTCATACTTTACTCACAAGTTATACAAAAACAGGGCACAGGCTGGTTTGGTCCATGGCTATAGCAACTCTTGCTCAATATTATAGGCTGGCTCCCATTAGAAGTGTCTGCTATCATCAAAACTTCACTCATGGGTAGCTCTAAAAGATAGTGGGTACAGTATAAATGCCCAATGGGTAGAATCTGATGGTATATTATTTTTTCCCTGTATTTGGAAGGAGAATTAGCTTGAGATAACAATACACATTGATTCATAAGCAGTAGTGGTTTGTCCAAAGATATGGAAAGATCAAGATGTGATGATTGGAAAAGGGGAATGTAGGTGAATCTCTTAGAATTATTCTAGAAAGTAAGAATATGTGTATTTCTTGTGACATTCCAAATATGATGGTGTGCTCTGTGAATGTCAGGCAGTCTTCTCTCCCAGCTATTTCAGTAATTACTCAATCAGCTCATTAGCAAATGTCCATGACTGTGCCTGGCCTCAACGGCATGTACTTTCTCTCATCAGGCTTCTCTACCTATAACTAACACTGATTGCCAAATGTTCCTAATGCAAAAGCAAATATTGAGTTCTGTATTAGTTTCCTGTGGCTGCTATAACAACCTACCACAAGCTTGGTGGCTAAAACAACAGAAATATATTCTCTCAGCTCTGGAGACCAGTTCAAAACCAGTTCCATTGGACTAAAATTGAGATGTTGGCAGTCTATGCTCCCTCCAGAGGCTGTAGGGGAAAATCTGTCCCTCATCTTGTCTACCTTCTGGTGGCTGCTGGCATTTCTTGGCTTGTGACTAGAAAACTCTAAACTCTGCCTCCATGGTCACATTGCCTTCTCTTCTTCTGTCTGTATCAAATCTCCCTCTGTGTCTCTCTTATAAGGACATTTGTGATTGCATTTAGGACCCACCAAGATAATACCAGATAATCTCTTCATCTTGAGCCTTAATTTAATCACACCTGAAAATACCTTTTATCCATGTAGGGTAACAGTCACAGGTTCCCCAGGTATTAGGACTAGATATCTCTGGAGGTCAATATTCAGCCTACTAAAAGCCTAAATATGTGCAGCAGTCAGCTATCTATTGGCAGGATCATTTTATTAGAATTATTCCATCATAGGAATAGATATAAATTTGCATTTTAGATTTGCTTCCTTTCATTCCAGACTTTGTTTTTCATCCCCATCCATGATTTATAGATCTGTCAGCATTTTTCTGGATGTTTTCACAAGTACATGAATTGCCAGATCCTAGAGTCTGGAAAGTGAAAGAGGTGAGATAATGATACCTGTGAAAAAACAGAAACAGAGGGAAAAAATATGTCCATAATATAGGGTATTATATCATAACAGACACAAGGAAGAGTGTTGTAAAAGTATGAAGATGGTACTTGAACACCTCAAGTTCCATAACTCAGTATGGCAAACCACTGAACCTCATTACTCCTTCAGCATTAGACTTGATGGCCTGTGGTAGGAGTGGAAAAAGCATTAATTTTATTTCATGCATTCCCAATTCTTTAATCTTTAAGTGTGTTTCGACTTTGACAATTAGTCTATATGAGTCACTAAAAGAACATGGATGGTTTATTTTGATAATTTGTTTATAATTTTAAAATTATAATAATATTTACAAATATGGAAAAATAAAATTAGAGGATTCCAGCCTTATCTCGCAAAAAGTTACCATTTTGTGATGCCTAGAAGTAAGTAGTCTGTATAGGGTTCTTTAACTGGCTGTCTTTTTCCCTGAATTTAGGCTTTAGGATCTAATTTTGCTAGGACATGTATATTTGCAACTCTCTTTTCGCTGATTTTTACCTGTCGTGATATAAAACTTTTCAAACTTCATATTCAGATCTTAAAAAAATATTGACTTATTTACTTATTGGGAAAGTTTTATTCTATTATGTGTGCTGTTGTCACTTTTGTTCTAATGTCTCTGACTTCTCCTCAGGGAGGAAATACATATGATGTTTTATCCCTATAATTATCATTTTCTTTCTTTTATTTTTCATTATCATATCTTTTTGCATTGCATTCTTGGAGACTCTCCCAGTGTTTCCCATAGTGTCATTAATTTTATTATTTCAAATTGTTAATTCTGACTTCTACTGATGAGATTTTAATCCTGTGACTGTGTTTTACCTTTCTTGAAATAATTTTTTATTCCATATAATATCCTCTTTATTATAATGGTATTTTTAATTTTATCTTATTTTTTCCTTATAGCTTTCTACTTTTGTTTCACAGAAACTATTTCTTTTTTGTATGCTGTTGCATATACCACTTTTTAAAGTTTTGATTTTTAATTCTTTTTATGTTCTAAAAAGTTTTGGTCTTAGAAATATTTTACACTCTTAAGAATTATAGAGGACTCCAAATAACTTTTATTTTGCAGATTATATTTCCTGATGTTTACTGAATTAGAAATCAAAACTGAAAAATTTTAAAATATTTATTTAATAATTCATTTATAATGTAAACTCATTATAAGTTAATATAAATAACATATTTTGATAAAAAAATATACATGACAAAACTAAAAAACTGAGAAGATTGACATTGTTTTACATTTTTGAAAACCTCTTTGATATCTAACCTAATGCAAGAGAAATGTTTTCTCGTATCTGCTTCTACATTCAATCTGTTGCAAAATCATATGTTATGTATCCTCTGAAAAGTGTCACTGTACGCTTGTGAGAGAATGAAAGTACAAAGTGCAGATAACATCTCAATATTATTATGAAAATAGCTTTTACAAATTAGCCCTCTGAAAGTGTCACATGGACACCAAGGGTCCCCAGACCATACTTTGAAAATTACTGCCCTAATTCAGAAGTCAGTCTGCTTCTGAGTCAATACTATAATTGTTCTTTTCACTTTATGCCATTGGTTTCTTTACTGTTATATCATTGCTGTCTCGGAGATGCTTTTATAAAACAAGATAACACATTACTGAATGAAATCTACTTCAAGTACTCATGGCCAATGGAAGATGTGGTAAACTACATTAATGCCCCCCACCATCTTTGCATTTCCCCACCTTCACATCCTTTGACATGTAATCTTTCAATGCCGTCATGCAAAGAAAGATTGTGAGGCTTCTGAATCTGGCTTAGCCATGTGACTTACAATGGCCAAGGGGATATAAAACAAGGCTTGAAATAGGTTGTGCTTCTGAAGCCATCATGAGAAGGATATGCCTGGGCTAGTTCACTGGTCCCTGGAGAAAGATGAGAGAAATTTGGCAGAGTTGCCAAAACAATCTAGATCAGCGAAGTTCAAGGCAGCCCATGGAACTACGAGCTACATAAATACTGATTATTGTTTAAGCCCCTGAATTTGTGTAAATTGTACAATTGCTAAAGCAAAAGGAACTGAACACCAAATAAATGTATAAAACATCTGTACTATTTTTAAATCAATTAATATAATCTAAACAGTTAAGTATGTTTTTCAAATTATTCTAACTAGAAAACAGAATAAGTAGCGAAACCTAGAATTGTCTGAAGACAAAAGCTCTCATTGTTTTTCTAGAAAAGTTAACAGGACTCTGTATGAATAGTTATCAGCAAAGACAACAGAAATGGAGTGTGAGTATTAAGACCTTTAGGGATCTCTCCGGTAGTTAGTTGATTTAGCAGTCAATGCCTGTGTGATTTTTGGTTGGCCTTTTCCAACAAGATTTAAAACATGTTTCTGTATTACCTGAAGGATACCTTCCCTTGGCTCTCAATTATTCTTATTCTATGTATTATTTCCTACTCTAAGAGGCTTTATCCTTCACAACATGTTTCCCAATCAAATCTCAAGTGTTCCCATTGGAAACTATTTTACTGCTTAAACTATTGAACAACAGAACTTACTAGTAAATTATTCTGAATGGAGGTGTAATATTTTTGTAATATTTTTGTTGTTTTCCTGTGAGATTTTACAACCAGTGTTTAGTGTCTATCTCTCTAGAAGTTCTGTCATTACTTGGCTAACTCTGATAATGCCATTCATGGAGAACACCATTATTGTCTTTGATTAACCAAAGAGAAGTATATGAAATTGATATTAAACTTGTCTAGTATAAATGCAGAGAGCTAAAAGGTGACCAGTCACTGAAATGTACAAGCAGATTTTAGACTAATAGGAGATAGTTTTTATAGTTATAGTGCATCAACTAGTGAGATCTCTGTTATTGGAGGTAGTTAAATGAAGCATGAATGATCACTTATCAAGGATATTGAAATCAGGGACTCTCATTCTGCTTCCATGGATGCTTGGAAAATTCCTGATACCTAATATATGTTTTCAGAAGATTTGTGACCTCCTCTCCCAGAACTGTATGCAAAACTGCCTATAAGGCTATGTGAACTTTTCTTGGAGAGGGTTTATAATTGCATTATTCTCAAAGGATCACTGAGTCTCAGAAGATTAACAAATAGAAAGGCACCCATTCTTGTATAATGAAATTAGGCTAGATGTACTCTGACATTATATCAAACTGTAATATCAGATATCGTAAGCATGTGTTATTTTTTCACCAAAACTGAATATATAACTGTGATACATGCATGCACACACACACACACACTCACATACACACACACATACACACACACACACATTCTTTATCCATTCATCCATTGACAGATGAGTAGGTTATTTCCATATCTTTGCTATATACAGTGTCTATCTGAGGTCTCCCTAGTGCTATTTTGTTTGGAATGATGGAGACTCTTTCCTCAGTTGGTTGTTAAGGAAGTCGATAATGCAACACATAAGTTTAAATCAAGAATTTTAAACAGATAAATGGAGATTTCTGTATACTAACGTAACATACTCATAATCTACAACACTGACATCTTATACGCACTTGGGTAAAGAGTACTCTCAAATACATGGTAAACTGTGTGTGCTGGAGTAATCCAGCTCAGAGGTACATAATATACTATTACAGCTTAAAATAAATCTGTATTTTTAATTTAGCTGAAGGGTTTTTTATTGCCTATATGCATAAATGTATTTTGCAGCAATGATATCATCCCAAGGAAGAATTTTTAGATTGAAATGAAGTTGTTTTTACTTATATGTTTGTTTCTAAAAATGCTTATATAAAGATCTATTTAGCTAGTCATGTCCTTTGTGAATATTCACAATTATTTTGTTTGTATTACAAATGATCATGAACAAAAAGTAGATATTAAGCACTTAGGTACTTAATTTCACGCTGCTTTATATTAAGTCCTTATCTTTGTATCCTAGGCAAAGGAAGAAGATACAGATAATTGATCAAGCAGAGGAATAAAAAGCCTGTTCTCACCCTGAAGGGCCACCTATTATTCAATGGTTTAAATTTTGCTTAGTTTTTAGTTGTGGATTACATTAACACTTTTTTACTTCCAAACTTTGCATACTTTTTCTCTGTTGTAATAATATCTCTCAGTGGACCTTCTGGTAGCTACTAGCTAGACATTCCCCAGATTACAATTTCAGCTAAACATTTTTATTGTGCTTCTTGGTCATTTATAGTTATTGAACTCTTCACTCATGCTTCTGTCTCATTTTTAAACCAGGTATTATAATTTTCTTATTTAAAGAATCTATAAATGAGAGTAAGGGTACAGACTAGTGTATACCATAGCCTAAATTCTGGTGAATTATGATATTCCCCCAAAATATTTAAATCAGAATCACTTATTGACCATTCGGTTTGCTTACTACCTCAATTATTATCTTTTTCTATTTTATGTTCTTTTATACTCAAATAGTTTTACATAGAGAACTCATAGAGAATTTATATTTACTAAACATACTGTTGTGTGGGACACTATTTCTTAGAATTGTTTAAATATTTTTTTAATCACCTGCTGAGCTTATTGATATAGCTGCCAAATTCCAACAAAAGGCCAGGGAAAGTATTTAGGCATGGTTAGTGCAGCTATGGGATCAGGGAGGAGGAAATGGCATTACGACATTCCTCTGATAGGGTAGGAGGCAGAGAAAATAAGCAACATCACCACACATTTTACTATCAGTCAGTGCCTGCATAGAGGTGAAAGGGGCGTGGGTAGTGGTCAGGAAACTCACTCCCTTATAGATTAGATTATTCTAGCCTGTAGAGAAGCTTAACCCAATAATTGAAATTTCCTTGGGCATGCAAGACCCTAGGAATCTATAGAAAAAATACATCAAATTCTTAGGGAGCTGAGAATAATACAGGCCATCTACGTCTCTGTCTTTAAAAGCTTTGATCAGGCCACATTAACAGCAAGAATGAATAACAAGATACCCCAGTCTGTCCCCAGCACTTGGCATGCGACAAGGATGTCCATGCTGAGCCAAGTTGTGAGAAAAGACATTTATGAAACATCATAAATGTTTCATCAGCAGTCCACTGATGATCTGGGGGAAACCGAAAAATCCCAAGAACTGGTATAGGCTATGGGAAAGATCAAAGACAGAGCACAAGAAGTCAAAAAGTTATCTCAATTGGCTGTAAAAGTATCCTGGAAACAAGTGTTTTTTGACCTCATTGCTTCTGGGATCCCATCTGAACAGCTAGACCAACGACCCACTGTAGAAAGTCTTAAAAGCTGAACAAAAGTTCAGACCTGCCCCTACTACTTCTAGCACCCTATTTGTTCCAGCAGAGGCCTCAGGGATACAGTCCTATTGGGGTGGGTGCCTCCTACACCCCAGATATAGGATATCGGCCAAGGTCATCACCAGATGAGGGCCACTGGGGGCAATCTGAGGCCCCCTTTGAGCTCACTATTCATTAGGCCTCCAGAAATAAACAAAAGCTGACTGACAGCATTGGTTAATACTGTATGCAAGCATATGGTAAACTCGAGAAGTCTTTTGGCCTCTCAACACGATCAGCAGTGACAGAGAACATTCAGTATTTATGCATTCTACATACAAGTCCTTAATCAGATATATGATTTGCAGATACTTTCACCCAGCCTGTAGTTTGTCCTTTCAGTTTCTTAAGGGTATCTTTTAAAGCACAAACATTTTAATTTTGATAAATTCCAAGTTATCACTTTACTATTTTATAGATTGTATTTTGAAGTCACAGTAAGCACTCTTTACCCAATCCAAGGTTATTAAGGTTTTCTCCTTTTTTTTGTTTTATTGTCTTATCTCTTATATTTCTATCCACAATTTATCTTAATTCTTGTGTGTGATGTGAAGTAAGGATATAAATGTATCTGTTTTGCATGTGAGTACCCACTTGTACCAGAATTGTTAAAATGACTATTGCCTCCCTACTTTTCTTGCCACCTTTGTTAAAAATTAGAAGATCGTAAATATCAAGATTTATTTCTAGACTCTCATGTTTGTTTCATTGTTTTCTATGTTTCTCCTTCTTCCAATACCACATTATTTTGATTATTTTGGCTATAGAATATGTTTTCAGATCAGATACTATAAGTCCTCCAGTTTCAAAATTGTTTTAGCTATTCTAGGTTTGAATTTGAATTTCCAAACAAATTTCATGATTAGTTTGTCGAATGCTACAAAAACTTGCTTTTTATTTTAACCATTAAACAAACTTCTAATCCCATGAGTCCAGATTTATCCAATTGCATAAATAATCAGAACAAATATATGTAACAATCACTCAATATGCTGGACATCAGAGAGATGGGAAACAAATGAGGTAAACCCTTTGATTGCTCCCAATGACTGTCTGGAGAGAGTTCCCAAGTCACATCAGGAGAGGAGGAGGTACCCAGCAAGAACCTGATGTACATCCTGAGTTGAGGATATGGCATTAGAGTCTAAGGAGGCCAAGACAACTAATCATTGAAAGATAGAGTTCTGAAGAGGAATAGCTCCACAAAGAGAATACTCCAGGTATCTACAGAGGGTGCTCCTTCAGTATTCAGTTGAGTTTTACTAATCAGCTTTTGAAAATGGGGAAGTTAAACATCTCTCTGACTAGTATCTAAATTTATAAGCCCTATTTGTAACTTGTATTGAAGTACAAAAGATACAACTAGTGGCAATACTTACATGAAATGAAAATATTAATTAAGAATCAAAAAATGCAAAAGAATAAAAATGCAACTTCATTTTTATGACTTTAGGAAATTTAGAAGATGGAAAGTATATAAATTTAGAAAACATTTCCCAAATCATCTGGACAACTAAAAATGCAAATAAATCAGTGACAAGAAAAATATTTGTTATTACATTTCCCACCATAAAAATTTACTACTTGTTAACCTTTGATGAATCCAGCTCTCTAAGAAATTTTTATGAATGTATAACTCATGCAGTGAAATTAACAGCCAATGATATATTAAATAACTAAATACAAAGTGATTTCAGTAGTTTCCTCTTGCTTTTCCCATTTTTTGGCTTCTGTAAAAGTAATATACTTATATATCTTTGACAATAAATTTGCAACAATGCAAAACCAATTTTTGAACATTAAATGTCCTAGCATTGCTTTATAAAGACACAATATCATTACCAGGATTTCATAAGTGTTTTCATATATTAACTCATTAGCCCTCCAACTGTGTCTGCAATCCTGAATATTTAATGTCCTGACATTACTTAGAAGTCTTTTTATTTTAATATAGGCAGCATAAAAATAGAAATGCTGGTATATATTACAAATTCTCATACTTTACAACCATTTTGACACTAAAGAAAATCTAGTAAAATAAATTCTAATTCATCCACAGATCCATTATGCAATTTAGATAAATGCAATTATAATGAAGAAGAAAATTAATTTAGATTTCTAACATACTTTGTACAACAAAATAATAATATTGAAATTCATCAAAATTTCAGACCTAATTGCTGAAATATGAAAAATTTAGAACTAAACAGAGTTGAATCTATTTATATTTTTGAAGTGGTTATGGATTTCTAAGAATCATAGTAAAACTGTAATGGAAAAGCTGGATTTTTGAAAATTTAAATATATGAAAATAATAAATAAAATGAAAAGGTAAATGGCAAACCAGGAAAACACAGTTACAATACCCATGAAGGCCAATGAGTGAAACAATTTACTAAATAATTCATAAATCAATTAGAAACTTGAATCTCCATTAATTTAGCAGAAAAAAAAAGTCTAGGTTAAGAAAAAGAAAGAAAAAGAAAAAACAAGAAAAAAAAATTGCCTGGAAATCAAAAGCTTTAAATGTTCCATCCTCTTTTTGTTGAAGTATATAATATATAACAATTAATAACTCAAATGTCAAATTTGACAATTGAATGCTGGCAAGGGTCTGGAGAAACTATCACTCTATGAAACTGTTTACGATGTGTTAATAGGTAACATGGACTTGCATGTGTTTAGAATATTCTTTTGCTCACCATTACTTCTTGCATTTTATTTTTTTTTTTAATTTGTTCTCCCTGAAGTGTATCCTCAGGTGTTTTTTCAGCAAAGTTCTTTTAGTGGTAAATTCAGCCTTTGTTTAAAAATATCTTCATTTTAACCTCAAACTTGAATGATTAAAATTTTTAGATAAATATCCTAAGTTGAAAGTTAAATTTCCTTAATAGTTTGACAACTAAAATCTCTGGACTCTTTTTTTTTTCCCAACATTTTATTATGAAGTTTTACCAGCACACAGTAAACTTGAAAGATTTGTACAAATGAATATATTTACATCTATAACCTAGATTCTACAAATCGCATATCTATCCATCCGTTAGTCTATTTTTTAACTCTAAAAAAATGTTTTTATTTAAGTATAGTTGGTATACAATATTATATTGATTATATTAGTTTCAGGTGTACAATATAGTGCTTTGACATTTTTTATACCTTACAAAGTAATCACCCCACTAATTCTAGTAATCCTCTTTTACCATGCAAACTTAATCACAATGCTATTAACTGTTCTATTTCCCCTTTCACCCATCTCCCTAACCCTTCCCTTTTGGTAACTATCCCTTTGGTCTCTGTTTCTGTGTGTTTTTGTTTTGTTTTGTTTCTTTGCTTGTTTTGGTGTTTTAGTGTCCTCATATAAGTGAAACTGTATGGTAATTGTCTTTCACTTAGCATAATGTATGCTCTATAATCACCTATGTTGTCACATAGCAAAATTTCACTCTTCTTTATTGCTGTGTAATATTCCATTGTGTGTGTTTGTGTACTTTCATGTTTGTGGATAAATCTTCTTTATCCATTCATCTCTTAATGGACATCTAGGTTGCTTCCATATTTTGGCTAATGTAAATAATTCTTCAATAAACATAGGTGTGCATATATCTTTTCAAAGAAGTGTTTTTATTTTCTTTGGATAAATACCCAGTAGCAGCAAAAATAAACATAGAAAATAAACTATTTAACATCAGTCTGAATAATATCATTTTGGATACATCTCTTTGAGCAGGGGAAACAAGAGCAAAAATAAACAAAAATGGAATTTTATCAAACAAAAAAAGCTTCTGCACAGTGAAGGAAACCTTCGACAAAACAAAAAGACAATCTAGTAAATGGGAGAATATCTATGCAAATGATATAACTAATAAGGGGATGGTATCAAAAATATATAACTCATACGACTCAATAACAAAAAAGTAAATAGTCCAATCAAAAACTAGGCAGAGAGCACAAAAAGACATTTCTCTAGAGAAGACATACGAATGCCCAACAGACATGAAGAGATGCTCAACACCACTAATTATCAGAGAAATGCAAATCAAAACCACAATGAGATACCACCTCACACTAGTCAAATGGCTATTATCAAAAAGTCAATAAAGAGCAAGTGTACTGTTGGTTGGCCGCAAACTGAAAGGCCCTTATGGAAAACAGTACAAAGATTCCTCAAAAAACTAAAAATAGATATATCATACAACCCAGCAAGTCCATCTTATTTTTGATACATTTTAAATATATTACACATATTGGTACACTTCCTCTTATTTAAACATGCATACTATTATCTAAAATTCAACATTTATTTTCAGTATTTTCTTTTGACACAAAATCTAATACAAGAAGATGCACAATTCTCAAGCATACAATTAATGAGTTTTGACAAATACACACACTTGTGGAACCCAATTCACTCTTTGGCCTCTATTGATATGAAGCCTTTATTACTGGAGTTTTATCACTTGTTGATTTTATAATACCCTCTTTGACTTTGGTGTTTAGCCACTTCACTGAAATATGCTAAGAAATAGTTTTATTAAGAATTCTTTAATTCACTAAACCTCAGGTTTAGTATCTTTTATAGTTTGAGAAAATTCTCAGCCATTTTTCTCTTTAAATACTGCTCTCTATTTTTCTCTTTCTGGAACTCACCATAAATATTTTTTTCTTTTAAGTTTCTTAATGGCTATGGTTCTTCTAGAACTCACACTACCTTTGAATATCCAAGTGGCAAATTAAATTTTCTATTGCAATGTTTAATAAGCATCTCAACTGTAAAATAAACAACATCAAACATCTATGTCATCCTGCACCCTGATTTCTCCCCAATATTTTCTATCTCAATAAAAAACAAATTCGTCCTCTCAGATGCCTAAGTTAAAACCCTTAGAATCAATCTCAACTCCTCTATTTTTCTCTAAGTCACAAGCAAACCTGGTCAGCCATAATTTCAAACATATCCAGAATCATTAAAACTGACCTCTTTTCAACACTATCAATACAACTTCATCTCTTCCCTAGATTATACCTTCAATAATTTCATAACTGGTTAGCTGTTTCTATCATTGCCTTTCGCAGTCTATTCTCAATATAAAGAAAAGCCACGTCAAATCTCAACCCTGCTCAAAACACATTTACTTATTCCCACCTCACTATGCAGAGTAAAAACCAGTCTATCAATTGGGCCACAGAACCCATGTGTTACTTATCCCCCTTTTCCTCTCTGACTTTATCTCCGACCACTTTTCCCCTTGGCTACCCTGCTTCAGCCACAGTGAAGTTCTTACTGATCTTTGAAAATGTCATGCATACTCCTACTTCAGAGATCCCTTTGCCAATACCTCTCTTTTTGTATGGCCCGGATGGACATTTGGCTTATTTTCTCACTTCCTTAGTTCTCTGCTTAAACATTATCATTTTAAAGCATTTATTCTTCATTTCCATATATAAAGCAGTCACCTCAGACTCATACTGAGACTTTTGCCTTAGCAATTCCCTCCTTCTCACCAGTGCTCCACTTATCACCACAATTTATACATCAACTCAATTGGGTCACGGTGCCCTAATAGTTGGTCAAACATTATTCTGGATGTTTCTGTGCGGGTGTTTTTGGATAAGATTGACATCGAAATTGTTGAGTAAAGCGGTTTGTCTTTCATAATGTGGGTGGACCTCATCTAATTGGTAAATGCCTCAGTATAAAAAAAGCTGACCTCTGCTGAATGGACAGTCTTAGGACTTGAACTGAAACATCAGCTCTTGCTTGAATCTCCAGTCTGCCAGTCTACCCTGTGGATTTTGTACTTTCTAGCCTCCCTAATTGTGTGAGTGAATTTTTTGAAAAAAATTATATATAGAGAGAGATCCTATTTCTTCTGTTTCCCTGGAGAATCCTGACTAATATAACCACTCAAAACACAAAACATTCACTTGTTTATTTTGAATCCCCCCAACTCCACCACTAGAATGTAAGCTTCATTAGGGCAGGGAGTTTGTTTTGTTCACAGCCGTACCTCTGGGCTTACATTATTTTCCATCTTTCAGTACTGCATTCTGGATAATTTCTCTAATCTACCTTCCATTGAACTAATACTTCCTCCAGCCATTTCTAATCTGATATTTGATTCATTTATTTTTTAAAAAAATTCTAACTATATTTTTAAGATTAAAATCTCTAATTGGCTCTTTTATAAAACTGTATTTTTTTCAAAGTGTGTTGTCTTTTTCTTATATTTCCAACTCCTTTTACAATTCTAAGCATTTTAAATGTTTACTTTTCTAATCTCTATTTTGTATTTTCTTATCAGAAATTAATGGTGGCCTACTTCTGTTCTTTGTTTTATCTACTGGCTATTGTTCAGTGAATTATTTTCTTGGGTTTTCTAAATTTATTTTGAATGTGAGCTAATCTTTAGTGGATCCCTTTTTTAAATTTAGGAATCTCATGGGAATATTTCTCCTAAATTAAGTTTCATTTGATCCTATCAATACAATGCTGGTATTAATTTTTTCATCCGAAGACTCAGGACCTATATAAATAGTATAGAATTTTAACCTAATCTTATATAATGTCATAGTTTCTCTTTCCCCGTAGTCACAGTCATAACAGAGAAATTTCATTTTCTTCTCCCTGTGCCAGTAGATGGAACATTTTCTTGAAGTTGTAATTCTTTCTAGCTTATCACAGATGGTCTCAGATCTGTTTCCCAGCTTTTTACAAGCTAAGACTTGATCTTCTCATCTCACATGCATTATACTTGAATTCTCTAAATTACTATGACCACACCATGAACTTCCCCCACACTTCTGCCATAACAGCCAGATCTTGAGGATTTGTTTGTGTACATATTGTTTTAAGTTTTTTCCCAATTTCTAGCATTTACGAACATTTCTTTCTTTCTTGTAAGAGATCGAAAATAGTAACTTTACCCAGGATCGAAAGTATTTTAGAGTGAAAATATTTTCAAGTTATGTTACTGTATTATCTTGCTGGATCCAGGTTTATATCTTTCTTCCATCATCATTTTTTCAAAGATTTGTCTCTCTGTATTTTAGTTGTGAAGTAGTCTGTCACAGTATTTTGTGTTATTTTAGTCTAGTCTTAGAATCTGTCTTTTTACTAGTCAGTGTGATTTCTTGATATTTATGTTCATTACTTACACATAGGATTTATTTCCACTATCTTTTTTTGCTGTGCTTTCTATTTACCATATGTACTCTCGGCTGCTTCCTTTTTAAATTTTTTTCTTTCCTTCTTGACTTAGAAATTGGATAGGTAAATTTTCAAGCTTGTGGCTCTCTCATGCAGAACACTAGCTTCTCAGAATTTAGAGTAATTATTAATTGAGTCCAATTTAAGTTCTTAGTTTGATAATTTCTACAGTACCAGCTAAGACAGCAAATATTCAGCATAGATTCTGGGCTTTGATTTCTCATAGAATTTTTTTTTTTTTTCCCAGTACAAAAGGAGTTTTTTTTTGTCTCTCAGAAGGCTATTTTGCAAAGATTTCTTTTTTCTTCTCTCCCTAAAAGTATATCATCCAGGTGTCCTGTCTTTCTTTACATAAAAACTCCCCATAAACTAAAGGTCCAAGTCCTAACTTCTGCTCCTGTATGAAAATTAAAGCCAGATTTTCTAGGATTAAGACCTAATTTGGGGTTTAATAATCATCTACAAAGTCAATTTACACAGCCTCATACTAATGTAGGGAGAATGCAGAAGAATTAAAAAATGTTAATCAAGCCACATTCAGAAACTACAATGTGCTGATCAGCCCTGCAGCCAGGCCAGGAGGACACCTTCAGAACAAAGGAATATTTCTGCTGGATTATTAACAATCCATTCCCCACATCTGTGAAGGGGAAACAGGAACCAAGACTCATTATCTATGGCTAAACCATGAGGAACCTATGGATTTAAGGCTAGGAACTCCAGCAGGCCTTTCACTCTGCATATTCTTATCTTTTCACACTATATACCCTTCTTTCTTATCAAAGGAAATGGGTTGACAAAGTCTTTTAAACAGTAACTCACAGAAACTAAAAAATGATATATAAACTGAATTCTCTGAACACTCAGTCCCCTACTTAACATCTTTCCAAGCCTCTCTCTCTCTCTCTGTCTCTGAGAGGAGACCACACTCTGTCTGTGGAGTGTTATCCCTTTTCTAATAAACTTTCTTTTTGACTCTAACTTCGGTGTGTGTGTTGAATTCTTTCTTCACTCTCCACTAAAGAGCCCTCATCTTCTCTCAGTGCAGGACTTGGTCTCCCAGTCATTTTGGGAAATTTGTCCTGTCCTGCATCAATACTGGCTGAATGCTCTGTTTCCCGATTCTTCCTTTGTTTCTGGCAAATGGAACTTCCCTTTTTTCTTGTGAGTGAGCTATGTATTATGTTTAAATATGCCGTTCCTTCAATTTATAATTGGAAATGCTCTAGGTTTGCTTTGTCAGCATGTTGCCAGAACAAGAGAATCATTACAGTAAAATTAAAAACTTTATAAAAGGATATCATTTGTTTATAAAAATAACATAAATAATATTAATGATAAAATTATAAAATAATATGTACAGATACTTTAAATAAGTTGAAATATTAATGCTTCTATAAGAAAAAAATGGCCAACATAGATGAGAATTTATATGCAAAAATTAATATGGCTAAAAAACAAATTTAAAAACTATATAGTTAAGTAGTATTACAAAATACAAATTAAAATAAACTTTTGCTTTTCAATTCACATTAACAAAAATTAATTGATAATTATCAATATTGGTGGATATTTTCTGAGATAGGCACTCATATACTGCCAGCTTATGTTTCAAATTAAAAATGTATACCTTTGAGCTAATAATTCAGTTTTTAATATTCTCTCCTGAATATTTAACCAGATGTTCACTATATAGCCAGCATTTTAAAATAAAATGAGCATTTTTGAAATAAAATAAAATTTCAAAAATAAAATTTCAAAAGTAGAAAATACATACCACTACCTCCTTGGCTCTTTCAATGAGAGATCCTTGGAGATATCTATCCTCACTCCAAAGAATATGCTTTATAAACAAGAGGAAGCATTTTATTTATATAATGGTTAACTCGATAAATATATCAACATTACACACACAGGTTGATTTTGTTATTTGCAATATTGATCCTTATTACTGTAATCTTAATATGAGAATATTAAACAGCTGGAGTTTGGACTGGGCTTTGAAAAAATGAAAAAAGAAAAAGAAAATTTTCATTTAGTTAGTGAAGGTGATTTCTTTACTCTCTTTTTTTCCTTTTGATCTTTTAGTATAGTCCCAGGAATTTAAAAAGGCTGGGCGGTAGCTTTACTATTTTGCAATCAAGACTTGATCTCATTCTGAGTAACATTATTCGAACATAAAAGTAATGATTTTCTTTTAAACATAAAATTTTCAAAGATTTTTTCTATACTTTCATATGATTTTATTACATCTAAGGGCTACGTTTCTCCTCTACCCCCCAAGAGAAACAAAATTTCCATTTTATGAAGTCAGCAGGGAACCAAACTCAATTTATAAAAATTAACTTCACAGGGAACTTTTCCTAAGATTAACAATTGCCACATGAGGAAGTTATACTCTGGTAATCAAAGGCTCACTTGCAGAAACAAATTAACCCTCTAGCATTAAGAACTAAAAGAAAAAAAAAAACTGAGAAAATGATTAATTATATTAAAAAAAAAACAAGGGCCCTTACCAGATCGAGCACAATTTTGACAGTGTAGAAAGATTGTGCTAAAAAATCAGTGTGCAGGATTACCCTCTGAGGGTCCAAAAGGATATATTATAACTTTTATTTGCATTTACTTCTCATCACACCTCTTATATTTGTTTGTGTATATAGTATATGTGTAGATATTGTATTAGTGCAATGCCACGTGTATATGACATATGAATAAACATACATATGTTTGAGGGTGCATGCTCAAAAATATTTTCCTGATGTGAGATCATGATCTAAATGTTTGAATACCACTCCAAGACTTCTAGAACAAAAAATCGTTGAGAAGCAATTTTATAAATAAGGCAGTGCATTCAAGTAGCTGTATCAAAATATTGCCATTCTACCTATCGAAAAAAAATTGTATTACTTGAGAAAATATTCTGCATTCATTGACTAATTTTGTTTGTTGTCTTATATTTTCTCATTCACTCTTGTGATGTTTTGTTCTATAGAAGATCTATAGAAGAATGTTAAAAGTAATCTTGTAATGTAAACAGGAATCTTAATGATTAAACTATCACAGTGGCAAATTATTTCACCATACTATAGCTTTTTCAAAAACTTTAAAGAAGAACTTTTGTATTTTGCCTTGAAAATAACAAGTTTTCTTCTTAAAAGAAAACTAAGTAAAAAGTCTTGCTTTTTAATCCTGTAAAATAATTTTCCTCTATTATCAATCCATTTTATAACAAATTACAGACCATTAATTTTATGTTTCATTGATTCTAAGGCATATATTTTTTATAAACATTTAAATTTTGAAGTTGCAGTGCCCTTTATAATTAGGGCATCTTAAGATTGTTGTAGGCAGGTGGACATCATGCAATTCTTTGGCATGAGCAAAAATGAAATGGTAACATCAAAACTTGCAAAAAGATATCAACACCTTAATTGAGAACTGTAGAGACAAGAGTAGCATATTCTCTAAATTTGCCTCACCAATACTCTTGATGACTCAAACCATGTTTGAATAAACATGGACATGATGACCATGGGTTGGAAGGTAATTGAGGAAGATTAGACTCTAGAGGTGAAGAAGCTTCAGGAATACTTTAACTCATTTATTTCACTTTTACTTTCTTTGACATGCATATCCAAGAGTGATATGTAATAAAATTCTACTTAAATAAATATGAGTTATTTAAATAAGTAGAAAATAAAAATTTTAAGTGATAAGAAATTATTGTCTTTTAATTGGTAGCATATTTTCTTTCCTATTAGTACATAAAATGATGATTGTACAATAAACAGTATCTTAGATTTGTAAAATCGGGATACACCTCCTGTAACGCATATGCTCTAGGTAATAAGAGATAAAACAGTCTTGGCATTTGTTCTTCGTTTTTTGTCTTTCTTTTGCTCTTTTCAGTTTCAGTTAATATGTGTTAATGTAAGCCTCCCCATGCTGCTCCCTATGTCTCTTTTTTTGAGCACAGTGGAGTAAAATAAGCATAATAGAGTAAGCTATAAATAAGACTCATGAGTTAAGAGACAGAGATAAATACTATTAAAATCAGGTAATATATACACTTACATAATGAAAACAATATCAAAACACCACAAAGTATTTTGAAACTGACAATAAACTACATTGTAAGTGGTAATGTAAGGTGCAATAGTAAAAACAAAAGATTTGAAAATTAATATCACGAAATGAATGTGTACTGGTAGATAGCTATTGTTGCAGATCTTAAGTGCATATGAATTGAATATCTTGTAACTGATGTGAATAGCAAACTGCAAATTCTGGCATGCAAGTTTCCATCACTATTTGGGAAAATTAGTTTTAATGATTTTCTATCTCCCAACATTAAATCACTCAAGGCACAATATCATGCACAGTTTAAAAGCATTGAGAATGCCACTCAAATTATTAACCATCTGTCCACCCTGGATACCACCAACATCTCCATCATTCCTGCACTCAGAGTATCTCTTCAGGTCCAGTAACTCTAGTGCTCCTTTGACACATTTGGGGTCCTACTCTTGGGCTGAGCTGTGAATACTTGGACTCTGAGCCTAGTAAGTTTAATATTCTTCATGGCCAACCACAAGATAATTTTAACTTCCATGATGCACAGCAAAGATGCTGGCCTCATTACTGTGCTACTCATATTCTTCCCAGGCTGGGGAAGAAAACTCTGTTCTCTTTCTCATTCCTCTCAAGTCTCTCTCTCTTACCCCATCTCTTCTGGAACACTTAACAGTCTCTCTCCAAATAGTTTTGGGTTTTACAATAGGCTAGAAAATCCTTAGATTTATAGACCCCGAATTATAAAAGGTCCTCATTAGCTGCTTAAAAAGAAGAGAGTGCTGGGAAAATCTAAGGATGACACACACCAATTGCAAATTATTGTGCTACATCCACGCCAGAATCTCATGGCTTTAGCCAACATATTCCTGGGTAATTTTCAATTAATTGCAACAATAACCAAGAAAAGTTCAGGTAAGGAGTATTTATCGTGCATGAAATATACTTTTTCATAAATAACGCATCTGCCCAAGCCACAGAATATACATAGGTATCAATATATTTATTATCGTAGAATCATAAAAATATTTTTAGTGAAAATTTCAAAGGAGGAAGTGATTTGTTATGCATTGTCTAAATATGAATCCTGTCTTTTTAAGTCCAAAAACCAAGTCTGTACTTTGCATCATTTTACCACAATAATTTTGGAATGAAACAACCAAGGGGAAACAGTGCGGTGTGAGAAGGTTGTCGAGTGCCCGTTTATGAGTTTGTTTATTCTGCAGAAATTTTATTGCTGCTCAAACTGACTGCTTCTTTAGTGCCTTAAATCACTCAGCATAATCTGTGGACTCGAGATCAAAACAATAAACTTCACTGAATTTACAAGCTAAGGAGAACAGGATTCAATAGGGCCTTTTATTATGACCCTATTCTGACAATGTTTTTCTGACTTTCATTGCTTCAGGAATTCGCAGGGGAGATGCCAAACAGTATGCTGTTTTGAGTGTGGACTCTAACCCACTTTCAATCACGCCAAATATTGAAAAAAACAACTCAGATAGAAAAAGACAGTATGAGGGATCTCTAAGGTGGGTGCAGAAAATAGCTCCACAACATGTTAACAGACACATTTCAAAAAAGGAAATGTAGAGCCATACTTCTTTCTCACAGACACTTGTCCATCAGAATTATTACTTGTCACTGAGTGTTGATGGATCACATATACAACTGAGTTATATAAGGATATAGAACCTAGTATAAAGGAGACAGAACAATATAATTTAGACAATTTTCCCAGATTTTATAAGTCTATGAAGGAAAACTTAAAATCTTACTTCCCATACTAAATTATTAATAATTATATATATGAAAATATTATTGTATTAAGGTGATATAAACTATACAATATACAATAGAAATGAAAAAGAAACACTATATTCAATAAAAATAAATGCAAAAATATTTCTCATAATTTTCCTGGTCACTGGCTTTGGATCCAGGGAAACCTGAATTTGAGTTCTGATGCTATTTACAACCTGTGTGAACCTGGACAATTGATGTAAACTCTCCTAGCTGCCTATGTGAGCCCACAACAAATGGTCATATCATAATAATGATGGTGATGATATTTCAGGTTATCGTTGATTCCCAGGAATCAGAGAAACCTTGGCAGGACCAGCCTAAACACAACCACAACCACACAACCAAGGGGTTTTCCTGTCTCAATGTGAATAACTCCATTGAGAAGGAAATCATTATTTCCCAATTCTTTTGCTTTTGGCAAACTGCACAGGTTGGCACACAGAGTAATTAATTTCTCCTCTTCTTCATAAGTATTTGTACCAATAGATGCTAAAATTTTGGTTTTGGGGCGTAAGTCAAGAAGTCGTCAGGTTCTTTAATCCCTTTGAAATAAAATTAATAAAGGAAAAAGAAAATGCTTTACTAAAACTGCATATCAGTTTGCAGAGATTTGACATCTTTATGTTGAATGTTTTAATCTGTGAACAAAACATGTCTCCCTATATATTTAGATCTTCTTTCATTTCTTTAATCAGCATTTTGTAGTTTACGGAATAAAGCTCTTATACATATCTTTTTAGATTTTTACTTAAGTTGTCATGTTTTTTGTTTCTTGGGGAGATTTTTGGCAATTAAATGGTACTGTATTTTAATTTTGGATTCAACATGTTCATGACTAGATCATAAAAATACAGTTGATTTGTATGTTGATTTTGTATCCTGAGACCTTGCTGAACTAATCTGTTAGTTCTAGAAGAGTTTGTTAATACAATATTCTATAATCATGCCAACTGCAAATCGAGGTAGTTTTATTTTTTTTCTCTCCAATCTGTATGTCATTTATTTTCTATTCTTGTTTTATGGCCCTGGTTAGAATTTCCAGTACTATGCTGAATAGCAATGGTAAGAGCAGATATTTTTGCCTTTTTTTTCTAATCTTAGAGGAAAAACATTGAGTCTTTCACTATAAACTATGATGTTAGCTACAAGGGTTTTTTGTAGCTATATTATCAAATTCAGGAAGTTGATCTCTATTCAGTTTTCTAAGAGTTTTTGTCATGAATGTGTGTTGAATTTTGTCAAATGCTCTTTATCATCAACTGAGAAGATCATGTTGTTTTTTCTTCTTTGGCCTGTTTATATGGTGGATTTCATTGATGATTTTAAAATATTTAAATAGCCTTGCATCACTAGGCTAAAGTACACTTGGTCATAGTGTACAATTCTTTCTATAAATTGACAAGTTATATTTCTAATGTTCTGTTAGAGTTGTTTGCATCATTTTTCATAAGGAATATTGGTCTGCAGTTTCTTTTCTTTCTTTCTTCCTTTCCCCCCCTTTTTTTTGTTTGGTCTTATCTGGTTTGATATCATTCTGGTCTCATAAAATGAACTAGGCAATGTTCATTTCTTTCTGGAAAATACGGTGTAGAATTGCTGTTAATTCTTTCTTAAACATTTGATAAACTCTAGTGAAACTGTCTGAGCCTATGAATTTATTTTGGGGGAGTTTTCTAATTATGAATTTAATTTTAATAATAGTTACATGGCTATTCAAATTATTTATTTCATATAGGATAAGTTATAGTAATTTGTGCTTTTCAAAGAATTGGTCCATTTTATCAAAGTTGTCAAATTGATGCATATAAAAATGTTTATAGATGTTCATAGCATTCCTTACTACTCTTTCCATGTCTTCAGAGTGATAGTCCTTATTTCATTCTTGATATTGGTATTTTGTCATCTTTTTCCCCCAATCTTTGCTAGTCATTTCATTTTCATTCAGTCCAATGACTGACTACTCTGACTCAGTTGAAAACCCACGTATAACTTAAGTTGGCCCACTACGTATGTGAATTCTCAACTATGGATCAAAAATACTGTTTAAATATGTCATTGGTTGGATCCCCAGATGCAAAACCCAGGAATACAAAGGGTCAACTGTATATTTATTGAAAAAAAATCATGTATAAATTAATTCAGGTAGTTCAAACCAGAGTTATTCAAGGATTAACTGTAGTTTGTTCATTTATATCGCTACGTGGGATTCCATTGCATGAATATAACACATTAAATACTGTTGATGGATATTTGAGTAATTTTTAGTCTGGAACTATTATAATAATGCTACTATGAACATTCTTGTGCATATATCTTATTGTACAAATACACATATTTCTATTAGAAATAGAATTGTTGAATTGTACAGAATATATATCTTAAACTAAAACAACAAATAATAAACATCTTTCCAATATGGTTGTAAAAATTTACATTTCTACTGGGAGTGTGTGAACTACCAGGAGTTTGTGAGAGTTCCCACAGCTCCATATCCTTGCCAACACTTGGTATTTTTATTCTTTTTAGCCAGGTCTGTAGGTGAATAGTCATGTCTCATTATGGTTTTAATTTGTATTTCACTGATTAACAAGTGAGGATGAGCACATTTTTCATATGATTAATGGCCATTTGAATGCCCTATTTTGTGGAATAGCCAGTGAAATTCTTTGTGCTCATTTTTCTGTTGAATGGTCTGTCCTGTTACCAAAGGAAGGAGGACCAGTTAGCTCATGCCAAAACTGTGGTGACTATGGGCTTTTTGAGTGGTAGATCATTGGATATAAGGAGTCAGAACTCAGAAACAAAATCTGGGTTGCAGAAACCAAGATAAGAAATTCAGTCTACAACACTTGGTAGTGTTTTACAAATGCAAAAGAACATGGTGCTTTGTCAATCCAGCGACACATCATGTGGCAGTGTTAGCACCAGCTCTCTGGCCCAGCTCTCAGTGGGTTATGCTGGAGACTCATTTAAACATAATGACATAGTAATCTCCATAACCTGGGACAATTGTCAACATAATTCAGAGACTTTTAATAAACCAAAGTTCCATCAAAATTTATTACTCCATTGGGCCACAGTTGGCTTGAAGGTGGACAAACAAGTAATGACTTGTAAAATGACATTATTTTAACTTAGAAAACCACATTAAATATGATTTACAATGAAGTTGCTAACATTAGAAACTGGACTTTGTAATTCCATGTTGCTTAAACCTTAAAAAAGTTGTTAATAGACTACAATTTTTTCTTTTACTTAGCTTTCGGCCACAAAATGTATCCCAAATCATTAACAAATAAATTTTTACTACATAACCAAAAGGTCTTCCTAGATATCAAAAAACAAAATTCTTTCCCTGGTCCTTAAGAGAGTAATTCAAAGTCCTCCATATTTCCAGTTAAAGAAAATAAGGAAACTCTAATCATTCCAAATTCATATTACTTTAACTAATTTGTTTCTTAGAATTGGAAATTTTTAATGTGACAGGACAAAAGACAGTTGTTATTATAAAACCTAGTCCCTCTCCCTTGTGTGCCTGGACATAAGTCCAGCTCCATGATTTTCAAACTGAATGTCCTTCAATAATTCATGTAAACTTAGAACCTTCATTTCCAAATCATATAATAAAGACAAAATTTTATGTTTTGAAATTTTATGCTATGAAGATGATAAATTAAACTATTGGTTCTGAAAATGCTTTGTCAAGTGAAATATGATACAAATCCAATTATTTTTGTCTCCCTTATCATTACGGACCACTCTTTTGCTACTACTTATTGGTAGCATTATTCAATGCATCTTCACATCTGAAAGTACTTTTAAGACTATGCTAAAATATAACCACTTCTATTTAGCCTTCTCCAGCATCTAAAGGGATAATTAAGTTACCATCTTCTCTGTTTCCATAGCATGTTAAATGATCACTATTATGATTCTTGGTTCATTGCAATCATAGTAGAATTAGTAATCATAATAGTAATGTAACACTAGCAATATGAGTAGTAGGAATAGCAGCAGTAGTAGTGTTATTTACTAAGTGCATCTAAGGTAATGCACCAAGTACACTTTTCAGCTTCATAACAATTTGATAAGGATGGTGTGTTTTTATATAAGGAAATACATTTTGGAAAGATCAACAAACAGCTAAGGCCCACATCTCTTAATTTCATGTATCAGTTAGCTACTGCTGTATAACAGCCCATTATAACATTTGGAAGCTTTAACAACAACCGTTCTTTTAGCTTACAATTCTGTTACTTGAAAATTTTGCCCAAGAGCTGGGAGATTCTTCTGGTTTCATGTGGTTTCCTAATTCTGTGGTAAACTTCATCTTGTCTGTTCAGGACTGCACCTATTTCTAAAAACTGACTGATTTTCAGTTGGATTATCTTGGCTTTTCTCGACATGTGTCTCATCCTCTAGGTGTCCAGGCATGGTCACACGGTGTCAACAGGAGACTAGAATGAACAAAAAAAGGAGGATCCAAGCAGAAGGTTGCAATATTCTTAAAACATAGACTTAGAACCAGCACCCTATCATTTCTACCACATTCTATTTGCTGAAGAAAGTCACAAGGCCATTCCAGAGTCAGAATGGGAAGGAATTAGTTATAAGACAAAAAAGCTTGGATATAGAGACATTAATTAGGACTATCAATACAATAAAACTGCTACAACCTAGATCATGTTGCTTCTCTAATTTTTGATTTCGTGTCTTATTTACATATTAGATTAGAAATCTCTTTAGGAACAAGGACCACTTTGTAGGATTCTAGCACTTAATTTCTTTGTTTGGACATTTATTTAATGTTTTAACTTATGTGTGTAAAAGGGAAGTTACACTTGATCTGACATATAAGGATAATTGAAGAAAATATAGATCCATTAATTTGACTAACTTTTATTGAGCTACTACTATGTGCTAGGCAAATATTTTTAAAGATTACTTCTGAATTCATGTAGAATGATCATGGTATTTATTGAAAAGTTCATAAACACATTTCCAAGCTCAGAATTTGTGTATGTGTTTAAAGACAGGGAAAAAAATCTTGGGTATTGTTAAAATTCTCAAAGCACAGCTATTTAAATTCTGAGAGATTCAGAGAAGCTTTGTCTCACATCATTAATCAACAGTCATGAAAATCCAAGAGAAAATATTAGTAAAAAGATTTGCTTTTTATAATATTTTGTTTGTCATCTTCTATCCCAAACCAACTAATCTATATAGAAGAACTCCAAATAAACATAGTTAAATAATATCTGTCTATAAGTAAACTTTATAAGAAATCCTCTAGGGCTAATTTTGGAATTCAAAGATTTAATACTCAATAAGAGAAGTCTTGTGATAAACATTAAAATAGCATTTTCATAATTAAAATGAACATTGAAAATTATATAAATTTCAAACCTATTTACTGAAAATCTATTATGTACAGAATACTATTGGGTATATGTTGTAGGGAATGATGGACATTTTTCTTAACTGAAAGATTCCATATTCTATTGGGATTAATAAAATGCACATAATCATAAAATTTTAGTAAATATTTAGGAACCACCATGTATGCTCAGGATATTTTCAATAAGGAATAATGCACTTTACAAACATTTTCTCCCTGATATTTAGATCTCTACTTTTTTATTTGTAAAATGTAAACATGGCAACAGGCATAGAAGGAAACATTGTAAAAGACAAATTAATCAAATTTGTGAAAACAAATTACCATTCCAGGTACTCAAAGAGCATACAGCAAACATTCAGTCAGTCATAACTGAAACACTTTTCAAATATTCTATGGTTTAAAAAGAATAAAATAGCAAGATAAAAAATCTTTAGCGTAATTTTTGCCTTCTATTGTATTCTTAATTTGTACTATTTAAAGGAAGCCCGCAGTCTCTCTGTAGCCTATATAATTTTGCTTCTAACATCAGTCTTGTCTTTCCTCTGAAGACTCTCCCTACCCTCATTAAGTAGAAAATAAGATTATTATTATTATTAACTTCAGAGCTTGTAATAGACTTTGGCTTCTTTTATATCATTATCATTCATTAGCAATACCTTCTCCCTTATGTTCTTACTGTTCCATATTTCTTACTGCCTTTGGTGTGCTCTCTCTGATGTTTCCTTGGTTTTTAACAGCAGAAGCGACATTTAGTGACCTACCCTGATGTTGACATTCAGTTACTGCCTCCATTAAAGACAGACTAATTAGAGTGGGGCATGTGTTGGCTTAGAATTAATGAAAGAGAGTACAAGAATCAAAGCAGGCATTGATTGTCTGAAGCTCTGAAATACAAGTTCGGCCTCACATTTTGGAAATCTAGGTTATGATTATTGACCAAGTTATGCATTAGTAGTACTTTTGTATCTAAAATTAGTGACTAGATCCATTGTAATTAGCATTGTCTGTGTGTATGCATACACGCATGTATGTGCACACATGTGTATGCTGGAGCTTGTTTGATATCTCCTTTGAAAAGAATTGCATGTGAGTGAACATAAGAAGACTCCATTAGTGGGAAGCTACAACAATGCTAAGGATAAGGGAACATCAGATTGCTTACTACCAGACTCTTTATTTTGATTCACTTCATCCAATTTTTTAAAACACTAAGGGCTCTTTAACTTACAAGTCTTTCTAAGAACAGAAATGCTCGACAAGGGTCCTTCCTGCCATCTTCCCTTCATAATCACCACTTACCCTATCTCTACCTAGACCCTATATCAGTTCACAGAACCTACCTTTCAATGCCTAGAACATCCATCAGACATTAAGGAGTACTCCATCCTCTTAGTTATGAACTCACTCAAGAAGTTAGCGTACATTCAGCATGCCCTTCGGATTTCTTAACTTGTATTGCTTATAGTATCTGCGTATTAACTCTGTCCATTCTATCCATCTGTCCACCAACAAGCAATGGGCTACATAGTGAAATGACATATACAAAAGAGATGATCAATTAACACTTGAAAGATGAGGTTGTGGAAATTAAATTAATCTAAAGATTATACTTTTTTTAAGGAAGAGAAGAGTAAAGCTGTATTAGGATAATGCTTCTAAAAGTTTGATTTTCATAAGAATCAGCTGAGGAACTTGTTAAAATGCATAGTCTGATTCAATAGGTCTGGTGTAGGGCCAGGGATTTTGCATTTTTAATAAGGTCCTAGGTGCTGCTGCTGCTGCTGGTTGTATGCAAACCATATTTTGAGCAGCAAGATGTTAGAAGCTTTGGTAACTTGGTCAAACAAATCAACATATGAAAGTATATTTTTCCCCTCTATTCTCCATGGTTTTGTTGTAAAGAGATATTATACTTTCAAATGATGTACAAGAATATCACAATCACTCCCAAGCCCTAGAGGGAGTTTCCAAAAATTCAAGTTTTCATAAATAATAAGGTAGCTTAAGAACTTAAATTAAGATAGTGTGCAGAGGGAAAAATGGAAATTAAACCTATGAAAATATTTTTCTTTATAATTTTATTACATTCATTAAAAGAAAAAAAGAATAGCATAGTAAATAGAAAGAAAATAAATTGCATCCACATATGCTAATTAGTAATAATAACTTCTATAAGATAAGTTTGATTTATTTTTATCTCAAGATGACTTCCTGTGATGTTGATAATGTTTTAAACTTGTGATAGTGATGATGTTGCTAAGGAAAGAAGATAAGGAGGTGGAATTTTTTTAGGGGAAATTTCTGGGAACTGTTTCTCCCTGAATGCATGGATGTATGAGCTCTTTGGGAGCTCAGTGTTTTTTCACCCCTCTGAAGGGAAAGCAAAGTCACTTTTTAAATGACACTTTACACCTCCTTATCAATTGTGTCAAATCACTCCAGGTTGGGTGCACCAGTCCATAATGAATTGATTTTCACAAAAAACTTTACTTCCTTGTAGTATGTTCTGTATCAGGCGGCCTAACAGGCAAAAAGAAGTTATGTGAGATGATACAACTGTAGGCAGATATTTTCTGCCCAAGCTGTCTGTATGTGAGTGTCGCCTCTTTTATTGTCTAGTTCTGAACATTTAAGTTCCCAGTAGCGAGGAAAAACATTATTATAGTAATGTTTTCGGCTGGTCGTTGTATCTTCAAATATCATTTTCTGTCACCTTATTTCCTTCCCTCTACTTCCTGAACCAAACTAATCTGTATTTCTCCTCTTACATCCATGATTTAATTTATTTGTGTCCTTTCTCTTTCTTCTTTAGTGAGTCTAGCTAGGGGTTTGTCAATTTTATTAAACTTCTCAAAGAACCAGCTCTTTGTTATTTTTATTTTTTCTGTTGTTTGTTGTTGTTGTTGTTTTCAATTTCATTTAATTTTGCTCTAATTTTGATTCTTTCTTTCCTTTTGCTGACTTTAGACTTCATTTGTTCTTCCTTTTCTGTTTTTTTAAGGTGACACGTTAGGTTGTTTATTTGTTCTCGTTTTTGGAGGTAGGCCTGTAATGATATGAACTTTCCTATTATGACCACTTTTGCCGTGTCTCACAAATTTTGATATGTTATACTATCATTATCATTCATTCCTATGTATATGTTGATCTCTCTTTTTATTTCTTCTCTGACTCAGTTATTCTTCAGTAGTATGTTGTTTAATCTCCATGTATTGGTGGTTCTTCCCACTTTCTTTTTGCAGTTTATCTCCAGCTTCAAAGCATTATGATCGGAGAATACAGTTGGTACGATTTCAACTCACTTATATTTGTTGAGGCTATCTCTGTGTCCCAGTATGTGGTCAGTTCTTAAGAATGTTCCATGTGCACTAGAGAAGAATGTATAAGCAACTGTTTTGGGATGGAAGGCTCCGTATATGTCAATTATGTGTTGGACTAATGTGTCATTTAAGGATGTTATTTCCTTATTGATTTTCTGTTTAGATGATCTGTCCATATCTGACAGTGGGGTATTTAGGTCCCCTACTACGGTAGTGCTTTGGTCTGTTTCTCCCATTAATTCTGTTAATAATTGCTTTACGTGTTTCAGGGCTCCCTGATTGGAAGCATAGATATTTTTAAATGTCTTCTTGGTGTATGATTCCCTTTATCATTATGAAGTATCTCTCAGTATCTTTCTTTACCTTTTTTATTTTGAAGTCTATTTTGTCTGATATTAGTACCGCTACTCCTGCTTTTCTCAGAATGCCATTTGCTTGAAATATTTTCCACCCTTTCACTTTGAGTCTATATTTGTCTTTGGAGCTGAGATGTATCTCTTAGAGGCAGCATATGGTTGGGTTTTGTTTTTTGATCCATTCTGCAACTCTGTGCCTTTTTATTGATGAGTTCAGTCCATTTATATTTAGGGTGATTATTGAAATATGAGGTTTTCTTATACACATTTTATGTTCTGCTTTCTGCTATCTCAGTGTTTTCCTTGCTTCCTTGTTCTTGTGTTTCTGTTTTATTATTATCATTATTTTGGTTGGGTTTTGTGGGTTTTCCCTCTGATCTTTCTTGTTTTATGTTATATACTTTAATTCTGAATCTTTGGTGTGTAGTTACTATTACAAATATATAAAAAGATAGTTATATATATTTTAGTCCATTTTCTTCTGCATGTGCCTTACCTCCATTCCCCTTTGTGAATTTAGATCTTTGAATCCTCCCCTTTTCAGTCATTGTTGTCTCAATTTGTCCCTATGTATGCTAAACGTTCATAACAATCTTGCTATAGCAAATCTTTTCTTATTGTTTAAGCTTATAATGCCCTGTTCTTAGTAAGAATTGCACTCTTCTGCTTCCATCTGCCTGCTAGTCACCTTACTCTTAGTTGTGTACATTTTTTGTCATTTTTTTTGAGGTTAGCTGACCCCTTTCAGTATTTTCTGAAATGCAGGCCTCGTGGTAGAGAATTCCCTCAATTTTTATATGTTTTGAAAGGTCTTTATTTCTCCTTCATATCTAAAAAAGAGTTTAGCTGGATACATTATTCTTGGCTGGTAGTTCCTTTTATTTAATACTTTGAATATTTGATTCCACTCCTTTCTGGCTTGTAAGGTTTGTGCTGAGAAGTCCGACGATAATCGAATGCATTTTCCTTTATAGTTTACCATCTTCTTTTCCCTAGCTGCCCTGAGAATTCTTTCTTTGTCATTGATTTTTGATCATTTTAATACAGTGTGTCTTGGAGAAGGCCTTTTTGGGTTGAGATCATTGGGTGTTCTGTTGACTTTTTGAATTCCAAGCTCCAGCTCATTCCTTAGATTTGGGAAATTCTTGTCAACTATTTGTCTAAAATGCTTTCTAATCCCTGCTCCTTTTCTTCCTCTTTGAGAAAGCCCATTATTCTTATGTTTCTTCTCCTGATGGTATCAGTTACTTCTTGAATTTCTCTTTCATTATTTTTCATTCTTCGGTTTCTCTCTTCTTCCTTCTGAATTATTTCTAGATTTCTGTCTTTGATATCACTGATCCTTTCCTCCATTTGGTTGACTCTATTTCCCAAGCTTGTTATTTCATCTTTCACCCTTTTCGGTGTGTTCTTCATCTCCAGAAGTTCTATTTGGTTCTTTTTGAGGGTTTCAATCTCTTTACTAAAGATCTCATTCTGTTGATCTAGTTGTTTTTTCAATTCCTGAAATTATTGACAGGAATTGTTTTGGATCTCATAGAGTTTCTTCAGAAGTACCATCCAGAATTCTCTGTCATTTAAGTTGCATATTTCCGTCTTTAAGCTTATCCCCTAGAGATTTTTCTCTTTCTTTCTAAGCTGCCTTGTCACCTTGGTTGTTTATGGTGTTTAATGAATTATTATCCACTTTGGGCATTAATAGAAGTATATTCTACTTTTTTTTTTACCAGCAGATTTATTATATAAATGGCTCTCTTTAGGCTGTTGCAAAGAAGGCATTTTTCTTTTGGTTTCCAGTATGTGGCATCTAAGCTTCTTGGAGCCCTGCTTTATATAAAGTCTTAATAATGCCTTTTTTTCCTAATAGATATTCAATCATGCTTGCTACCCTCAGTCTCAGTCTCTGTCAGTGTTAGCGACAGTTTCGGTAGTATTTGTTCAGATTCCGCTGGGGCTCCATGGTGTTCAGTTTTGGAGGATATGAGGGGAGGGGCCTTCGGGATTTGGGGATAGGGGCTGTGGCTCGGTCTCGCATTTTGCAGTCCTGGCTGGCAGTAATCAACTGTTGCTTCTCTGCCATCCCCGCTTTTCTGCTGTCCCTACTTCTCTGCTTTCTGCCCTGATGCCTGGGCACTGCCGCTAGCCACGTGAAGCTTACAGATCCCTCAGACATGGCTGTTCAGAAAACCCGTGCACTTTCTCCCCTCCCCTTCCTCCTGCAGGGAGCTCCAACTGTAAGAGGCAGCTTCTTTGTTTCTCTCAGTCTACCGCCTGACTCCCGGGGTTCTGACCTGTAGCAACTCTTATATGTAGACCCCACACTTAGACGTGCTGGTGTGAAGTTTGGGTGTTTTTTATTGAGTTTTAGATGTTCAGCTCATTGTTGTTTCAAGAGGAGAGATCTGGGCAGGTCTCTCACTCTGCCATGTTTCTGACATCACTCATTCAGATTGGATAATTTTTAATGATCTATCTTCATATTCATTGATTCTCAGCTCTATTCTGCTATTAAGCCTACCTAGTAAATTTCTAATTCAGATATTGCATTTTTTATATATAGAAATTACATGTGGTTCTTTCTATCTAGTTTATACATTTTAATTTCATGTGAATATATTTTCCTTTACATCACTGATTATATCATAACAGCTACTTTTAAATCCTTTTCTTCTGATTCCATCTGAGTCATCTCATAGTTGAATTCTGTTGAATGTTTTTTTCTTCTCTCTCTCTTGATTGACGCTGGTTTACATTTTCTTATTTTTTTTTTTTGTAATTATAGGTCATATTCTAGACATTGAAATATTATGTTGTGGAGACTGAATTCTGGTAAATTCTTCAAAAAATGTTATTTTTGTTTGTTCACTTAATAGGCAATTAATTTATATAGACTTCAATTGCAAACATCTAATCAGCAGCAGCTCAAATTTGATTTTATTTCTTTATCTTAAATTGGGCTACTTGTGGTCTTGTCTAGTAACCAAGGTCATGAGTCAGCCAGAGATTTGGGGAGAGCAAACACAGCATTTGGGCCCCTCTCTCTCTCGCTCACTTCCATTTTTCCATCCTCGTTTTTCAGCTGCTATGTTGCTCTAATTTCTGTCCTCTAGAAAAACTATTAGGGTTTTAGCTATCCCATGCTGTACCAACTGCGGACAACGTTCAGGCTAGAAGCTATAAAAATGGAAAAGTTGCCCTATGCAGTTCCTTCTTTCCAAGTGCTTACTCACTTCCAGAAACTTCTGCTTTTATTTATCCTCAAGTGCCTTCAGATAACTGATTTTTAAAGATTTTTTTAGATAGAATTTTTAGATCAATAAGAGGATTGATCTTTAGGATCCAAAACAGTAATAGAACTTCAATTTATTATATACTTGGTTCTATATGTTATACAAATCTATCTTTAATAATAAAGAAATTTAGACCACTTGGTGCTTCCAAAATAAAACAAAATGTTTAGCATTGGCTTAGTGGTTGGACACAGGTATTAAAATGTGGAAATCTGGTAATCCTTGGTATACTATTGGATAAATAGGAAGACAAATCATACAAGCACACCAGACCTGTTGTCCAAATGTTGTCACAGTGGTGGCTAAAAGTAAGAATTTCAGTGTATATGTAGGTTCATAGCCACTTTAGAAAAACTCTTAAATGAAGTGACAAGCTCAGGCAAAACTCGTCTCAAACTGAATCAGTTATAAAAAGCAACTTAGAAATGGGATGATCATATGATTTATCATCCAAATCAGGTTATATTCATGAGTGAAAAAAAAACAAAACACTATTAGTAATTAATTGAGATAACAGGCATTAACAGCCAATATCTGGTACACACTGGTGTATATAAACACTAACTTTGAAGAGACATTCTTAGAAGTAGATAAAATTGTAGCATCAATTGTTTTTCTAACATTTTTTATTGATATTCTTCTGTCAGAAATGAGAGGCAGTCCAGTAACAGAGATCAGATTAAGAGGATCCTTCTGACCCAACCTATTTCATCTATCTTCATCATGAAATTAAGAAAAGAGAAAGAGGCAATCCATTGAGGACAGTAATTTTATTTTAAATGAGTCTTAAGTCTTAAGAATCATATCTAGATGAGATTATCAGTTCTTATTATTTACATGTAGAATTGACTAGAAGCAGAACAGAAGTTGGCTAAATTTTGAGATGATATTGTCAAAGAGTCATAAATTGACCAACAAAGAACTATGGTTTTTCTACTTCTAATGAAACACTTAATCCCCAGACTTATGCAAGGTTATGATTTCATAGATTTTATGATTTAGTTATATTTATTTGCTTAACAGAGTTTCATATTCAGGGTTTTGATCAAACATAATTATAATTCTGAGCTAAATCCAACTACTGAGAGTGGGAGTTTTATTTTGTAGCCAAAGATAAACCTTTAGGACAATTTAAATCTGTTTGGTCACAGATATTAACCCCTTTATCCCATTAAATTAAGTTAACATTATTTAGAAACAGATGATACTTCCTATTAATATAATAATATGGTATTACAATCTTAAAAAAGAAGAAAACATTTCAAACTCCCCAAAGAAAGATATATTAGAGATCATAAACATAGAACATCTAATAATTTAAATAGAATTTTATACAATTAATTGATAATAGTAATGGAAAGGAAACATTGACAAATAGAAGTTGCTGAGTTTTTCTTTTCCATAAAATTTTTTATATAACTCTTTATTTTCATGGCCATTGTAGCCATTATTTATCTTTTGATGTACGTAAATTTAGAATTGAGCTAAAATTTAAAGCTATTAAATATAGATGTACATAAAGACCTAACTTATAAAAGATAATTGAGAAAGTCAATAAACATAGTCAAATTAGTATCAAGAAAAGTCATTAAGACTTTTCAACTTGACCTTAAATTTTTGTGAGCACATATTTTTACAACATTGTTAGAGATTTACAAGAATTTAGGCACAAAAGAATTTAATCATGTTATTAACATATATTAAGCTGCAATTTTGCATGTAAATAATCTTTAGATAGATGTCACTGCCTTTATTAGTAACTTTCAGTCACTAAGACCTCCAGACATCTGTATCCACTTGCATGCTCTGCATCTCCATTTAGACATCCAGCAGGCATTTCAAATTCAACTTGCCAAAAATAAAACCCTCGATTACCCTCTTCCTAATCTTAAAATTGATCAGTTCCCTGTATCTCCCACTATTACAATGTTCAAGTAAACCTCTTGGCTCAAACCTTAAAAATATACCCTACTCTACACTGCTCCCATTTTAAGCCAAGTCACCATCATTTCTCAACTGAACTAGCACAATCACCTCATAACTGTTCTCACTGTTGTATTCTTACAAACATTCAGTCATCTTTTGTTAAAGCAATTAAAGTGAACATTTTGAAATCTTGACATAGAAAAAAAAAAATCCAGTACCCTCATTATCGCCCATAAGATACCACACCAAGTGTCTGTCCTCTGCCAAGGTATCCATTTGAGCCTGTTTGCTGGATAGTTTCTGTGGCCACTTTACACACACGTATCGACCTCCAACCAGAACTTGGTTCAAACATTGAGAATAATGACACCCCACACACCAAGGCAATATAAAAAGATTTATTATATAACGAAGCCTTCATTTTATTGAGAGCAAAGCAGGCCTCTCATTCTGTTCAAAAATGGTTTGAGAGAGAAAGGAAGGGTAACTGGTAAGTTCTTATAGTGGTTAGGGGTTAGGGCTGGGCTAAAGGATAATATGCAGTCAGGGCTTTATGTGGTTTTAACTTCCTACTCAGACATAATACATATACTGTTCTCTCTGCCTGGAACACTCCCACATATGAAAAATGCATATTATAGGTTTTGCCAGATATGTGTGTTAGGTCCAGGAGGGCCCTATTCCTACCAACCCCTTTCTCCAGTGTGGAAAGCAGACTACTCCTTTACCGTTGTGTGGGAATCAGACCTTGCATCTGGATTGGCAACGTAACATGTTCACCTCCCACTTCACTGGACTCTCCTCCCTTCCCTGCCAATTTGCCCACCCAAAATATTACCACCAAAAAAAGCCCGCCTCAAGCTCCATATAAGTTTCAGGTCCCCTCACATTCAGGCCTGACGCCATCTTCGGCTCAGCCAGGCTGTCACTCTGCTACAATAAATTTTGCTTAACCCCTTTGGCTTTATGCATTCCTCCTTTGGCAAACCTAACAATATGGAATGATGTAAGGAGGCAATAACTGGAAGGTATTTTCCAGGTCATATCATAATGGACCATGGAATTCAAGTAAATAGTGGCAAAAGAAAGCCAGAGGATTTTACCAAACTGTAAAAAAGTAGTGAAGTCACTGATTGGCGGTCTCAGTGAAACTGAAGTAGAGGCTATTTGAGCAAATAAGATTGAAGAATAGAAGTATAATCCCTGGGAAATGACTATTGAAAAGAGTGGCTGAAATACACTGGGAAACTTTGATGCATATGAAGATACCAAGGTTCAAAGAAACTTGACCCACACTATTACATATTTCATATTCTTGGATAATGTAGCTGCTGACAATAAAGGCAGAGGCTGGGTAGAGAGAAATACTGTGAACAATACATTAAAATCCTCAGGTAATATAGAAAATTAATCTATATTGATCATCAAATAGAGGAGGAGGGTGGGAATGCTGTAGACAGATGACTTGTGTTTCAATCTAGATGCTATTGCCACAAGAAGTCTCTAAATTATGCTTCAGAAACTATTGATGAACTTAACTAGAATGAATGTTTTTAAAATCAGCTAAGATTAGTGGGTGTATTTGTGGAAAAACATACACATTTTAAGACCAGCTTTTAGAAGTTGTAATATATTATCACTATATTGTGGAGATACTAACTATTATTGCCAGGGCTCAGCTTCTCTGAGAAGGGGAGAAAAGAAGAATTTATTTATAGTGAAGGGAAGGAGGCCCAAAGATTAGGAGACCCGGAAAGGGTCATACACGTAGCAAAGGCTCAAAGGGGAAATCTCCTAGCTTTAAGTTTTCTTAATAACTCACTCCACAACTGTTAGCACCTTATAGCCTATCAGTTATGTCATAAAACCCAACCAAAAATCACAATTCTGTATACCTTTTAATTGTATTTGTAATGGAAATATCATTCCCATAAAAGTGTATTATTTGCTAAATAATAATAGAATAGGATTATGTTCATCTTTCACTAAACTTAAAAAATTAAATCTGTCAATTCCTTTGAAGCTCACTTGCATCCTGTACCCTCTTCCACAAAGGTAACTACTTCCTCAAACTTTTTGTAACTAAAATATTCCATATTTATATAGTTTATCATATATGAAAATATATCTAAATAATACATTATTTATTTTTCCTTATTTTAAATTTTTATACAAATGAAATCATTTTATGTATCTCACCTAATTAAGAGGTATGCTTCACTCAATATTAAACATTTTTTGAGATTCATCCATAGTGGTGCATGTTTTGGTTCACTCATTTTCACTGTTGAGAAAAAAACAAAGAGAATATAATTTACATATGTATAATATATATACACACACATATGTTTTCATTGCTGATGAACACATTTGTGTTGTATTATGTTTTTATTATTACTGATAGCATTGATATAAATATGTGTGTATAGATTTAAATATAGATATAGGTTATAGATATAGGTACAGATAGATATATAGATATAGATTAGATATAGATAGATATGTAGATATAAATATAGAGATATAGATGAGATATATATAGATACAGATACAGATACAGATAGATAGATAGACATAGAAATAGAGATAGAGATGATAGAGATATAGATATATAGCCTGGAGCTATAATTTCTGTATATTATAGAAATTTTGAGTCTTAAGTTATCTGCCATTAAAATTCCATGTTGACTTGTATACATTTTTTAATCTTTATGAAAAATTTTCTTGTAGAAAAGCAGAACCTTACAAGTTTGTCATAAGAAATGTGTGACCTTTTTGTAACTGGTATTTAGCATAGTAGCTGGTGTTTAGAATCCCACAATAAATATTCCACAACCAAAACACATTTTCTCTTATAAAAATTTGAATTTCTTACACCTAACTAAATCCTGGCATAGAGCAAATATTCAGTATAACTACTGATTTAAATAAAATAATGGGCCATATGCCTGTAGGCATTTATTCATACACCCTACCTCTCTTCTAACCTACACAGATTATGAACATGCCCACGTCAACAACAGATTTGCTCCACTGGTTTACCTTCATCCAAACATGATTTCCTTCAGTCAGGCTCCTCAAAAGATAACCTTCAAGTCTCTCAGAAAAGAAACTGTCTAAAATACCTGCATTCTGATTGAAAATTTATACATGCTTTTAATGCTTTAGCTCTCAGCTCAGGAGATCAGAATTTTAAATCTCAGGTATCCCCTTAGATATATAAATGTGACTTTTCTATTCATTAGGAAAGCAAAGGAAGAAAAAAATTGAGTTCTAAGCTGACTTCTTTTAATGGGCTACCACCTAAAAACAATGAGTGAAAGAGTGAACCCCCACAGGTCAGTATTGAATGAATGAACAGCAGCCAGTAAAAGATTACAAGCAATTTTCATGATATTTAAAGTAAGCTACTGAACTACAACATGACAGAGGTTGAAAGTGAAACTAAATGGGGTTGTACATCAATGAAGTTTTCCTTCTCAGTAGCTATGAACCTTAAGATGATTAACAAGACAAGAAATGTAGATTCTAGGGGCTATTTAGAATAATCTAGGGCAAACAAAGTAATGAACAAGTAGAAGATGGGAACAGTTAAAACTGGGGTGAAAGTGGGGAGAGTGTTCAGTGTCAATGTTATTAGAAAAACTAACTCAATTACAAAACCAATGGGCATGACTTAAGTGAATGCTTTGTCTCATTCTCAAGTTTGCATCCACCCCATTCACTCCACCTGCCCAGTCTACAGAATCAAATCTAACCCAAAGTCATGACTCAGCTTCCTGCACTTCTGCATTACTCCTCCTGGCCTAGCCTTGTCAATGGTGCCTACGTCATGCACTGCCTTGCACACATGAACTATATCAAGCTTCAGCCAGACCCCACAGTCTATGCTGGCAACTTCCTAGATGCCAATTCCCTAGCTGTTATTCAAGTCATATCTCTATTTTTGATCTTTTCCTCATGAAACTCCATTCTCTGAAATAAAACTTCCTAATACTCAACTTGAGCTGTTTTCAATTGGTAAGCTTTGCCTGCCAACAAGACTTCCCTAAGCATATCCAACTAGGTCTACTCCCCTTATGTTTATCTGGCTCCTGTGAAGGAGTTATAGTTCCATATTTTAGCTCCTCTTCTCTTTCCTCCATCTTGCTACAGTGTACCCAGAAATCAGCATGTAAAGCAGCATGCCATTTCTAGTCCAGACCTGAATCAAACTGCCTATTTGCCTATCACTGAAAGCATTATAGGTAATCTTCAGATACTCTGTATCAGACCATAGCTTCCTATATTTTGTTCAGGCTACCATATCTATAACTCATATACAGAAAGACTGACCAATCAACAGAACAGTCAAGCCAAACAAGTTGGGTGACTGGTAGTGAAAAAAAACTATTCTGCTCTTTCATAGCAAAGGAAATCATCCTTACAGTATTCTAATATGAGCTTCTCTAATCTCCTGTGGAGCCCAACTTAGTCTTGTATTCCTTGCCTTCTGAGTTCTAAAGTGTCCCACTTCTATCCTCTGAAGTCCAAACCACCTCCAAGAACCATATCCTGAAACAGAAACAAATTTACCTCATTCCTAGGTCCCTTAATCTCTTCATGTTCAGGGCCAATGCACCCAGGACTCGTCACCCTGATCCATTGGAGCTGGGTGTATGTATGCATTCACACCCAGAATGGGCAAAGGAAAAGCTATTCAGATTTTTTCTCAATACTGTCTATTTCTAAAGATGCCAAGAGGGTGATAGATGGGATTTACCCAGTCAGTAAAGATCCAGAGATACTTCTACTTTCACTTGCCTCTGCATTACTGAAGGCACCCTCTTTCACTAGTTAGGGCCCCTGAATCAGTTCATTTCATGGCCCAGCATTTTTAAATGTATGGTCTCTGGCCCACCTCCATCAGAATCAGCTGAGGGACTGTGATAGTGCAGATGTTCAGGTCCCAACCCAGACCAGTTCAGACACTCTGGAGCTGGACTTCGCAAATATGCATTATTAACAAGATCTGCAGGGGATTCTGTTGTACACTAAATGTTTAGAGCCACTTCCCAGACCCTTAGCAGGAACCGCAGCTGAGTACCATGAAATGGGGGGTTATCCCCAAGTGGTAATGTCAGTTAGAAGGCTAGGGTATGATTATGCATGTTTTTAACACTGAGGAGCTCAGCAGGAAATAGTATGTCTTCCAAAGAAGTTTGAGAAACACCTTAAAATTTTACTGCTGAGGTCCTACCTAGACTGCAAATGGGTATATGTGCTGAGATCAGACAGGTAGATCCAGACCTTAGCATGGATGTCTGTTTAGTGAGGGAAGAGACTCACAGAAGCTGATCAGAGTGTCCTGTGTAGTCAAAGTACCTCCCTGAGTGAACACAATGCTGTCTTTACGGAGTCATCCTGTGCCCTTAAAGGAGTATATAACTGAGGGAGAGAAGACTATTTGCTGTGTGGAGTGAGCCACCAAAAGCTTGTTGCCAGGGCACCATCTAAAAGCCTCAAGCTGAGTCATTTTCTCTTCTGGCAGGAAGGGCCAGACTCCTTGAATGTTTATGTCACTAAGGGAATAAGAGAGTAAAGACAGTAAATACTCCTCTCCAGAGGGGTAAGCAAGTCATTTTATGTATCTCATCTAATTAAGATGTATTTTTTCACTCAATATTAAACATTTTTTGAGATTCATCCATATTGGTACATGCTGCTTTGGTTCACTCATTTTCACTGTTGTAAAAAGAAAAACAAAGAGAATATAATTTACATCTCTATATATAATATATACACACACACATTCTATTTATAGCATTCTGTTTTTAGTAGTGATATTTCCATTTATATAATATAGTAATTATCAATCGCTGAAAATGTCAATGTAGCAACATAGAAAACACGGCGTTCCTATGTGTGATGTTAAATTAATACTGGCAGCAAGTTGCACGTTTTTTTTCTAAACAAGAAAAGGGTTAAAAAGCAAGAACACTCAAATTTCTAAAATTAGAAATGTAAAGGGGGGACATTGCTACTGATCTTTCAGAAATAAAGAGGATTATAAAGGAATACTATACACAATTGTATGACAATAAATTAAATAATTTAAATGAACTATATAAATTCATAGAAAGATACAAACTACAGAAACTGACCCAAAAAGTAGAGATTATAGATAGACTTAGTACAAGTAAAGAGATTAAATTAGTAATTGAAACACAACTCACAAAGGAAACCCAGACCCACATGATTTCACTGGTGAATTCTACCAAACGTGTAAAAAAGAGTTAATAGGAATTTTTCACAAACTATTCCAAAAAAAGAGTTCCATGAGACCAGTATTACCCTGTTACCAAGATCAGATAAAGACATCCCAATAAAGAAAAGTACAGGCCAATAACTTTATGAACATAGACACAAAAATCATTAATAAGATATCAGTAAAGCAAATTCTGCAAGATTTAAAAAAAAAAAATTATGCACCATAACCAATGGGCTTTATTCAGGGATGTAAGGTTGGTTTAACATTCAGAGATTAATTAATGTAATATACCATATCAATAGATTTAAAACAAAAACCACATGATTATCTCATAGATACCAAAAAAGCATTTAACAAATCCCAGCACACTTTAATGATAAAAAACACACAGGAAACTAAGAACAGAAGAGAAATGTCTTGCCATGCCTGATAAAGAGCACCCATGAACATCTCATAGATAGCATCAAACTTGATGGTAAAAAACTGAATACTTTCCCTCAAAATCACAAAAACATAAAAATGTATTCTTTTGACACTTTTATACAACAGTGTACTTGAAAGAAATTTTAAAATTTCTAAATAAGTGAAAAGATCTTAATTTCTAGAATTGGAAAACAATATTGTGAAAATGGAAATATTCCTTAAATTAATCTACAGATTTAACACAACACTATCAAAAATCTCAGCTGGTATCTTTGCACAAATTGACAAATTTATCCTAAAATTCATATGGAAATGCAAGGGACCCAGAATATCCACAACAATTTCAAAAAGAACAAAATTGGAAAACTCATACTTCCTAATATCAAAACTTACTAGAAAGCTATATAATAATCAAGACATAAAAATAGGGAGGTGATGTCAGAAGTGTGGTGGTGTGATGGTCCCCTTTACCTCTCTCCTTGCAATTACAAAAAGTTGAACAGTTATAACCCAACAAGGATTTCCAGCCTAACACACAAACACTTCTGAGAGATCTGCATATCGAAACATCTGAAAGTGGGCAAATGTGGACAAACAAGAGGAGAGTAGGAAGAAGAGTAGAGTAGGGTACCATGGAGGCAGTAGGAGTTCACTGCAGGACTCAGGAAGAGGGGAGAGATCAGGTTGCTGTGTGTACTCTCTGTAGTCCCGAGCACTCCTGCCTGAGCGATCAGCATATACCACAGCTAAACCCAATGATCCATGGAGCAGAGATCAGAATACAGAAGTGCAACATCTGTGGTCTAGCAGTTGCCACTGCCAGGCAGAAAACAAAGATACAAACCCTGGTCACCTCTCCCCACGCTCCCAGAACTCGTTTCCCTGCAACCTTTGAGAGCTAGCAGCAGGCCCCAGAAAATACTGTATCAGTGAGTGTCAGACTATAAGGCAGAATGTCTACAACCCCCAAAACTGAAGAGACAGCTTTTGAGTGGCAAATATACACTGCAGCTAATCCCAGTGACAGGGGCAGAGATACAGAGGTGAGGCAACTGAGGTCTGGCAGTCACCATTAGTGGGAGGAAAATAAAGAGGCAAACACACCAGTAGCCTCTCTCAACCCACCTTGCACCCACCCATTAAGGCTGATCCTGTGGTGACCTGGGACACCACAGGCAGTGCAACACTGGGGCAGCGCCAGGCCCTCGGGGTCTTGGAACCATATCGCCCACCACATTCTCCAACAGGGGTGGAGCCCTGAGACCGAGGCAACCTGGTCACAGAGGAAACACTCACATCCCCAAAGAATAAAGGGCTATTTTTGTCCAGCAGAGATCAAGGAGGCCTGAGCAGCGCAGGAGGCTTGTACTCCATCTACTAGAAAACAAAAGAAAAATCTGTCCTTATCAGTCTGCTAAAGAGAGACATCACTCTTTAATAATAATAATAATAATAATAATAATAATAATAATAATAATAATAAAGAAGAAGAAAAGAAGAAGAGCTTATTCCCATAAATACCTATGAGGAGAAATAATTCATAGACTACAACAAACAACCAAGGTAACAAGGCAGCTCAGAAATAAAATGCAATACCTCCAGGATATAACTTAAAGACATAGAAATATGTGATTTAAATGACCGAGAATTCAGGATTGCAGTTCTAAAAAAAACACAAATGATGCAAGAGAACTCGGATAGGCAGTTTAATGAACTCAGAAATAAAATCAACAAACAAAAAGAATGCTTTACTAAAGAGATTGAAATTTTAAAAAAGAAACCAAATGGAAACTCTAGAGCTGAAGAACTCACTAAAAGAAATGAAGAATGAAATAGTGAGCTTAGAAAATAAAGCTGACCAGCTGGAGGAAAGAATTAGTGATATCGAAGACAGAAATCTGGAAATAACACAAATGGGAGAAGAAAGAAATGAGAGAGAGAAAAAAGAAAGAACCATCTGACTTCAACAGAAAGAGCAATATAAGAATAATGGATATACTGGAAGGAAAAAGGAGGGAAAAGGGAACAGAGAGCCTATTGAAACAAATAGTCGAGGAGAACTTCCCAAATCTATGGAAAGAACTGGATCCTCAAATCCAAGAAGGAAACAGAAAACCTAATTATCTCTATTTAAAAAGATCTCTAAGGCATATTGTAATTAAAACTGACAAAAATTAATGGCAATGAAACATTATCAAGGCAGCCAGAAAAAGACAGTAACTTTCAAAGAAAATCCCATTAGATTATCATCGATTTTTTAAGCAGAAACTCTACAAGCTAGGAGGGAATGGACTCAAAAATTCAAACCATTGAAAGAGAAATTACCATCCAAGAATAATATTTCCGGCAAGATACTTCTTTAGATATAAAAAAGAAACAATCACCGTTCTACACATACCGAAGCTAAGGAAATTTTCCACCACAGGGTCTGCACTACAGGAAATACTAAAGGGGGTTATTCTACCTAAAAGAAAAAGATAAAAAAAGATACAAAACTAAGAGTAAGATGACTAATGAACAGACAGAAACAGGAAATTGTAACTCTTAATCAGAATAGGGTATTATATACTTAAATATTACATAATGGTTAAAGGAGGAAAAAACATTTTTTAAAAAGAAAACAACAGTAGCTACTGCAACTCAGATATAAACTCACAACGCAAATAGGAACAATTTGTGACAAAAAGAAAATACGAAAAAGGTAAAGGTCTAAATTTGTACAATGGAATGGAGAAAAGACACATGCAGAAGAAAAATTACTACTGTATATATGAAACTTTCTTTTACACAAACTTAATGATAACCTCACACAAAGAAAATCCAGAACTGAGGCATGTAAATTGTTTTTAAAAAGATAGAAAAGAGAAAAAAATCATGGAATAACACTAAATTAAAATAACAGACAAAAATACGAGAGCCAAGAAACAATATGAGACACTAAGCTACCAGAAAACAAAAGATAAAATGGCGATAGGAAAACCTCATATATCTATAACTATCTAAAATTTAAATGGACCAAACTCACCAATAAAAAGTCACAGAGTAGCAGATTAGATCAAAAAATAAAACCCAACCATATACTATCCTCAAGAGACACAGCTTAGCTGTGAAGATAAACATAGATTCAAAGTGAGAGGGTGGAAAATGATACTTCAAGCAAATGTTAACCAGAGAATAGCAGATGTAGACATACTTATATCTGATGAAATAGATTTTAAAATAAAAAAGTTAACAAAAGACGAAGACCAATATTTCATAATAATAAAGGAGACAATACAGCAAGAAGACATAACACTTATCAATATATATGCTCCCAATCGAGGAGCACTAAAATATATAAAGCAACTACTAATGGAACTGATAGGAGAAACTGACAAAAATACAAATATAATAAGGGTCCTAAATACTCCACTGACAGCTATGTATAGATCATCCGAACAGAAAATCAGTAAGGAAATATCAACTTTAAATGATACATTAAACCAATTGGACATAATCAACATTTACAGAGCCTTTTTTCCCAAAACACCAGATTACACATTCTTCTCTAGTGCACATGGAACATTCTCAGAAATAGACCATATGTTGAGACACAAAACTAGCCTCAACAAATTCATGAAGATTGAATTCATACCAAGCATATTCTCCAATCACAATACTTTGAAACTGGATATCAACTACAGAAAGAAAGTGAGAATAAACACAAATATGTGGAGATTAAACAACATGCTACTAAATGGGTCAAAAGAGAAATAAAAGGAAAGATCAAAAGATATATAGAAATAAATGAGAATAAAAATATAACATATCGAAACTCCTGGAATACAGCAAAATAGTAATGAGAAGAAAGTTCATATCATTGTAAGCCTATTTTAGGAAACAAGAAAAATTTCAAATAAACAACCTAACATTACATCCAAAAGAACTAAAAAGAGAAGAACAAAAGAAGCCTCAAGTCAGCAGAGGGAAGAAAAACAAAATTAAATAAAATTGAGAACAAAAAGACAATAGAAAAAATTAATGCAACAAAGAGCTGGGTCTTTGAAAAGATCAACAAAATTTGCAGGATACAAAATCAATGTACAAAACTCCATGGTGTTCCTATGTATAAAGAATTAAATTTCAGAAAAAGAAATGAAAAACATTCCTTTTGCCATTGCAACAAAAAGAATAAAATACCTAGAAATAAACTTAACAAAGGATGTGAAAAATCTATATATGCTGAAAACTATGACATTATTAAAAGAAATTGAAGAAGACACAAAGAAATGGAAAGATGCTCCATGTTCATGGATTGGAAGAATTAACATAATTAAAATGGTCATATTGCCCAAAGCAATATATAGATTTAATGCAATTCCCATCAAAATTCCAATAGCATTTTTTAAAGAAATAAAACAAAAAAATTATCAGATTTGTATGGAATCACAAAAAAACCCCAACAGCCAAAGCAATCCTGAGAGAAAACAAGGTCAGAGGTATCATACTACCTGACTTCAAATTATTGTACAAAGTGACAATAATCAAAACAGCATGATATTGGTAGAAAAACAGACACACAGACTAATGAAACAGAATTGAGAGCTCAGAAATAAACCCACATATATATGGGCAAAAAATTTTCAACAAAGGAGCCAAAAACATACAAGAGAGAAAGGAAATCCTCTTCAATAAATGGTGCTGGGAAAATTGGAAAGCCACATGTAAAAGAATGAAACGAGACTGTTATCTGTCACCGTACACCAAAATTAACTCAAAAATGGATCAAAGACCTAAATATAATACCTAAAATAATAAATTGCAAAGAAGAAAACATAGGTACTAAAATCAGTGACCTTGGTTTTAGAGAGGATTTTATAAATCTAACCTTAAAGGTGAGGGAAGTAAAAGCAAAAATAAATGAACGGGGCTATATCAAACTAAAAAGCTTCTTCATGGTAAATAAAACCATCAACAAAACAAAGAGGCAACCAACTGAATGGGAGAAGATATTTGTAAATGACACCTCGAAGAAGGGGCTAATATCCAAAATATATAAAGAACTCATAAAACTCAACAGCAAAACAAAACCAACTCAAATAATGGACAGAGGACCTGAACAGATACTTCTCCCACGAAGACATGCAAATGGCCAACAGACATATGTGAAGATGCTCAACTATACTAGCTATTAGAGATATGCAACGAGATACCAGCTCATAACAAGATAAGTGACAACAAATGTTGGAGAGGTTGTGGAAGCAAGGAACCCTCATATACTACTAGTAGGAATGTAAATTGATACAGCCACTATAGAAAACAGTATGGAGGTTCCTAAAAAACTTAAGAATAAAATTACCATATGACCTGATTCAGCAACCCCTCTTCTGGATATCTACCCCCAAATTTTGAAAACATTTATCTGTAAAGATATATACACTTTAATGTTCATTGCAGCACTATTCACAATGTCTAAGACATGGAAACAACCGAAGTGTCCATTGATAGATGATTGTATAAAGATGTGGTACATATATACAATGGAACATTACTCAGCCATAAGAAAAGATGAAATACTGCCATTTGCGACAACAGGGATAAATCTTGAGATTAGTATGCTAAGTGAAATAAGTCAGACAGAAAATGTTGAGGTATAAATCTTCATGAACCAGGCTCTGATAATAAATCCTTACATATGACACCAAAAGCAAAGGCAACCAAAGTAAAAGTAAATTGGACTTTATCAAAATTAAAAAAAAACTTTTGTGCTTTAAAAGTCACCATAAAGAAAAAAAATCCCACAAAATTTTGGCAAATACCATATATGATAAGGAAGCTGTATCTAGAATATATAGAGAATGTTTACAACTCAATAATAAAAAGAATTTGAATAGATATTTCTCCAGCAAGATATGCAAATGGCCAATAAACAAATGAAAAGATGTTCAACATCTTTAGTCATCAGGGATGTGCCAATCAAAACCACAATGAGATACCAATTTATAACCACTCTGATGGCTAAAATCAAAAAGTCAGATAATAACATGTATTGGTGAAGAGCTGGAGAAATCAGAACCCTCATACATTGCTGGTGAGAATGTAAAATGGTTCTGCCACTTTGGAAAACAGTCTTGTAGTTCTTGTTAAACATAAATTTCCCATATGGTCTAGCAATTCCACTTCTAGGTTTATATGCAAGAAAAATGAAAACAGGTGTCCACACAAAAACTTGTACACAAAATGTTCATAAAAGCAAAGAACACAAATTTATATCAACTGATGAATAGGTAAGTAAAGGATGGTATATCTATAGAATAGATATTATTTAGGAATAAAAAATAAATGAGGATGTGGTTCCATAGTGTAGCAGTTAGCACATCTGCTTTACACACAAAAGGTCCTGGGTGTGTGCCCCAGTGGAACCACAATCCATGGTCTATGGCCATGCCACCCTGAACAAGCCCGATGTCTGATTTCGGAAGCTAAGCAGGGTCGGGCCCGGTTAGTACTTGGATGGGAGACCACCTAGGAAGACCAGATGCTGTAGGCATAAATAATAATAAAAATAAATAAATAAATAATAAAAAATAAATGAAATACTGATACATACTCCAACGTGGACGAACCTTGAGATCATTATGCTAAGTGAAAAAAAGCAGTAACAAAGGATCACGTATGATTCAGTTCATATAAAAATTTCAGACAAATCCATAGAGACATAAAGTGGAATAATGGTTTCCTAGAGCTAGGAAAGATGTGGTTGGTGGGGAAGGGGAGGTATTGGCTAGAAGGTATAGGGTTTCTTTGGGGGCTAATGAAAATGTTCTATAATTTATTGTGGAGATGGTAGCACAATTCTGTGGCTATACTAAAAAATTTTTGAATTGTACACTTTACATAAAATTGTATTTTATCTCTATAAAGCTCTTGCAAAGAATCAAACAAAAACAAAGAAGTGGTAGGGTGACAGACACTGCCTTTGAAGGAAATGTCTGGATGTTGCCTCCTTCAACAATAGATCTGGTCCCTGAGTCAGTTTCTCTAAAGTGTCTGTTTCAAGGGGTTCAGTCTCTTTAGTTTCCTTTTTTTTTTTTATGAACTTGATTTTCTTCTTATTTTTTCTAATTTTTCCATTACCAGTTTATTTAGTTTCAACTCTGTATATCCTCTGGGAGGAGGGGCAGCCCTGCTCCAGACTACTTAAGACACCCTCTGAAAGAGTAGGTGGCCCCACCTCTCACCTCTGTTCTCTCCAGCCCTCCTGACATAATCATGATGCCCACCTCCCTCTTCCTGACAGAAAATGGTTGTCATAGGTTGAGGACAACATTTGTCAAAACCCATAGAACTATGTATAAAACACAAAGAATAAACCCCAGTGTAAACTATGGACTATAGTAAATAATGTATTAGTTTTGGTTTATTAACTTTAATAAATATATTACTCTAATGATATTAATAATAAAGAAAACTAATGGAGGATAGGATGGGAATATGGAACACTATGTACTCTCTGCTCAATTATTCTATAAATCTAAAACTGTACTAAAAAAAAGTCTCTAATGATTTTTTAAAAAACAACTACCTGACAAGTCATCTTAAAGGTGTCCTGACTTAGCCAGCCTCAACTGACAGTGCAGTTTACAATCATCAAAAGAAAGACCGTGTAATGAGAGAATATTGTCAAGAGAAAGACACAGAGCTTCTCATAATATTATCTGTCAAGGCAGATCAAGACCTGCAACAGGAGTCAGATTATTTTGAAGCAAGTGACAAGATGAACCATTAGGATTAAGAGCCGGAGGCCTGTAGAAAGACAGTTGTAGTCCTTGAAGAAAAGCTGGAAAGAACCTTTTCTTCATCTCAGAGCCAGATCTGTCTCTTGACTGACACGCATGTCCATTGTTGAGAGTGCAGAAAGCCGAATGAAACTTCATCATCTCCAGAAAGAATGTGCAGACCTGAGATGAAGAATGGTAGAAATGGAGATGGAACCAGAGCTTCTAGAAGCAGATCCTCATGCATCTGATGATCCAGACGAGCATTTGTCAGTGAGCATTTGCTCCCCTAAACGTAGATGCAGTTTTGCCTGAGATGGGAGGTCCTCACTCCCCTTTCCTATATCTCCCTTGGCTGCCAGGCTTTCTCTCTCTTCCCCTCCATTCCTAAATCCAGTGACTCCAAATGGGGAGTTAATAGTAAGTAGATGTCCATTCCTGCCCATTCTTTTAGGATATCTTGATGAATGCCCCTGCAAGCTGGTTTCCCCGTGTAGAGTCTCAGGTCACAGCCAGTGAGCAGATCTTGAAAAATGGAGACAAGAACGAGAAGACCAGCTAAATTCCAAGCCCTGTATCCCAGAGATGTCTCAGGGACAAAGCTCAGAAAAACTTCAAATGGATGCAGGAAATGCATATATTATTGCACATTTTCAAAATCGCGCAGGCTGAGTTTTTGTCACCTAGGAGTAATGATGCTTCTGAACAGCTACAGCATATACATCCAAAGATATGTTTCCCAACCATTCAGCATTAATTTGATAGGGTTTTCCAATATCACTGAGGAAGACAAACAGAAATCAAATGCCAGAAGAAAAATTGAACAAATGTAATTACAGAAGTTTAAAGAAAAATCTATGACCCAAGAATCCAATAGCCAACTATATTACATTGCTATATTCTGATTACTTTTAAGACAACAAGAATATATTTTTATATATAAAAAGGGATATAAATATTCTACTAATATTCCTCCCTTTACAAAGTTTTACTGAGAGATTAATCAAAATAAAAGCACAAGTAGGTGAGAGTTCTAGGAATAAGAGAACTAGAATGCACATGAAAAAAAGGGACACATTAATTTAAGGGTAAACATAGTTATAACTATGGGTAAAAAAATGTCTTTGCCAAAATAATTTGCGAGTAAATGGAACATAACAAAAAGTACATAAATTTAATAATGGTAAACTGAGTCTAAAATCACCTAATCACTGAGAAGAAGTGAAGGTGAATTTGGAGAAAATAGAATTAAAATAGGAACCCATGAAAATAAAGAGACCAAAAGTAAAAAGAAGAGAGAGGGAAAAAAATACATACTGTATAGAGGAGGAACCTAAAAGTGGTGTAAGATGACAGAGGTTTTGTTCATCTCTCTTGCAACTACCTCAAAGACGGGATGGAAACAGGGAGCAAACAGCAAGCAAAGTTGCCTGGGACCTAGATGAACAGAAACACTACAACTAGGGAGAGAAATAATTAATCAACCTGCAATGGTAGAAGGTAAGAGAGGGCAAAGATGCAAGGCTGCCCAGTCCCAAGCGGCTCAGTGGGACAGAGGCTGCAGCAGCAGCAGCAGCTACAGATGCCTCTTAAAGGGGCCGTGTCTGCAAGCAGACTTTCCCAGTGACAGACCTGCTTGCTCTGAGCACCAGAGCCAGGTAGACTGCTCGGGGGGCACCAGGGACTTACAGGAGGACACTGAGTTGTAGGAGTGAGGGCCGGATGTGAGGCTTTCTCCCAAGCAGAAGTGCTGGCAGTATCCATTGTTCCTGTTGAGTCCTCTTCTCTCCCATTGTGTGGACCATAGCAGTGCCACCATAGCTGAGACATCATCGAACTGCATAACAGAGGTCGCTCAGCCCAGAGGATTCCCTGAAACTCCGCCCACCCCAACTTGTGGCCTTACCAAAGCCACATCCAGTTGTGTCTTTGGGGAATCCTGTGCAACCTGCTGAGCAATCTCCAAGACCCACACTGGTGGCAGATGACCTCAGTTTCTGGTTTCCAGCATGGCTTTTTGAGATGACTATAAGCACAGCTTGCTGAATCTTAACAGGTGACTCTGGAAGGGCACAGGCTGGGGTTAAACTTGGCCTGCTGCTCAATCCCTCTCAAGACTGTGCTGCTGGACACCTGCTACACAAAGCCACATTAATAAGGCCAGGAGACTTAGGAGCTTTGCATAGTACATGGAAACAGATAAAGAAAAGCAACCAGAATGGGAAGACGAAGAAGCAGAAATCATATGAGAGAACAGAACAGAGATCCAGGAATAATGGAGTCAAGCAATCTAACAGATACAGAGTTCAAAATACTGGTTTTAAAGATGCTCAATGAACTTAGGAGACGTATAGATGAACTCAGAACTTTAACAAAGAGATAAAAAAAAAGCATAAAAATGGAAATGGAAATTATAAAAGGGAAATAGAAATTAAGAATACATTATCTGAGATGAAGAGTATATTAGAGGAAATTAACAGAGTGGATGAAGAAGAAGATGGAACCACCAATATAAAGGATGGGGAAGCCTAGGTCACCCAATCAGAATGGAAAAAATAAAAAGCCAAGAATATAATAATAATTTAAGGAGTTTCTGGGACAAAATCAAGTGTAAAAACATCTATGTAATAAGGGTACCTGAAGGAGAAGAGGGAGAACAAGAAGTTGAAAAGCTATTTGAAGAAATAATGATGGAAAACTTACCTAACCTGGTGAAGGAAATAGACATATACAACCCAGGAAGCTCAGAGAGGCCCAAAAAAGATGAACCCAAAGAGGCCCATACCAAGATACATCATCATCAAAATGCCAAAAGTTAAGCACAAAGAGAGAACCTTAAAAGCAGCAGATAAAAGCAATTAGTTACCTACAAGAGAGCTCCCATAAGACTGACAGCGGATTTCTCCAAAAAAAAACTTCAGGACAGAAGGGCATGGTACAAAATATTCAAAGTGACAAAAACCCAGGATCTACAATCAAGAATGCTTTATCAGCAAAGTTATCATTTAGTGTCAAAGGACAGATAAAGAGCTTCCCAGCAAAAATAAGCTAAAGGAATTCATTAACACCAAGCCACTGTTATAGAAAATGTTGAAGGGACTTCTTTAAGAAAAAAAATTATCAAAATCATGAATAAAAATGGTAATAACTACATATCTATCAATGAGTACCTCAAATGGAAAAGAATTAAGTGCTTCAACCAAAGGATAGGGTGGTTGGATGGATAAGAAAACAATACCCCTTGTGAGGGAAAAGAAAGATAACTGTAGTCAGGCTCCCTCCTGACACCCTTAGCAGCTAGCTTCCAAACAAAAGTGAGTCAGCACTTCTCCCCTTATGTAACCATGTGCCAGGTATGCACGCATGGGCTTCTGACAGTGTGCCACTATTGTTTAACCTGTGTACAGGCATACAAACACAGACACAACTGAGTAAATGACAGGAATGATTTAGGGGAAGACTGAAGGGTTGAAGGAGGCAGCACCCTCCAAGAGAGGATCCAGACCCAAGAGTGGGCTGAGACCTGGGCCAGGGGCAGCCGTTCTGAGGGATCATGCTTGAGCAGCTTGCTGATGAGATCCTGGGCTCCCATGGGCACAGAAGTGGGGAACTTCAGGTCTACCTTGATGATGCGCCGGTAAGTCTCACTGTGTGAAGTGCTCTCGAAGGGTGGGTTTCCCACCAGCAGCTCATATCAGAGCACTCTGATGCACCATAGATCCACTTTCTCATTGTGCGTGCATCCCTCAATCATCTCTGGAGGAAGGTAGTCTAGGATGCCACACATTGTCTTCCTCCTCAGGGAGGGGGCGTGTAAAGACCAGCCGAAGTCAGTAATCTTTAGCTCTCCCTGGAGCCCCACGAGCAGATTCTCTGGCTTTATGTCTCTGTGAATTACCTTCTTCCGGTGGCAGAATATCAGAGCATCTGCCAGCTTCTCCATGATGGTGGCTGTTCGTTGCTCATCAAAACTTTGGGTCTTCAGTAGCTCCTTGTAGAGCTCCCCAAGGGGGCATATGCCAGAATCAAGTAGATCCTTTGACAGTTATAGAAATAGTTGTAGAAACACAAGATGTTGGGATGCTGCAGATGGGCCTGGATTTCGATCTCCCTGCGCAACTGGTGCTCCACACCCTCTTTCTCTATCTGAGACTTGAATAGGACCTTGAGTGCCACAATGAAATGGCTTTTCTTCTCCGAAGACAAGTACATCTTTCAAACTTGTCTTTGCCCAGAGGATGCCAATCTCAAAGTCGTCAATTGTGAAGGACCGCATTAAGTTGGGTGTCCCACTGTTATTCTGGCCAAGGGCGGTTCATGAGGACAAATGAAGATGGGGTGGTAGGCTCCTTCTGGAGAAGGAGTGTTCAGACCAGAATGAGCTGTCTGTTGACCCTAGGGCCAGGAATAGGTGTTCTCTTTCTGGGTCACCCTTAGAGGGAAAGGGAGAGGAGAGCTGGAGTTCGTGGCACTGCCACCTTCCTGACTGCTCGCAAACGACTGAATAGGACCCGCCGCGCTGCCACCAAGGCCCTTTCCAAGGTCATACAATTTTAAATGCCAGAAATAGTGTTTAAACTCTGATATTTTGATTCCAAAGCCAGCTGGGGCTATTTTTTCTTATTTTTACACAGTAGAGTTTTAAAAGAATTTCTTTTTGAGGTATAACATACACACAGAAAATACTCATTCCTTAAGTATCCAACTGAATGAATTTTCACAGTAAACCCATCTGTTTAACCAGCACCATAGAAGGCCCCTCATACCTCCTTACCCTCAAGGGTAGCCACTTGCCTGACTTTTAACTAACATCATATATTAGTTTTGTCTATTTTTGTATTTTATATAAATGGAATCATTCAGTATATTCATTTTTATGTATGTTGTCTTTTGCTCAATTTTATCTTTGTGAGATGCTTCCATATTTTTGTGTATAGTGTGAATTACTCATGTCACACTATAGTGTCTACCATGCTGTACAGTATATAGTATATAGCATGCCGTATAGTATTCCCTTGTGTGCCTACCAAACGTACTCATCCTTTCTACCATTGATGGGTATTTGCGTAGTTTCTAGTTTGGGGTTCTTACAAATAGTGTTGATATGAACACTGTAGTACAGACAGTGTACATTTCTAGAATGCTTATTTTGAAAACAAATATTTGTTCCAACATGATTGATATATTAGAGAACAATTTGAATAAGTTTTTTTATAATGCATAATGTGAACTTTATGTTTGCTTATGTGCAGTTTTGTCCAAGAGGAAACATAAAACTGCACCCAACTAAACTGAGTCATGTAGGAATACATGAAGCACACATACATACACACCTCAAACACGGACCAGTTTCCTTAGCTCACTGTGTACATTATTCTACAAGGTAGCGTTTTGCTGTTCTTTTTTATTTTATATTAAAATAAAATATATTTAATAATAATATATTATAATATAACATAATAATAACATAACATAACATAACATAACATAATATAACATAATATAATATAATATATAAAATAGTAATATATTTCTGTTAACATATTTCTATATTTTTAAAAAAGCACACACACATTCAACACCTCAAATATGTCTAAGCATCCTGGTTAAAAAGTGCCAAGCAGGGTATACAGAAGGAGAGATTTAATATTGAGGAGAAGCTATAAAAAGTATTATGAGCAACGGTCATAAAAGAATCCATCTCCTGGACCATCAGAGTCAACATTATAAAAATAAAAGTCTTTTGTTGTTCGGAAAGACTAGAACAATTTCGAATACTGTGAAGTCAATAAGAGCAAGGCCTAAAGAATTAAAAGAAATGGAAAGACTGCTGAGCATGTGAAGTGAAAACCAAACAGTCAAAAAAATCAGGAACCACCTTTTTCAGAATCAAAGGGGAAGTACCGCTTATATACAAAGACCTTAAACAGAAACTCCCAAATCTTGCTTATGTAGCTCCTTTTAGTGCTAAAAGTGCCTGCTTTAGTGATTTGAAACATCTTGTAATTTCCAAAGCCAACTCTGAGGCAAAGCCAGAGTGCAAATGAGAAAGCCACAAAAGAATTTCCAGCAGTGACAAACAGGTTAAAGTTAATTGACAAAGAAGGCTATATGTTGGAACTCATTTTTTTTATAGAGCAGGTATCAATTATCAAAACATGCCTCAAAGGATCTATACCTCAAAGAGAGAAAATATAACTGTGAAAGATCACAAATTTTGATAATTTTCCTATAGTGAATTAAATAGTAGCCCCCATATAGATATGTCTATGTTCTAAAACTTAAAACCTGTGAATGTGACCTTATTTGGAAAAGAATATTGGCAGACCTAGATGAGACCATTCTGGATTATGTAGGTGGGCCCTAAATCCAATGGTAATAGTTTTTTTACAAAGCAGATGAGAAGGCAGAGAGAAGAGAAGGCCGTATGAAAACAGGTGCAGATTGGAGTGATGCTGCCACAAACCAAGAAATACCTGCATCCGCTAGAGCTAGAAGCTACATATTCATCACCTAGACTTAACAATATTAACATTTTGTTATATTTCTGTTCTTCCTAATCTCTTCAGCATGCATCTCCTAAGAATAAGAATACTTCATATTATAGTACAGTGAACAGTTTTGTTGTGTCTATTGTTTTGCTAATGCAAGTAATGCTTTAAAGAATATCCATGTATATTTTGCATAACTTTTGAGTGTTTATCCACATGACATATTCTAAACACTGGGATTGCTGGTTCAAAGTATAGATGCATTTAAAATTTTGATAATAATTGGCAGATTATTCTCCAGAAAAGTTACGCCAATTTGCACTCCCAGCAAACAGTGTATGGGAGCTCCTTTGAAGGAAAGAGCTTCTGATGTTTCTCTTTGGGTGTCTCATCTAGTGATTTCTGCATCCTGTGATATACAGAGTGTATCAATTAGCACTTGAAAGTCACCATCTCTATGAAGGCACTCAGGACACTCAGGGATGCTTTTCAGAACCTTAAATGTCCTCTGAAAGAAGGCAAACACCAAAAAGATATAAATCCTACAATTTCAATTCTGATTATCTAACTATATCTAAATCACAAAAGGATCTAGTAAACTGTTCCTAGATAAAGAATTTAGTTTCAGAGAAGCGCTTTCAAAAAGGAAGCAGAAGGAAAGAAGTGAGTTCAAGGAGTATTTTTTAATCTCCTTTACAGTCTCCCTATCATAGAGATCCAAATTAAATGTTTCCCAAAGAAAAGAAAAAATTATGATAGTCACGAAAATATTTTAGATAAAAGCAATGATTTAGTAAAGCTTAATCCGCTTAATTCAGATAAAGTCCATTGATCCTCTGTTAGGTTAAACAATTTCTTTTAGACACTCCTGAGCATGAAAACAAAAGTGAAACAACTGTTTGATGAGGTAGTTAAAGTCATTTAAGTTTTGCCAGAAGGATGACAGAGGAATTAGTGGAGCAGACATACCTTCTGAATATAACTAGCTATGCAATGAATAATTAATTGCAGCAGGATCAGTTTCATTTTCTAATTTATGAAATATTTTCAACCATCATTGAACATGATGTTCCCATACAAGTTTATAATAACATTAGAACTACCATTTGTAAAAGTTGACGAATTGCCAAAAGGTTTGCATATTTGTTTTTAATTTGATTCTCAGCTTTTCAGATAAGCAAACAAAGGCTTAGGGGGAAAAAAAACATTTAAATAGACTAATTTCGCATAGCTAGAAATTTTCAAAGCTTAAATTAAACCCAGAATATGTCATTTTCCAATTTAAATATTAATGAAACTTTATAATAGAAGATACAGAAAATCATAAAGCCTTAAATAGCTAATTTTATATTTAACAGATAGTTAATATTAATCTTTTTCTACACATACATATATGCAAATATATAGAATTGTTTATGTTGTGTCAAAATAATATTTATTTTTAAAAATCTATAGAAATGCAGCGGACTAGAAAAACAAAACTTCCAAGAATGCCACTACCCAAAAATAATTAGTATTTACATGTTGGTATATAGCTTTCTACAATTATATATGTATATGTACATGTGAATAGCAAGCTGAATAAATATTTACTTTTGTAACCTGCTATTTACACTTGGGAATATATTGAGCGTGGTTCTCCATACCACTTTATGTTTTCCATTTATATTTACTATGACAGTGCTTTTATGATTATAAAATAACAGAGAACTTAAGAGTTTAAGCAGCTTAAAGAATCTGTCTCACATCCTATCTCCATCAATAATTCCCATCAACAGTTATATTTTCTCATATACAACATATCACATCCTTTCTTTTTTATATAAATGCAAACTTAAGAAATACACTGTTCTGCATTTTCCTATATTTATTTAATAATATATTATTGAAACTTTTCATCTCACTGCAAAAATAGAATATGCCATTGGATATATATATTATAATTAATTTAACTGACATTCTATTGATAAAAATTAATGTTTTAATGGTTATTTTCTGGTATTAAAAATAATGTTGCAATAAATACAACTAGTAATAATAGTATTGCTAATGTTATTATCATTATTATTATTACTATTTACCAGTCACGGTTCTAAGTAATTTACATAAAATAACTCATTTAATACACACTCCAACTTTGTGAGGTAGTTACTATTATTATCTTACTTTCACAAGCAAGGAAAATGAGGCACATAGGAGTTAAATAAATTGCCCAAATTACGCAGATAGTAAATGTGTCTATATTTCCACATATGTGTTAATAAATATATAGGATAATTTTCATGATGCCTCCACTATTCTTTTCTCTCCTATAGGATCCTGCTCAAAATTCTTGATATATGTCTTTGGTAAAGCTAAATTTGGAGAAAAATTTGGCCACATATATTTATCTAATTATAATCTCTCTTTAAATATATATATATACACATAGATCATGCTTTTTCTTTTTAATATTTTAATTTACATTAATAACATTTTGCTATAGGTCTGTTTCTGTTTATTAATATTTCACACAACATTGTGTTTTAAAATCTGTCTATATGGTTTTCTGTTCACACATCGCATTTAATTATCCATTATATGGTTATGGTTACCTCTGTCACCCATCTCAAACTATGTCATGATAGACATTCTTGTTCCTGTCAGTGTGACTACTGACCTGAGTGAGTGGTATCCTGGCTTATATAGAATATTCATACTTAATTTCTCTAAATATTGTCAGATTGCCCTTCAGAAACAAGGCATCATTTCACACTTTCTTTCCTTCATATTTTGGCTAACACCAAAAATTATCTAACATTACAAACTTTTCCAATCTTAGGTATAAAATGAGATCTAGTTCTTTTGAATTGCATTTCTTTTATTGTTAGCAACATTAAGCACCTCTTCAATTTTTGTTAGCTGTTCAAATTTTCCTTCTTTTTAGTGTTTAATACTTATATTAGTTGACAGTTGTTGGTGAAAAGACTAGTGGCTTAAGTTGGGTAGTTTCTGAAATGCTATCTTAAAGTAAGCTACTTAATCTAAGTTATAGTTTCAACCATCCGTCAACTCGTTATCTGTCTTCCTAGCTAGGAATGACTTCCTAGGGAGGGCTGACATTCAGTAGACTCACTATTCTAAATGTATAGGTTGTTCACATTGTCTTGCATTTCAATTGATCAGACATTTCTTTTGATGGCATAAAGTCTATGCCAAGCAAACAACTGATTATTCTTCATATTATTCTTTTTTATAGTACCTAACATTAAACAAAACTCTTCTAATTTCTTCCTTTTATTTCCAATAAGAACACTTCAATACTAGTAAAGTAAAATGACTTAAATAAACATTTGCAACTTTGCCTAGAAATTTTGTGCTCAGCAGGACAGAGAAATGGGATTTGTTAAGATATAGATGTGAAAGCTACAAAATGATTGCTCCTAAAATCAATAAGTGGCAAATGACTCAAACATTTGGAAAGTAATATGAAATTTCAAGTGAAGATTTCTTTGATCCAGAAATTACACTCCTAATTAGCTATACAAAACAATTTAAAAGAGTAAAACTATGCCTTACCTGAAGATACTCACTGTAGTCTCTTCTGTTTGGAGCTAGGAAGAGTTACATTTAAAAAGGAAAAGGTTAATTTGATAATAGTTAAAAATACATGCATCTGGGTAAAGCCTGAACTTGGAATTATTTATTTTATTTACATTTTTAATTTTATTATTTGTGTTATTTTAATGGTAAATAAAGTCTCTAAAATTTTAATCAATAAAAAGACCTGTTTACTTCTTAAGCTCTAACAAATAAAAAGTGTTTTGATACCATTAAAGAAGTCTTTAGGCGTAAACAAAAGGTGTGACTTGAACAGGGTAGAGGTGAAGGATGAGATAGAGTTATAGAGATCACAGCTTCTAACATCTGCAAATACAGATTTTTAGAAGAGTAATTTTGAGTTTATATATTAAAGAGTCTTCAAGAGCAACTGACCTAAAATGAAATGTGTGCTAAGTATTAGTCATTAAGAATCAGCACAGTGCCAAGAAATGCTATCTGCATCCATAACTATAGGACTCAGATTAAAATATCGACCCAACTTCACTCCCTCAGCATCTGAACAATGATTTGCTTGTTAAGCCCTATTTTCTCTCATATTGCTGAGTTGTAATAAAGAGGAAGCTTTTCAGTGCAGGATGTTAAGATTTCTCTTTTGGCATGTGTGACTCTAAATCATCTTTTTTGAATGAATTTTCAGTTTGTGCGCGAATATATTCCTGCCCTTATATAAATCCACATCTGAATGATGAGAAATGATGGATCAACCCAGTTCAGGCTCTATTATTGGAATAGTGCACTTACCAAGTTTTTCAAAGAGGAAACCCTGAATTTTGACTAAGAGCGCTCATGGATTCATATATTTCAAGTATATTTTCTCTTTGAAAGGGATTATATAACAATCATACTATAAAGGTGGAAAAGTTGTTATCTATATGCTGATGACTCCTAAATTCTAATCCCCAAGTAAAAACCTCTTTCTCTGGCACTCAACTCATATAAATCAAATTACTAATTGCCACTTCTATTTGTGTGTCTTAAAGATACCTCAAACTAATTGTATTCTCTACTGAACACTTCACTTTCCCATGTAAATCTCTTATTCTTCAAAATCTCTATCCCACTGAATGAGACCACTATCTACTCAGCTTCCCAAGCCGAGGTCATCCTTGGTTTCTCCTTTTCCCTCATTTCTCACAAATCCTATTGATTGTATCACCTATGTAGGAGTTAAATCATTTATTTCTCAACATTCCTTATCATGAGACTTACTATACTTTGTCATAATTGAATTTTTATATATGAGTTTAACTGTGTCCCTTAACAGGAAGCTCTTAATTTTCCCAGTTACTAGTCCAGAGTCTGAAGTATATTTAGCATTACAGAAACGTTTTTAAGTTACTGAAACTCTTAAATGAGAAAACAAACATGAATAAATGTGCATAGAAGGTAAAGTTTCACGAAAAGATAAAATATTTTCAAAGAGAGGAAATAAAGATGAAGAAAGAGAATAAAGAGGACACATTTATTCCATGTAAGAGTTAAATGAAAAATGTGTTTCATTCCTTTGTGATAAAGACTGTGCTGTATATACTGTAAATTATTTGCTTTGTTAAAACAACTTTTAGTTTGTAGGTTCTTTACACATAAAGTATTAAAGATTAAAAAAGATTGCATATCTTATAAATAACAGTATGTCTAATATAATCATACTTTTTTTCTCACTAAACCTCAGTTTTACATTTTACAAATTTTCTATGATCATTTGAAATACCATATGGTATATAGCTGGCAAAAGTACCTGGTACATAAGAGTTACTAGTAAATTTACTAGCAGTTCTTAAGAGCAGAACTACAGACTGTCTGAGGTAGGAGAGGCCTTAATAACCATGTGATCTGCTTCTGCATTTTATAGATGAGTAAACATTACCAGAAAATGGAGGTAGTTTTTCCAAAGTCACCAAAACAGGTATCAGTACAGTAGTGGGTCTCAAACTTTGGGATGCATCTGAATGACCTGGAGGACTGATTTAACTACTGATTGCTGGACCCCACCCCCAGAGTCTTTGTAGATCTAACTCGAGTTGAGAGATTTTTGCATTTTTACCAAGTTCCCAGACAATGTCAATGCTGTCTGTCCATATACTACACTGAGAACCACTGCCAGAACACTGATCAAATCCTCTTCTAGGGGCTCCATAGGAAGTGTTGGCTCACTAACACTTGATCTGAGCTCAGTAATACTGATTTCAGATGTCTAGCCTATAGATTTGTGAGAGAATATGTATCTGTTGTTTTAAGAGGGAAATAAAAACACCTCATTGAACAGTGTTAATAAGCATCAAATTGTAGTGGGGTGAGAGGTGAAGATAACATACTAAAATGACACCTACCCCTGGAAAGCTGAGAATCCAGTGGGGAGACAGGTATGTACTCAATATAAATCAAGGCATGGCATCAGTTCAAGGCATACATCACATTAAGTGCTAAGCAAGTGCAGGTGGTGGGACAAAAGTTGGTGGGACTTGTATAGAGCTGGGAGGGGGATTGCTTAGTTTAAGACAGTCCACCAAAACAGTGGCCTCAGAGAAAGGCCTGACTTGAACCTTGGCTCCTACACCTTCCATAGGATTGCCTTGGGCAAGGCACATTGTCTTTCTGGAATTTTGTTTTCCCTTATGTAAATATGGGATTATAAAAGTACCTTCCTATAAAGTAAAACTCAGTCTTTCCTTCTGTGTTTCTACTTTACTCTCTCCCTCACACAACTACAACACTTAGAATATTCCTGGTCCAGATGTGTGGGGGTTTCCCCACACCAAGCAAATCTGTAACATCAGATGGGTGTCCTACAATTTAACTCAATTCTGACACTATCCACCTGGAGATAACACGCGATCCCATAGGCTAAGGACTCAGTCCCATGAGACTGCCTCTCACATCAAATGCCAATCACAAGTAGTAGATTCCCTGGTTACCCACAATTTCTGTCTGCTTGGCTACAAATCAGAAATTCCCATGACATCCTCCCCCTTGAATGGGATTATTTGCTAGAACAGCCGACAGAACTTAAGAAAACACTTATAAATGAACAGCCAGATGAAGAGATAGGCATGTCAAGATCTGGGAGGGTCCTGAATGCAGGAGCTTCTGTCCCCATGAAGGTGGAGTGCATCACCCTGCTGCTATGTGCATATGTTCACCAACGTGGAAATTCCCTGAACCCCATACAATGGGAATTTTTATGGAAGCTTCCTCATGTAGGCCTAATCAGTTATTAACTCCATTTCTAGAATCTCTCTCTTCTCTAGAGAACGAGGGTGGGATTGAAAATTCCAAAGTTCTAATAATGAGTTGGTCCTTCTGATGACCATCCCCCAACCAAAATCACTTCATTAGAACAAAAGTCAATCTTATTACCCAGGAAATTCCAAGGGATTTAGAAGCCCTATGTAAGAAACCAGGGTCAAAGACCAAATACAGTCATGTGTTGCTTAAAGACACAGATACATTCTGAGAAATGTGTTGTCAGGCAAGTTCCTCATCGTGTGAACATCATAAAGTGCACTTACATAAACCTAGATGACATAGCCTTCTACACACCTAGGCTGTATAGTATAGCCTATTGCTCCTAGGCTACAAACCTATATGTTATGTCACTATCCTGAATATTGTAGGCAATTGTAACACAATGGTATTTGTATGTCTAAATATATCTAAACATAGAAAAAGTATAGTAAAAATATGGTATAAAAGACAAAAAAAAAAGAGGTACACCTTTTTTAGGGCACTTACCATAAATGGAGTTTACAGGATTGGAAGTTGTTCTGGGTGAGTCAGTGAGTGAGTGGCGAGTGAAAGAGAAAGCCTAGGACATTACACTGCTGTAGACTTTATAAACACTTTACACTTAGGCTACACTAAATTTATTTTTTTTTTAATTTTCTTTCTTCAATAATAAATTAACCTTAGTTTACTATAACATTTTTACTTTATAAACTTTTAAACTTGTTTAACTTTTGACTCTTTAAATAATGCAGCTTAAAACAAAAACACACTGTATAGTTATACAAAAATATTTTCTTTCTTTACATTCTTATTTTATAAGATTTATCTATTTTTAATTTTTTTACTTTTTAAACTTTTTTTGTTAAAAACTAAGACACAACTACTTACATTAGCCTCAGCCTACACAGACTCAGGATCATCAATATCACTGTCTTTCACTTTCACATCTTATCTCCCTGGAAGCTCTTCAGGGGCAATAACACACAAGGAGCTGTCATCTCCTATGACCACAATGCTGTCTTCTGAAACACTTCCTGAAGGACCTCCCCGAGGCTCTTCTTGAGGAGCTGTCACCCTTTTTAGGAATACGTCCATGCTGGTTGCTTAGTTTCTTTTTTTCATCATAGATTTGCTTGTAAGCAGATAATACACTATGAACTTTCCTTTCTATTAATAAGAACCTTTCAGTATTGGGGTCCATGTTTCCAAACATTTTAAGGAGCTCGTCAAGGTGAACAAACATATTGGAACTTGATAGGTATTGGTTGCAAAACCTTGTGAATGTACTAAATGCCATGAAACTGTATACATTAAGATGGTTAATTTTATGTTATGTGAATTTTATCTCAATAAATTTTTTCCTGTTCCAGTTTCAACAACTCCTCATTAGTCAGTTTCTTAGGAACCACCTCTAGTTGCTCCTCAGTGTCAACCCCATCCACATCCAGGTTAAAGTGGTTTGCCATCTCAACCACACCTTATTGATTTTTGCAACTTCCTCATCCTTGGCGAATCCTTTGATGTTACAGACAAACCTTTAGCATGTTTCCTTCCAAATGTCATTTGTTCACTCTTTGATGACGTCACCTAAAGCCCAAGCAAGTTTCTTGATGCCATGATAGATGTTGTTCTATTCTCAGTTGCAACAACATCCTGGACTAAGGTCCTCCTCAGGTTGTGGGCCCTAAAAGCTGCTGTAACTCCTCAATCTTCTGGATGTATCAAAGAGGTGATATGTGGAGGGAGAAACACCTTTTTGATGTTGGGATGAAGATCACCAATAAAAAGGCTGTATGGGAACATTATCAACAATAAACAAAATCTTGAAAGGTATGATACTTTCCAAACAGTATTTCTCTATCTTGCTGGCATAGCAATTCAAGAGGGTATCTTGGAGGAGGAGCTGGATCATTCATGACTTCTAATTGCTCCTGTAGTACACTGGCAGTTTGTGCTTACTGACATGCTTGAAGCCCCCATGGTTCTCACTGTGCCAAATTAGAAAGGGTTTCCATTTGTAGCCTGCAGCATTACTCCCAAACAAGAATATTATCCTGCCCTTAAAAGCCTTAAGTTGGCCTCCTAAGAATGAAAGTCCTTTCAGGTATCTGTTTCCAGAAAAGAAAGCTTTCAACCACATTGGATATCTGCTCTGGCAAGTAATTTTCCTTGCCAGAAATTCTTTAGCTGCCCTCACAGCAGCATTCACAGACTCACCCCTCACTTTCACATTATGTAATGAATATGAGTTTTGAATCACTTAAACCTTCCAAAGCTAGAAGTAAATGTAACATCACAGTCAAGTACAGCATTTTCTTTCAACATTACAAACCTTTTGCTTTGGTCATGATCATCATTGTGTTGAGGAGAATATTTTTCTGTGTCTGGTCTTTAATCTAGATCATTAGAAATTTCTTTACATCTGAGATAGGCCCTTCTCAAATTTTTGTTAATCCCATTGCCTTCAATGAAGCAGGTCCTTTAACAGCCTTTGTCACTTTTTTCTTGTTCTACAAGATTGTTGCTATGGTGGAACGAGACATGCTTGACTGATGAATAATAACCACTGCTGATTTTCCACCTGTGTAGTCCTACATCATTTTTAATTTTGTTTCCAGGTTAATCACCCAATATAACCTCTTACTGGCAATTTTAGCAATGGATTTTGTATACAGAGGGGCCATGAGATTAAATCAAGTACAAGAGAAGATAATCCAATAAATAGATGTGGCAAATATAAGACGTAGGAAGCTGCTGCCAACATATAAGTAGAAAGAGTACCCTCTAAATTAATAATAAAAAATATAGTATAGTAAATATATAAACCAGTAGCATAGTCATGTATTGTCATTATCAAGTGTTACATACTGTACATAATTGTACGTGTTATACTTTCATATGACTGGTAGAGCAGTTGGTTTGTTTACACCAGCATCACCACAAAAACTGAGTAACTCATTGCTCTATGATGTTACAATGGCTATATTGTCAATAGGAATTTTTCAGCTCTATTATAATTCTGTGGGACCACCATCATAAATGCTGTATGTAGTTGACCAAAATGTTGTTATGCAGTGCATGACAACATTAGCACAAAAGATAATTCTGGTGCTCTTATCAATTAGATATTTATTAGGGTTTCAGGAGCTCTGTGCCTAGAATTGGGGGCAGAGACCAAGATATATTTTTTCTCTTATCTCACATTGCTTCAAAAGGCAAGTACCAGATTGAAAGCTCTATGAAGGTTAGGACTGGGTTTAGATGGTTTTTTTTTTTTCTCCTTTTTGTTTTTTTTTCTTTTTTTTTCTCAACAGTGATTCATCAGAACCTATCAAAGTATAAGCCATATCATAGACAATCTATAAATAATTAATACATTAATGAAGATTGATATAAAAATTAAATGATGTAAATCACTTAGAAGAGGGTCTAATTCTTACTAATATCATCAGTGTCCAAGACAAGAAAAAGCTAAAACAGTTCATCACCATTAACCCAGTATCACAAGAAATGTTAAAAGGACTTCTTTAAGAAGAAGAAGAAGAAAACCTATATATATCAAAAATATGAACAATAAAATGGCAGTAACTACATACCTTTTAATAATTACTTTAAATGTAGATGGATTAAATGCTCCAGTCAAAACACAGGGTGACCGAATGGATAAGAAAACGAGACTCATACAACTGCTGCCTATAAGAGACCAACTTCAGATCAAAAGACACATAAAGACTAAAAGGAAAGGGATGGAAAAAGATATTTCATGCAAATGGAAATGAAAAAAAAAAAGCTAAAATAGCAATACTTATATCAGACAAATAGACTTTAAAACAAAGTCTATAACAAGAGACAAAGAAGGACACTTTATATACATTAGACAAGTATGGAAGCAACCTAAGTGTCCATCAATAGATAATTGGATAAAGAAGATGTGTTATATATGTACAATGGTTATTACCTGGCCATAAAAAAAAAAAAAAAAAAAAAAAAAAGAAATTTCTCCATTTTGCAACATGCATTGGCCTAGAGGATATTATGCTAAGTGAAATGAAACAGACAAACACAAATACCATATGATTTCACTTACATGTAGAATCTAAAAAACAAAATAAATAAACAAGACAGAAACAAGCTCATAGATACAGAGAACAAACTGATGGCTTTCAGATGAAATGGGGATTGGAAGTCTAGGTGAAAAGGTAAAGAGATTAAGAAGACAAATTGACAGTTACAAAATAGTCATGGGGGTATAAAGTACAGCATAGGGAATATAGTCAATAATACTATAATAACTATGTGTAGTGTCAGGTGGGTACTAGACTTACCAAGGAGATCACTTTGTAAGTTATATAAATATCTAACCTCTATACTGTACAGCTAAAACTATTATAAAATAATACTGAATGTCAACTGTAACTGAAATTTTTTTTAAAAGATTATTTATGGATGCTACTCACTATTATTTTTATTAGAGGCTAGAAATCAGTTGAAGGATGAAACACTTTATGAATTAAGACTTGAAGCCTTGAAATAATATTAACATGATTGTTTCTGGACTAGTAATATGTTTTAAAATGTAATAATATTGCCTTTTTGACATATGATTTGCTTAATTTATCATTATTAATATAACGAAATCTAAATCTTCACTCCTGTGAATATGCTGTTACTAAGAAATGCCCTATGTTTTCATTGTTTATTTCTTTGTTCCCTTTGAGAAAGGAATTATTTCACTGAGATGTTCCTACACTTTGTCCTTTGTATTTTCACAAGAAAATATTTTATTACATTGATTTAGGAGTAAAGGTAAAGGTTTAACTTGCGCCCTATTCTTATTTTTGTTAAATCTCGAGGGTTGTTTGGTTTACAGTGGGATAGGAAGTTTTAGATTTGCTTTTTGTTTTTCATTTGCTAGTTAAAACTGTTAAAGTCTAGCACTAATTGCATAATATGCATATACTTCTTGCAAAGTCTTGAACTTGAGTTGTAGAGACAAAAGAAATAAATAACACAGACAAGGATTTTTCATTGAGCTGAAAACCTCTATATGATATTCAATGTGTTTTTATCTTCTTTCTTGATTTTATAGGCTCAAGAATCATAAGAGAAATTAAACCTTATCTTTTAATGGATAAATGCCGAAGGAAGTCCTTTATCAGTTTGTCCTAAGGCTTTGGATATATTTTCTGGACTTAAGTAGAAAGACGATTTAGCTAGAGCTCATGAAAGAAGTTTGCTTTTAGTTTTCAATGAGCCCATTATTTTGTGCTTTCTCCACTGCCACAGAATTTATTTTTAACCATAGCCAGTAACTTGGTGTCTCACTGCAAAATAAGTTATGTGGGTCAATAACAAATCTTTGGTGACTCTAAGATAGACATTATTTATACATTTTTCTCTCTATTGCTATTTAGAAAAAAATATATCTTGTGTGGTTTAGAATTGGACCCAAGTACCTTCTTGTGATTCTGTGAAAAACAGATGTGACCAAAGCACTTTCCATGAAGTATCTTTTCCTTTCCAGGACTGCAATCCAGAATTAAAGACTGTCTGTAGAAATGACTTATGGTGATTAAGGCATTTGAGATTCCAGACTGATGTTCCTCCTACAAAGGCAAACTCCACACAAACTGTGAAAAGGAGCTCCAGTGGCTGACTGAAGGAAACTTCTAAAAAGAGGCCTTTGATTGTCAATCATTCATCCCTTCTCTCATTTATTAAATCATTAACTCAATTATTCATTCAATTGTTGGCTCATTTGTTCACTTATTCGAGAATAATAAATTGGCCTCTGTTTAAAAAAACATACAGCTCATGACAATCTTTTCCTATGGCACATATTTAAAATTTAAGATGGTACTTTATTTTATTCAATCATAAATATTGCGATTACTTTCTATTTGTACCAGTTACTAAGTAACTCAACACACCAGCTCTTCAGCTCAATAAAGCTAGGGCTGAAACTCTGCAAATCACTTTCTTGCTTAGCCAGCTGTCCCTGTTAGGCTCTGCCGGGAGAGGGCAGTAGAGAGAGATGGCAAGGCTGGAGGCTTTTTTTTTTTTTTTTTTTGGTGTTTTTTAAAAATTTTTTATTATTTTATTTATTTATTTTTATTAAGTTTATCGGGGTAACATTGGTTAATACAATTATATAATTTTCAGGTGTACATTATAATTTGACATCTATATATTCTATTATGTGTTTACCAACCAAAGTTTAGTTTCCTTCAGCTACTATATATTTGATCCCTTTTATCCACTTCACCTTGTATCTACTCTCCTATATTTGATTCCCTTTTACCCGGTCTACCTACACGCTCCTCCCTCACCCGCTACCCTCTGGTAACCACTAGTCCAATATCTATGTCCATGAGTCTCTTTTTGTCCTGTTCATTTGTTGCTTTTAGGTTTATATCCTACATATAAGTGAAATCTTGATTTTCTACTTTTTCTGTCTGGCTTATTTCACTTAGCATGATTATCTCAAGGTCCATCCATGTTGTCACAAATGGCAGTATTTCATCTCTTCTTATGGCTGAGTAATATTCCATTGCATATATGTACCATAACCTCTTCAGCCAATCATCTATCTTAGGACACTTTGGTTGCTTCCATGTCCTGGCCATTGTGAATAATGTTGCTATGAACATCTGTGTGCAAATATCTTTTCGGATATGGGTTTTTAATCCCTAGTAGAGGGATTGCTGGATCATATAGTAGATCAATTCTTAGTTTTGGGGGGAACCTCCATACTGTTTTCCATAGAGGCTATATCAATTTGCAGTCCTACCAGCACTGTATGAGGGTTCCTTTTTCTTCGCATCCTCTCCAACATTTATTACTTGTCCTGTTGATTATAGCTATTCTAACTAGGTGTGAGATGTTATCTCATTGTGGTTTTGATTTGCTTTTCCCTAAAAGCTAGCGATATTGACCATCTTTTCAAGTATCTGTTGGCCATTTGTATGTCCTCCAGAGAGAAGTATCTGTTCGGATCCTTTGCCCATTTTTTGATTGGATCATTTGTTTTTTATTGTTGTTGTTGTTATTGAGTTGTATGAGTTCTTTGTATATTTTGGATATTAGGCCCTTATTGGAGGCATTGCTTGCAAATATATTTTTCCATTCAGATGGTTGTCTTTTTATCTTGTTGACGGTTTCTTTCGTTGAGCAGAAGCTTTTTAGTTTGATGTAGACCCATTCATTTATTTTTGCTTTTATTTTCCTTGCCTTTGAGGTTAAATTCATAAAATCTTCTTTAAGTTCAAAGTCCTTGAGATTAGTTTCTATGTTTTCCTCTAAGCATTTTATTGTTTCAGGTCTTATACTAAAACCCTTAATCCATTTTGAGTTAATTTTGGTGTTTGGTGATAGACAACACTCTAGTTTCCTTCTTTTGCAGGTGGCCTTCCAGTTTTCCCAGCACTATTTATTGAAGAGGCTTTCCTTTCTCCATTATATGTTTTTGTTTTTTTGTCAAAAATTATTTGCTCATATTAATATGGATTTACTTCTATTCCACTGGTCCATGTATCTGTTTTTTTGCCAATACCATGTTGTTTTGATTACTGTCACTTCATAGTATAATTTGAATTCAGGCAGAGTGATGCCTCCAGCCTCGTTCTTTCATCTCAGGATGTCTTTGACAATTCGAAGTCTTTTGCGCTTCCATACAAATCTGATGATTTTTTTGTTCTATTTCTTTAAAAATTGTCGATAGGGTTTTGATGGGGATTGCTTTAAATCTGTATAATGCTTTAGGTAATATGATCATTTTAACAATGTTGATTCTTCCAATCCAAGAACATGAAATATCTTTCCATTTCTTTGTACCTTCTTCAATTTGTTTTAATAGGGTGTCATAGTTTTGTTTTCATTATATAAGTCCTTCACATGTTTCATTAAATTTATTCCAGGTATTTTCTTCTTTTTGGTGCAATTGCAAAAGGAATTATTTTTTCCACTTCTTTTTCGGGCACTACATTATTACAGTATAGGAAAGCTATGGATTTTTGAACATTGATTTTGTATCTAGAGACTTTACTGTATTTGCTTATTGTTTCTAGTAGTGTTCTTGTGGAGTCTTTAGGGTTTTCTGTATAGAGAATCATGTTATACGCAAATAGTGACAGTTTGGCTTCTTTGTTTCTTATTTGGATGCCTTTTATATCTTTCTCTTATGTGAATGCACTTGCTAGGACCTCCAATGTTATATTGAATAATAATGGCAATAGTGGACAGCCTTGCCTTGTTCCTGATCTTAGAAGGAAGGTTTTTAGTCTTTCACCATTAAGTATAATGTTGGCTGAGGGTTTGTCATATATGGCCTTCATTAGATTAAGATACTTTTCTTCTATACCAATTTTGTGAAGTGTTTTGATCATAAATGGATGCTGTATCTTGTCGAAGGCTTTTTCCGCATCTATTGATATGATCATATGATTCTCATTTTTTAATTTGTTTATGTGGTATATCACATTAATCGATTTGCATATGTTGAACCATCCCTATGCCCTTGGGATGAAGCCCACTTGATCATGGTGTATACTCTTTTTAATATGTTGCTGTATTCGGTTCGCTAGTATCTTATTTAGAATTTTTGCATCTGTGCTCATGAGAGATATTGGTCTGTTGTTTTCTTATTTTTGTTATCCTTACAAGGTTTTGGTATTAGAGTAATACTAGCCTCATAAAATGAGTTGGGAAATATTGCCTCCTCTTTGATTTTTTGGAAGAGTTTGAGGAGAATAGATATTAAATCTTTGAATGTTTGGTAGAATTGACTGGTGAAGTCATCTGGTCCTGGACTTTTCCTTTTTGGTAGGTTTTGAAGATTGTTTCAATTTTTTTGTTTGTTTGTTTTAAATTTCATTTATTTCTGCTCTAATTTTGATTATTTATTTCCTTCTGCTGACTTTAGGCCTCATTTGTTCTTCCTTTTCTAGTTTTTAAAGATGAAGTGATAAGTTGTTTATTTGGCCTTGTTCTTGTTTTTGATGATAGGCCTATAATCATATGAACTTTTTCCTCTTATGACCACTTTTGCCGTGTTCCTAAAGTTTTGATATGTTGTACTATCATTATTATTCATTTCTATGTATCTCTTGATCTCTTTTTTTATTTCTTCTTGGACCCAGTTATTCTTCAGTAGCATGTTGTTTAATCTCCATTTATGTCGTCCTTCCTGATTTCTGTCTGCAGATGATCTCTAGTTTCAGAGCATTATGATCAGGGAATATAGTTGGTATGATTTCAACCCTCTTATATTTGTTGAGGCTATCTCTGTGTCCCAGTATGTGGTCAATCCTTGAGAATGTTCCATGTGCACCAGAGAAGAATGTATAAGCATTTTGGGATGGGAGGCTCTGTATATGTCAATTATGTCCAGTTGGACTAATGTATCATTTAAGGATGTTATTTCCTTATTGATTTTCTGCTTGGATGATCTGTCCATATCCAACAGTAGGATATTTAGGTCCCCTACTACGATAGTGTTTTTTCTCCCTTTAGGTCTGTTATTAATTGCTTTACATATTTTGGGGCTCCCTGATGGGAGCATAGATATTAATAAGTGTCACTACTTCTTGGTGCATGATTCCCTTTATCATTATGAATTGTCTCTCAGTATCTTTTTTTACCATTTTTATTTTGAAGTCTATTTTGTCCGATATTAGTACCGCTACTCCTGCTTTTCTCTGAATGCATTTGCTTGAAATATCATTTTTCACCCTTTCACTTTGAGTCTATATCTGTCTTTGGAGCTGAGATGTATCTCTTAGAGGCAGCATATGGTTGAGTTTTGTTTGTTGATCCATTCTGCAACTCTGTGCCTTTTTATTGGTGAGTTCAGTCCATTTACATTTAGAGTGATTATTGAAATATGAGGTCTTCTTATAGTCATTTTATCTTTTGCTTTCTGGTAGCTCAGTATTTCCATTGCTTCATTGTCCTTGTGCTTCTGTTTTCTTTATTTTGGTTGTGTGTTTTCCCTCTGGTTCTTCTTGTTTTATGTTATATACTTAAGTTCTGAATCTTTGGCGTGTAGTTACCATTATGAATATGAAAAAGTATAGTTATGTACACAATTGTCCGTTTTCTTCTGCACATGCCTTATCTCCATTGCCCTTTGTGAATTTGGATCTTTGATTCCTCCTCTTTTCAGTAATTGTTATCTCACTTTGTCCCTATGTATGCTGAACGTTCATTACTAACTTGCTATAGCGATTCTCTTCTTAATATTTAAGCTTATAATGTCCTGTTCTTAGTAGGGATTGCACTCCTCTGCTTCTATTTGCCTGATAGTCATTTTACTCCTAATTATGGTTTGTTTACTTTTTCATTTTGTTTTAGGTGAGCTGACCCCTTTCAGTATTTCCTGTAGTGCAGGCCTCGTAGTGGAGAAGTCCCTCAATTTTTGTATGTCTGGATAGATCTTAATTTCTCCTTCATATCTAAAGGAGAGCTTAGCTGTATACATTATTCTAGGCTGGTAGTTCTTTTCACTTAATACTTTAAATATTTGATTCCATTTCTTTCTGGCTTATAAGTTTTGTGCTGAGAAATCTCATAATAATATAATGGGTTTTCCTTTATAAGTTACTATTTTCTTCTCCCTGGCCGCCCTGAGAATTCTATCTTTGTCTTTGATTTTTGATAATTTTAATACAATGTGTCTTGGTCAAGGCTTTTTGGGGTTGAGATAATTGGGTGTTCTAGTGACTTCTTGAATTCCAAGCTCCAGCTCATTCCTTAGATTTGGGAAATTCTCGTCAACTCTTTGTCTGAAAATGCTTTCTATTTCCTGCTCCTTTTCCTCACCTTTGATAATGCCCATTATTCTTATGTTTTCTCTCCTGATGGCATCAGCTATTTCTTGTATTTCTCTTTCATTATTTTTCATTCTTTGGTTTCTTTCTTCTTCTTTCTGATTTATTTCTAGATTTCTGTCTTTGATATCACTGATCCTTTCCTCCATTTGGTCGACTCTATTTCCCAATTTGCTATTTCAATTTTCAACTCTTACGGTGTGTTTTTTATCTCTAGAAGATTTAGTCTGGTTTTTTTTTTTTGAAGATTTCAATCTCCTTGCTCTGCTCATTTAGTTGTTTTTTCAATTCCTGAAATTGTTGATATGACTCATTTCAGAACTCACTGAGTTTTTTCAGAAGTACTATCATGAATTCTGTTTTTAAGTAGCATATTTCTATGTCTGTAAGCTTATTTTCTAGATGGTATAGCCTACTACTGTAATTGTATATGTTATACTTTTACAGTATATGACTGGCAGTGCAGTGGGTTTGCTTATACCAACACCATCACAAACATGTGAGTAATACGTTGCAATACAATGTTACAACAGCTATGACATCACTAGGTGATAGGAATTTGTCAGGTTCATTATAATCTCATGGAACCACCTTACATATATAGTTATCATTGCCCAAAATATTATTATGTGGCACATGACTATCATTAAAAGAGCTTTATATTAAATTATCTCTGTTCAAATAACCTGCACATTCTCTGTCTCCTGATTATACCCTGAACTGATACGATATTAGATATTTAAGACAATGACTTAGATTCTTATTTAAGAAAAGTATATCTGAGCTATAAGAATTTAGCTATTCAAATATTAAAGTAATATAAAGCCAAATAAATTTATCAAATAATGATGCATCTCAAGAAATATAAGAAGCTGGAAATATTAACATTCTGAGAGGGCCATGGAATCCTGTTGACAATTTCTGAATTCACATAGAATCGTTACTTCAAATTGCATGACAACACTGAGTTGAGCCAAAATCAACAACCTGCACTTCAGAACCTGAGATGAGAGAAGCTATTGAAGGAATACCAAAGCACAAAGGAGAAAAAAGAAGAGATAATATATGAATTAAGTATCTTATGTCGTAAATATAATATGCATTATTTTATCAATTATAAAAAAAGAATTTATATTCACGGCAGAAAAATTGTAAAATTAAGACACAAAGAACAAATTCAAAATCTCCACAAGCCTACTACTGTGCAATCGAAATTAACTTTTTAATGTTCAGATTTTCAATTTTTTTACAGCACTATAGTTTAATTACTACTTTGTAAGTTTATTTTATTTAATAAGATATGATCACTTTACAATGATCATAAGTAAGTAATTTTAATATGTTGATATTTTGAACATTATTAATATACTTTCTCTCTTACCTCATTCATCTTCCTGCAGGGAGCTGAAATATGTTTCAGAAGAAATTAAGAAGGAAAGAGCAAAGCAATAATCATTTCTGATAAGAAAACTAGGATTTTGCCACAAGAAAATTAGTTTGAGAGGCAAGTGCTATTGAGATAGGATTTTCAAACTTTCTTTGTCTTATGCCATTTAAAATTATAGCAATCATGACTGAAGGATGCATACTAGAGCCCTCCCGGAGTTTGTCAGAGAAGGCCTTCCACATATGACAATAAATTCAGAATGCTTTCTTCTTGATGATAGGAGGATATGACAAAGGAGAAGTAAGAGGAAAGGAGAAAGGCAAGACAGAAAGAAGGGATGAGACAAACAGATATGTGCTCTAGTTTTATCTCAGGCTTGGCCATGGTCTGACACCAGAGAAATTTGGCTTTTCCTGGGCCAGCCTTCTTTTCTATATGATACAGACAGAATCCCAAAATGTTGCAATTTCTGCTATGGAACCTGTTGATGGGTATGCCAGAAAGAGAGCAAGAGGCATTTCTGGCAGTTAACACAAAGCAATTTCTCTGAACTAAACTAAAGTAGAGACTTAGCCAGACCTTGAAGAGTCTTATTCTGCCAGGGAAAGACAAGGTGGGGGTAGGTGGTGCAAAGTCAAACAGAAACAATTGACAGGTCCAAAATAGCTGAGAAAGATAAGAATGAGTTAAAACAGCCAAAATGCCCTGCCCTGAATGCCAGCAGGGCCATAGAATCGAGGCAAAAGGAACATTGAACCCAAGACCAGCATATATTAAATGTCATCACAAAGATTAGAGAATCTTTTTCCCCTCCAATGTCATGATTTTTCCTATATCATCTATTTTGATGTCTTTTCAAACATATAGCATCTTAAAGGGGAAAGCAAGAGGAAAGGAAAAAAAGAGAAACAGTTTTTTTATATGTAAAAGAAAAAGTATGGAATATTACTCAAAATGACTGTTTAAGTTATCAGACGACTTGGCTGGAAACTAGACTAAACATAGGTTACTCTTCCTCATAACCTGTGGGTGGGAACTTGAGAGAGGTTGTATGAGTTATAGATAAAAACTAAGCATATTTTCTCTACACATCAGAGTCATATTTTGAGTTTAGTTTTGCAAGTTCACTACACTATTATTTCTAAAATAATTTTTTTAAAGGTATATGGTATTTCAGAAGATGTAATAGTTCTCTGTTGCTGCCGTAACAAATTTACCACAAATGTAGCAGCTTAAACGACTCATTCATTCTCTCATAGTTCCTCTGGGTCTCAAAAGGCTGAAATCAAGGTAATGGCAGGGGCTACAGTTCTCAACTGGGGCTCAAGCTCCTCTTTCAAGCTCGTTGGTGGCTGGCTGAATTCAGTACCTTGCAACCATGGAATTGATGTCCCTGTTTCCTTGACACAGGGCGCCCTGCATCTTCAAGCCAACAATTAAGCATCAAAGCCTACTTGTGCTTTAAATTTCTCTGATTCTCTCTCTACCACCTCTCTCTGCCTTTCTTTTCTACTTTTAGGGGCTCCTGTGATTACATTAGGCACACTCAATCACTCAGGATAATCTTCAGTTTTTAAGGAAAACTGATCAGTAAATTTCTTTATATCTGAAAAGTCCCTTTTGCCAAGTAACATAACCACCAGGAGGAAAGAGATTGTGGGGACCAAAATTCTGCCTGCCACAAAAGATATATCTATGATACAGATGATCTCTTACTTAGAATGGTTCCACTTATGATTTTTTACTTTAAAATGGTGCAAAGGTGCATTGAGCAGAAATCATACTTCAGATTTTGAATTTTGATCTTTTCCTGGGCTAGCAATATTTGGTATGATACTCTCTCATGATGCTGGGCAGCCATGTGATTATGAGGGTAAACAACTCATGCTCTACAGTGTACTGTGTCACCAGCTCTTTTATATATTGTGTTTTGTGTTTTCACATCCCATCATGTCTACAAAACATCCATCTGTGTCTCCTGCTTCTGATAAGAAGAAGAGGAAGCAATTACTCTTGAGATGAAACTCAAGATAATTGCCCAACTGCAGGCTAATATAAGTGTTCTGAATACATTTAAGGTAGGCGAGGCTAAGCTATGAGGTTTGGTAGGTTAGGTGTATTAAATGCATTTTCGACTTAAAATACTTTCAATTTATGATGAGTTTATAGGGACATAACCCCTTTATAAATCGAGGAACATCTGTAATTTGTTTTGCTAATTTCCCACCATTATCCATTCAGGCTCTTTGTTTCTTTGTTTATAATAAACAATAAAGAGATGAACACCGCTGTAAAAAGCTTGAGCACAGGATCTTGCTGAGGAAGTCTGACGAGGAATAGTTGCTGATTCTGTCCCCTAGAAGCATGATATACATTAAGTATTCACAGGCATTCAGCTCACGAAGACTTTCCACAACTGCAAATAACTGGGAGGCTGTGAGAGCTGTGTGAGGCTCTAGGAAAGCTAAAGATGGCTTTGTACTGACGAGCATCATTGATGCGTACTCCATCCAGGTCTTACAAGCTTCAGTTCTGGGAAAGATATCCTGAATATAACTGCTGCTTTTCTTGCCTGTGGCATAAATCCAAAGAAAAATATCATTTTCAGCAGTTGCTGGTATCTGGCCATACAGAATTAAGTTGGAGCTTGGTTAGGATGCCAAGATTATAACACTGACACTGGAGAAAGGCAATAAATGCTAGCCAGAAGCGCCATTTCCCAGTGGGCCCACTTACATTCCAGCTTCAGGCTGTGGGCACTCTGTCATCCAGTCCTACACACATGGGGCCTGGGAGATGTGATGCCCAGCACAAGAAGCTACTCAGGATCTCACACAAAGTTTTAAAAACAAGGGTTGGGAAATTCTTTCCAGTACTCAATTCATTTTAACTTCAATGAAGTAGGTAAAATCCCTCATGGTCCTTCTGCCAAAATCTGTCAGTCTTAAACAAACAACCCAAGTCGGAAAATTTGTAAAAGTTTATATAACCACAGATGTTGAAGAAATCGTTGTATGTAAAACAGAACTCTATATAAACCCTATCTTAATAAACTTTAAAATCTCAAACAGAAACTTTTAAATTATAAATTACTCCCAAAATTAAGCAGGAATGAGAATTTATCAAGTATAGTGCATATAGATGGCATGTCAAATCTTTGGAGTGATTATGAAATTCCATAAATGAGCTGTGATGATTTAAATATTGGAAAATATTTATATTCCATATTTACCTTTAGTTCAGATAGATTAAAAGAAAACAATGAAATATAAGACCATAAAATACCAGAAGAAAATAAATACAACATTTTAAAAATCTCTTGTTTTATCTGTCTTTTCAAACCAAGTGAGAAGCAGCTGAGTTACTTACAAATCCCTTTCAATCTGATGATGAAGATAAAAATGAGTCATTTTTGTTTTATATTTCATTTAATTTTAAGACAATACAGTATCATGGTTATGATTCTGGTTTTAGATCCCTGCTCCATTCTTCTGAGTTGTTCGTCCTTAGACAAATTATGGAATTTATGCCTAACTTTCCTCAACTGTAGCATGGAAATAATAATAGTATTACCCTGTAAGACTGTTATGAGAATAAAACAAGGAAGTACATGCCAAAAACTTAGAACAGGGCTTGGCATGTGGTAACCACTCAGTAAATTCCTTGTTTTGTTATTCTCTTTATTTTTTCTTCCTTCTTGTTCTATCATTCCAATGACAAATAAGTGAGGAAATCTAGATATGTCCTCCATGGCATTTTAAATCTTTTCTACCATTTATTTACCTCATTCTTTTTGTCTGAAACTGACAAAATTTCTTTTTTTGTCACCACATTTTACAATTTTCTCTCCTGCAGAATCTAATCTGCTTTTCTTTGTCCCTTTTATTTCCTTTAAATTTTTGGAAACAATGTTTTTATTTCTAAGTAAACTTTCTATGTACCAGATTTTTTCACTTTTCATTCACTGCAATCTTTTCTTTTGCTCTCTTTACTCTATTTGAATTAGAATTTCTCACATTTTCTTCTTTTACTTGTGGTATCCACTTCAAACGTGGCCTTCATCTTGCTTCCTTGAATTAAGCCAATGTTTTCAAACACTGAAATATTTTGCTCTCTGGTAATTTTTTTTTTCTCTCTGTTTGCCCATCCTCACAGAAGGGCAAGGTGGGAAGAGCCTATGGTTGTCTGAGATGATCAATAAAATAATTGATCTTTCAAGGATTTAAAGATAATTTCTTTCAGAGATTGAGCCTTTCCACAACTTTCAAACTTTGTGAAAGAGTAACAAGTCAGTTTAGATTTTTACTTTTTTTTTATTGAAATTCTAAGTCACTGTGTGAAACAGAAAGGAAATAGATATTCAATAGTTTGCCAAAGTATTGTTTTTCTGAGCTCGCATAAAGTTAGTTGGAGCCGTGTTTCCCCCCTCTAAATGGCAGCCAGTGGATTAGGAGGCAGCTGTTGAGTCCTCCTTTAACTTAGCATGGCAATCCTCAGTGCACTCCCCAAAGGTGTGCAAATCATTTCTTCCAAAAAACTGTCCTGTGACCCACCTTCCTCTCTGAGACTGCTTCAGCCACTGACTCTGCTTCATCTTTCTCTCTAGTATCTATTGTCATCTGACATATTATATATTTACAGGTTCAGTTGCTTATTGCCTATTCCCCATCAACCCATATACATATGTTAGCATTTTCGACACATAGTAGGCATTCAATAAATATTTGTTTAGTGAGTAAATATTTCTCAAGGGGTCTTCTTGTCCACATAGAATTAATCTTAGTTCATTAGTTCTTTCTTCAATATGCTTTTCTGGTATATCTCCTGGAAAGAAAGCCTATAAAATTTCTGGCATGATTTGTAATGCTGACATTTTCTATAATTTCGATGGAAATTGATACAAGCTAGATGATGGATATAGTTCTGGAATTGCCATATTGAATCATAAATCCTCTCTACATTTAGTTTGCTATTCTTAAACTTCAACAGCCCTAAGTTTTATTTTCTGTTTAACACGGTAAAAAGTAAATGTGATAAAATGGCTTATAATGTAAAGCATTCTAAATCCTCTCTAACCCTAATGCAGAGGAATTATTTTTTATCATTTTCTGAGCTTAGTTTTTCCAAGACTTACTTTTATGACTCCTAACATCATATTTTGGTTCCCCAGGAAGAAGACTCTGAGATGAAGATTTGCATACAGGAAGTTCATCAGAGAATGCCACTGAGATCAACTCCTACAAAGCATTGAAGGAAGCAGGACTACGCAGCATGAGAAGTTAAAATGTGATTCAGCTGCACCACAGACCTTCACCGGTCATACAGGAAGTTCTGGAGCTGAGATGGTTCTTCAGAGTTGTCTCAAATCTAGACAAGAGAGGTGGGCTTTTTTATGTTCTCACAGAATGGTCTTCAGATATAGACTGCCCCAGAAAGTGTGGAACCCTAGGCAAGACAGTTCTCAGACAAAAGTCATTAACAGAGAACAACACAGCTGTAATCCATCTTTAGATAGCACTTCCAGAACTGTGGGAGGGAGTGCTTCCATCCTGAGGAGAGAATCTAGGCAGCAAACCCCAGCATCCACTACATTGCTTTAGATCAGCCCACACACTTTTCCCTCATATTTGTGTCATGGCTTCTTTGGTACAGCTTTACAGCATTCTGTTACAGCATTAATCAAGAATAATAAGAAGAAGAACAAGGAGGAGCAGAACAAATTGGAGAAAAGAGAAAGAAATAGAAAAAGAAGAAGAGGAAGAAAAGTAATAATGACAACAACTAAGTGCATGCATATGCATCTTAACTTCTAAGAAATGGAATAAGAGTAAGGAAACTCTTCATTTCTTCTAGTAAAGAGTTAGTAGATAATCTCAAATGCTGAGAAGATGGAAAAAATTATAAGCAAATTATTTTAAGTTAAGGGTATGACCATCAGAAAGAAACTAAAAATAGAACATTCAAATAGTACATGAGTTAAAATTGAAAAAGGACACGAAAGCTTATAATCAATAGTAATATATTCTCAGCTCACCACACAAGGCACCTAATCCCACTCCCCAGAGGCAAACACGTTTAACTTGTTCTTTAGGCAACACTTTCATTCTACTGTATAATACATTTACATTTCTATTTCTTGACTTAAATGCTCTATTCACAAAGTGTTGACCAGACATTATGAAATACGATGATTTTGTATATTAGGTCACCCCCATCTTCACCTCTCCTCTTATCTACTTAGAAGAACTTCATAGGCGGTCTAATTTCGGAATCTCAAAGATGGCAGTAAAAAGACATGGAACACATTGGAGTTAATTGCAAGTTTATCTGCAATAACGATACCCTAGTCATAATCTATGTCATGAGCCAAGTAACATACCCTTAAAAATACTGAAGGCAGACTATCAATTTCACTAGAATGCTGGTGTGACTTGATGAACTGAGCATAAACATTTGCTGGCCCCCATTATGAGACCCCAATAAAATAACAGTAAAAGAATTCACAAATTAACTTGTAAAGGGAAAGGAGCAGGAGAACACATCATTGGCATATAGAACTTAAGAGGAATGTCTGAAAGAAAATAAATAGATTAAAATTTATTTATATTTAAAACCAAAAAGAGGGAGTCACAACTCAAATACATAATCTGGAGAAAAGAATATAATTCAAGGTCTGTATTTGATACTCTAGTGCTAGTCTCTGAACTATGTCTACCATAAACAGAATGACAAACATTATAGTACATATGCCTCAAAAAAAAACATTAAAAGAAAAATAAACTCTTTTTTAAGAAATTAAATAAAATGTTCATGGAGAACTAAGCCGGCTACCATAAGAATAAAACTTTCTTATTCTGGTATAAGAATACCTCCAGCTTTTGGCTCACTCCACCTAACACAAAACCTGACCAACAATCATCAAATAAAGGAGAAACCTTGCATCAGAGAAAACAAGAAAGAAAAAAAATAGAGAGAAATTAAGTCAGGAAGAAACAGATTTTCAGGGAAGAATAATGAATCTTAATGGGGTTCTGAGCAGGCTGCCCCAAAATATGCTACGAATATACTGTTAATTTTGAATTAAAGGTTACTTCAAAAACGGTCAATGCAGGAAAGATACTCAAACCATCTTTTTTGTTCCTCTGAAAGCAGGAACTAAATTGCCCATGTAAATACTACCCTTCCTGTACCTGTAGGGTAGAAGGCACCCTTATCTCCAGAGATAGAGAATTCAAGTCCAAGAAGCCTATATTAAACCAACTTTGTTGCTTCTTCATTAATTTGCTACCCCAAGCCCAATCCTTTTGTCAATTCTTCACAAATAATTGTTTCTTTGTTTAAAAAGTATAAAAGCTGCCTGCTTTGGTAACTTCAGGGATCTCATATTTCTATGAGCTCTTGTATATACAAAATTAAATCGTTTTTCTCTTGTTAATCTGTCTTATATTAATTTAATTGTTAGGACAGCCAAAGAACTTAGAAGGGAAGGAATAAAAATTTTCTTTTTAACCTAAAACCAAAACATAAGTGCTTACTTTTTAGTGTCATTGAATAATTCAAAGAAATATAGTATCACTAAAACAAGAACAAATGCTATAAATAAAAGAGAAATTGAAGAACTAGATTTTGGAAAAATTAAACACTTCTGAAATCTGACTTTTAAAAATCAATAGAAATGTTTAAGACAAAGTTGTAGAAATCTTCAATAACATGGAACAAAAGGCGGGACTAGCAAATGTGAGAAAGAAGTAAGAGAAATAAAAGAAAAATGTAAGAGATGATCATAAGCTGATTAATTGTGTTTTTAGAAAATTAGGGGAAAATAATATGGAGGGAGATAAATTATTAAAGAAATAATCATAGAAAATTTTCCAAAGCTGCAGAAATATATGTATATTTATGAGGAAAGAGTTGGATGTTAAAGAAAAACAGACTTACACACATCAGTGTACAAATGTCAGGCTGCCAAGTATGCAGGAGTCAGTAGTAGGTGACACAGAGTGAGATGCAGATGGCAGTGTAAAATTCCCTCAAGATTCTAAGTGAAAAAGATTTTGAACCTAGAATTCTACGTTCAAACAAAATATCAAGATACGATTTTTAAAAAGATATTTTTACCCTAGAAAGACCAGAAAGCTTATCTTGTTTGAATACATTCATGGAGTTATTTGAGGAGGATCTTTAAAAAGTTATGCTGAAAAGTACAGGGAAAAAATAAGTGAGATAATTCAAGAAGGAATTAAATGATGGTCTCTGAAAATAATTCTGCCATGAGTCTAAAGAGGAACAAGCACATGCAGTAAACAGGATCAAATGACTATGGAAAGCATCTCTTCAAGAAGAAAGGGGATTCTATGAAATAGATCATTTGTTTAAGAAGCTTGTTAAATTCAGTGATATTGCCATTGTACTTTTTGCTGTTATTGTTGTTAAGAACAACAACGAAAGCAAATAGAAACTTCAGGGCAAAACTGAGACTATACAATAAAGTCATAGCACATATATGAGGGAAACCAAAATGCGACATGACTTAAGCAATTTATATATTTCAGTAAAAAGAAAATCCACTTGAATGTCACACTTAGAACATTTTCTTTGAATGATGGAGGGTTGCCGGTACAGATTTATATTTTAGTCTTTCTGAATCTTTCATTCTATTTGGTTTTGTAATTGCGATGGACTGAATTTTTTATCTCCCCCAATTTCATACATTGAAGCTTAATCCCTAATGTGATAATATTCAGAGGTGTAGTCTTTGGGAGGTGATTCGGTCATAAATGTGGAGCCCTCGTGAATGGAATTAGTACCCTTATAAAAGAAACCCCAGAGACCTTTCTTGTCCTTTTTACCATGTGAAGACACAACAGGGAAATGACCATCTATGAACCAGGAAGCAGGTCCCAGAAGACACTGAATGTGCTGTCACCTTAATCTTGGACTGCCCAGGCAACTGTGAGAAATAATTGTTTATTGTGTAAGCCACCCGGACTATGGCATTTTTGTTACAGCACTCCGAATGGACTGAAACAGTACTGAATATTTTTTATATAATCAGAATTCTGAACATGTTTTTTATTATATTTTGCTTTTTAGAGCCAAATTATAGGCAAAGCATGGAAGAATTAACTACTGTTACCAACCTGTAAGTATAAATAACCTTGATAATAAAGAAACAGCACAATATGAGGTAGAGGGGGAATAGGAAGTATAAGAATGTGTTGTGGCACCTTTTTTTTCTAATTTTCTAATGAGGGAGATGACACTGTCTAAGACTAATGGAACAAAAAATATCATTAAAATTTATTTTTAAAAGAATAAAAGATAGTATTCAGAATAGAAGAGGGAAGGAATTAAGGGCAGCTATGTAAGGAGTTAATTCCTCATCCTTCCAAGAGAGGAACCAGGAGATTTGTGGTGAACAAGTCAAAAAAATATTGATATATTCTTTTAGTTTTGGAGATACCCACAGAGAAATTGAATATAAAAGTTATTAAGAAAGTTTTCCTCTGGGGAATTAGCCTGGAGAAAGGAGACAAAGTTGATTTTGTGCCTTTCCTACACCATTTTTTTTTACCATATTCACATATCATATCATTTTATTATATAAAAATTATTTTTATATAATAAATAAAAATATTAAAATATTTTTATATAATAAAATTTAATTTTTTATATAACAAAACGAATAGCAATGGAAGAGTATGTAACTGAGATCCAGTCAAAGAAGGCTTGCAGGATGCATAATGATTCTGCAGTTGAGTACCAGCTGACTTATTAACTCTATGAACTGGGGAAAATAATCTTCATTCAATGAGCCTCGGTAATCTTAATCAGGGTGATTTTTTTCTCATAGAGATTTTGTGAAAATTAAATATGACAATAAGTGTAAAAATATTTTATAATATCTAAAGCAGTATACAGCTATTAGCTAAAAGCAGAGGATAGAAAAAATATTAATAATGAATGCTATAAAAATTCAGTTTTTGAACTAAGGAACTTGATTTCATCAATATAATTTGAATTCTGGAGAAGAATGATATGATTATACAATATGATTATACAATAGCATAAAGGTCTCTTGCAGGCTGCCATGGAAAGATCAAGGAAATATGAGACTTCAGAATAACCCTCTTATGTGGGCAGGCAGAGTAGTGGTAGTGGAACGCATGTTCTTTGAAATCATCATGAACTTTACTGAAAGTTTTCAACTCACCACCATGGATTTTTTTCCTTAAGAGTCCAGAAGGCTCTGTTTTTTCACTACCATAACTACTGGGTAGTGGATATTAGATCTATTACTAGAAGGTTATCACAAATTAGTTTAATTAAAAGTTAACATCAGTTCATTTGAGCCTACTTACATACAAGGCTGGCTATATTAAGTGATAAATTATGTAAATCAAACCATAGTAAATAGTTGATAGTTATGGTACTTCCTTGTAGAAATTTGCATTCTAATTGGTGATGATGAGAAATATATAGTTACTTTCCAATATATGAATTTTTATAATAAATAGTAAATAAGTTATTTACATAGGAAGAACATCAGGACTTTTAAGGAAAGAGAAATACATGAGGTAAAAGCTTTTGAGATGCAGCAGGATCTAAACTATGTTTTGTTAGCCAAGGAAAAAAGAGGAGAAGAGGAGGGGTAGACTTTCTAGGCAAGAGAAACATCTTTGAAAAACACAGATTTTAGTTTCTATAAATTTTCTTCTCAGGTGCCATCTCTTCAAATTCTAATGCTAAGCTTTATACTGAAATTCTAACTTGCATACAAGTCCTATCTTCCTATATCATTTTTATGATATTGAAATAATCTTTTGAGGAAAGACCTTCATTTTTCCTCTTATCCAATCCAGCTAGAGATTTTTAAGTTTCAAGGAGTTACTATCCCAAAATGGCCCATAAGTGCATCAAGGGAATATAAATCTCCCCTGAGGATTATTTAAATAAGGATGGGAGATATGCGTCCCCTCTGTCTTATACGCCAGAACTCCAGCTGCTACTAGTATGTGGCCTTATGTATATATCAAGTACTACAAAATGGTGGGTTGTTAACTGACAATCCTTGGTTTTGATCATGCCATGCCATCTGTATTGATATAGTAATCTTCCCTCTCTGGGCTTTATACACGCAAGTAAATAATGAAAGCTTGAATTAGATGAGGTTCTTCCTTCCTCCAAAACTGTATGATTCAGTAAAGGAAAGGGCCATTACAGATAGAAAGCTTGGCTTTATAGTGACATTACAAACATTTTCACTTTTGTGTCCTGTATTTTGGACTGATTTTCTTTAAGGGTAAAAATATTATGGCCATTTTAAATTACAGTGATTCTCCCCAGATGTCTCTTAATCGTACCTACTTGCCTCCCTCCACTGTTCCTCCATCAGTCAAGGAAGAGGAATTGTTCTCTCTGAAACCAATTTAGGATAATTCACTCAAAGCTCAGAAAAATGCAAAGATTTAGTATTTATGATTTTGGGACATTTTAAAAAATTATAGAGAAAAATTCATATAACATAAAATTAACTATCTTAATGTGTACAATTTCATGGCATTTAGTACATTCATAAGGTTGTATAACCAATGCCTATCAAGTTATAAAATGTTTGCTCACCTCGAAAGAAAATCAAGTAAATGGCCATTCCCCACTCCCTTCATCCCCTAATACCACTAATCTGGGTTTGGTCTCAATGGATTTATCTATTCTGGACATTTCATATAAACAGAATCATAATATATGTGACCTTTTGTGTTGACCTCCTTTCAGTAAACAAAATGGTTTTGAGGTTCATCCACATTGTAGAATGCATGAGTATTTTACTACTTTTTATGGGTGAATATAATTCCATTGTATATATACCACATTTTGTTTATCCTTTTATCCTTTGATGAACATGTTAATTGTTTTGACCTTTTACTATTGTGAATAGTGCTTCTAGAACATTCATGAACAAGCATTTGTTTGATTATCTATTTTCAATCCTTTGGGGTATATTCCTAGGAGTTGAACTGTTGGGTCAAATGATAATTCTATGTTTAATCTTTTTTTAAAAACGCCTACAGCACCTGGTATTCCTAGGTGGTCTCCCATCCAAGTACTAACCAGGCCCAACCATACTTAGCTTCCGAGATTAGACAAGATCGGGCACGTTCAGGTTGGCATAGCCGTAGACTTATATTTAACTTTTTAAGGAACCCTTAAACCATTTTCCAAAGCAGCTCTAGCATTTTACATTCCTACTAGATATGTATGAGAGTTCAAACGTCTCCACATTTTCATTAACATTTGTTTGTTTGTTTGTTTTTTAAATTTTAGCAATCCTAGTGGATATGAAGTGGTATCGCAGTTTTGATTTGCATTTCCCTAATGACTAATGATGTTGAGCATCTATTTATATGCTTCCTGGCCATTTGTATATCTTTGGAGAAATGTCTATTCAAGTCTTTTAACAATTTTTAATTGGGTTATTTGTCTTTTTGGTAAGTTTTAAGAGTTCTTTATATATTCTGAATACTAGACCCTTATCAAATATATGATTTGCAAGTATTTTCTCCAAATCTGTAGGGAGACTTTTCACTTTCTTAATACTATTCTTAAGTACATGAAGTTTTAAATTTTGATGTTATTTACTTATTTACTTATTTTGCTTGTGCTTTTGGCTTCATACCTAAGAATCCATTGCAAAATTCAGGGCAAGTTAAGTGTTGGCAGTGTTGGTTGTATGTATTTCTCTATTGCTGCTTTCAAGGTTCTCTTTTTATCTTTCACTTTCAACTGTTTGATAATAATGTCGTTGGTATGGATCTCTTTTTCATTTATCCTTTTTGGAGTTCACTGGAATTCTTGGATGTATGTATTTGTGTTTTTTATCAAATTTAGGACATTTTTGGAGTTCACTGGAATTCTTGGATGTATGTATTTGTAGTTTTTATCAAATTTGAGACATTATCTCCAAATAGTCTTTCTTTTTCATTCTCCCTTTTCTACTTCTGATACTTCCATTTTGGGTATATTAGAATGTTCTGGAGTGTCTCACAGGTCTCAGGCTATGTTTGTTTTCTTCATTCTGTTTCTTTCTACTCTTCATATTGGATCATTTCAATTAACCTATTTCCAAGTTTGCTGATTCTTCTGCTTGTTCATATCTGCTATTGAAACTCTCCAGTAAATTTTCCATTTCAGGTACTATATTTCTCGGCTGCAGAATTTTCGTTTGGTTACTTTTTATAATTTTTATCTCCTTATTGATAGTTTCTATTTGGTGATAAATCATTCTTCCGGGTTTTTTTTTTAGCTAATGGAGCATAATTTAACACAGTTGATTTAAAGTATCTACTAAGTCATGCAATGTCTATGATTTCTCAGGGACAGTTTATGTAATTACTCCTGTGTGTGAGCCATACTTCCTTGTTTTTTTGTGTGCCTATTATTTTTTGTTGAAATTTGAACATCTTGAATATTATAATGTGGTAACTCTGGAAATCTGGTTCTTCCTCTCTCCTCAGTTTGTTTTTTGTTGTTGTTGTTTTTTCTTTCTTTGTGTATAGTTGTTTGTTTAGTGACTTTACTAAATTATTTTTGTAAAGTTTATATTTTTTGTCATTTCTGGTCTCTGAAGTCTCTGTTCCTTTTTCTTGTGATCAGCTAGCATTTTTACCTTGACCACTTGGAAAGAAGAAAGAAAAAAAAGAAAAAAAATTCTCTTAGTCTTTGCTTAATGTCTCTGTATTGGGGCACACCTTTAATGTTTAGTTAGGCTATTTTGAACTCTGCCTTAGTCTTTACTTTCTGTTTAGGCTGAGCCTAGAGGTCAGCCAGAGATGAAAGCTTAGGGTCTTCTTAGGTATTTCCTGAGCAAGCACACTGGGCCAGCATGTGACTTAATAAATTCCCTAATACACATGGGTGTGTTCCATTCCCAAATTTCCAAATGAAATTTCTTCCCTAACTTTTCTCGCAGGCTTTCAACATGTCTGTTGTTTGTGCTGATAATAATCTTAAGCCACACGCAACAGAGATATTGTTCATTTGCCTTAAAATGTTTTTTAAAAAATGCCCTCTATTTTATGAATTTGACCTCAAAAGCAAGGGAAGTAAAAGTTAAAATAGTTAAAATAAATGAAACTACATCAAACTAAAAAGCTTCTGCTCAACAAAAGAAACCATCAACAAGATAAAGAGACAACCATCTGAATGGAAAAATATATTTGCAAGCAACGCTTCCAATAAGGGCCTAATATCCAAAATATACAAAGAATTCATACAACTCAATAACAACAACAACAATAAAAAACAAATGATCCAATCAAAAAAATGGCCAAAGGACCTGAATAGACACTTCTCCCTAGAGGACATACAAATGGCCAACAAATACTTGAAAAGATGCTCAACATCACTAGCTACTAGGGAAATGCAAATTGAAACCACAATGAGATCTCATACCTGGTAGAATAGCTATAATCGACAAGACAAGTAATAACAAATGTTGGAGAGGATGCAGAGAAAAAGGAACTCTTATACACTGCTGGTGAGACTGCAAATTGGTACAGCCCCTATGAAAAACAGTATGGAGGTTCCTCAAAAAACTAAGAATTGATCTACCATATGATCCAGCAATCCCTCTACTAGGTATTTACCCCAAAGATTCGAAAACCCATATCCAAAAAAGATATTTGCACACTGAAGTTCATAGCAGCATTATTCTCATGGCCAGGATGTGGAAGCAACTGAAATGTCCTATGATAGATGAGTGACTAAAAAAGCTGTGGTACATATATACAATGGAATATTACTCAGCCATAAGAAGAGATGAAATACTGTCATTTGCGACCACATAGACAGACCTTGAGATAATCATGTTAGGGAAATAAGCCAGACAGAAAAGTTAAAAATCACATGATATCACTTATATGTGGGATATAAACTTAAAAGCAACAAATGAACAGGAAAAACAAACAGAGACTTGTGAACATGGACTATAGACTTGTGGTTACCAGAGGGTAGGGGGTGGGGAGGAGAGTGTAGGTAGACAGTTAAAGAGGATCAAATATAGGGGAGTAGGTGGAGGGTAAAGTGTGTAAAGGGGATCAAATATATGGTACCTGAAGGAAACTGGACTTTGGGTTGTAAACACACAATAGAATATATAGATGTTAAATTAAAATATATAGATGTTAAATTATAATGTTCACCTGAAAATTATATAATTGTATTCACCAATGTTACCCCCAATAAACTTAATAAAAATAAATAAATTAAAAAATAAAAAATAACCCCAAAAACCTCTAGCCTTGAACATGGACCATATACTAGTGGTTACCAGAGGTAGGGAGTGTGTGGGAAGAGGATGTAGACAGCAGGGTAAAGGGGTCAAATATGTGGTGACAGAAAAGAAATCTAACTATGAGAGGTGAGCACACAGTGTAAATATATATATGCCTTACTGTTAAAGTGTACAGCTGAAATTTATTGGATTTCGTTAACCAATGTCACAATAAAAATTAATTAATTGATTGATTGATTTAAAAAAAAAAACGCCTTCTGCAAGTGGCTGCTCTGACCTAAAAAAGTTTTAAATTTTGTAAAACAAAGGCAAGTACCTTGAATCAGTCCATCAGGTGACCCCCAAACAGATCAAAACAAACAAAAGAGTTTTGAGAATAAGGCCTGCTCTTTTCCCTCCCAGTAAGAGGACTTGGACTAGAGCCCAAGTCCTCTTACTGGGAACTTCTGTCTTTGAAACCATTGCTAGGAATTGGGGCGTGGGGGGACAAGAGTAGGTAAAACTGCCACTAAACTTCCCTACCATTTTTGTGTTGCCTTTTTTTTTTTAGTGTTTGTTTGTTTTCTGTAAACCTTTGACTGTTTTCCAGAGTTCTAACAAAATTGATTATGAATTTTTTGCTCAATTTTTCATTATTTCTGTGAAGAAACAGACCTTTGGAATTACCTATTCTGACATTTTCCCTAATGTTACCAAACTCATCATTTTAACTCAGCCACACTGGACCTGGCTCGTATTTTGCCTTTGTCTCTCAGTTTTAGGAACTTTTTCAATAGTGTGACATTTTAAGGAAGATCATCTGCCTTTGAATTTTACCTTGGCCACTTACTAGGTGTGTGACCTTCAGTAAGTCACTCCATGAATCTTGGTTTCAGCATTTGTTAAGAATAACAAAAATAACCATCTTCACCTTTGAAGGGAAGGAGTATTGTGTGTACAAAATGAAATAATGTATATGTTATAGAAAATTTTTTTAACATAACATAATAAAAATTATATTAAAATGCAAAATTTCAGAAAGCCATATTTTACTTCCATTATCTCTGCCATTCAATCCAAAAACTGTAATACTCTTGGATTGTAATACTCTTGCTACTTATTTACCATAAAAAATATTTTAATGGGAATGTATTTATGAGGAAGATAAACCAAAGTTCCTCATAAATTTGTAAAACAGAATAAGACATGTCAATATTACTTGAGGAAAAAATATATTTAATTTTTCTCACAATATTTGTTTTCTTCAAAAATAATCAAAGTAAAGCTTTCTACTATTTCAGAAAAACTACCAGTCAGATATTCAGGAATTTGTTTTCTTCTGTTCAATTTTAAGAGTTTGGGGTTCTTATTGTTAGAATCACACTTGAGAATTACCTGAGAAGGGTTTTTGTTCTTTCTTTTTCTTTTTAATACAAATCCCCTTCTGAATCTCAATTGAGAGCCAAGAGCCAAGCATATGTATTTTTTAAAAGCTCTGTAGAAAATTATAATAAGCAGTCAGGATTAAAAAGCATTGATTTGAATGTTTCTGTATTCTTATAGCAAGAGAATCAAGAGTAATATGGACATAACAGTCCAAAGGACTTGTAGTACATCCATCTTACATATACATAAAATATCAACACATCTGTTATTATACTTGAGTCTATAGATAAATACATTTGAATTCCATAGATAAATACATTTTTCCATTTTTCCATTCAACTGAGATTGGAGGCAATGAATGATTTGTCAAAAGTCTACCAGCTAGGACATGAAAGAATCACATGTCAGAACTTAGGTTGATTTTTAAGCCTAGTTTTCTTTCCACAGCACCAGATATGAGCTTTTATAATGATATGCCTATCCAGCTTTCCTATCACTCATTCCCAAGAGTCCTGCTGTTGATGCTCTTTGGGAATCCATATCTTCTAAATTACTTCTATTTTAGGTCCATGGTCTAGTAAAGGACTCATGGTTTTCCTTATCCAGTGTAAACAATATGATTCAACACACCAAAACCTTCTCACCAACATCTCCAATGGTTTCATCCCTTTGTTTGTCTAAGATTTTTCCCCTTAAATCTTCCTCCTCAGATCAACACTATTTGTCCTTCTCTGGTTACCTTTCTGTGTGTGTGCAGCCTACTAGAGAAAACCATACACCGTGTGAATTGCCACTTGCTCTCCATCTTCATCAAGAGCCTCTGTGTCTCTCAGTAATCCATTTCAGTGTTTATATCTAAGACTTCAACACTTATCTCACTTTCTAGTCACTTTTCAACTATCAGCAGACTTCTGTCTCAATGATAACACTGAAAATACTCCTTCGAAGAGCCCCAAATATCCAAATCCAGTGAAATGTGTTCATTTCTGGCCTAATTTGACCTCTGGTAACTATAGGAGGTTGAGGAGACTTGGATGAAGAAAAAAAAAAAATAACCAGGAGATGGCAATAGTACCCACAAGATTTATTTTAGTGATATTTTGGTAGGTTTGCTTGTGAGAGAAGTCCTTCATAGCATGAAACCACTAGGGAGGAAGGCAGGGGCTGTCTAAGGGAAAAGGAGGGTCAGAGAAGGGACTTAATGTCTAGAGGGGGCTTACTTGTCAGCGGCACAGAAGGGAATCTCTGGGTCAGAGTTCCAGAAAGCAGCAGCCGCTTAACAGTTTAATAGCACCAGGGGTTTTATCTTTCTCTAGCTAGCAGATGTTGAGTGCAGTTTCGTTGGATATGCAAAGCAAGCAGGCTCTAAATCTCTAGAAATCTGCTTGTTTAGGTTATATTTAAAACAATTAGATGCGTAAATTTTCAGTTTGGCATTGGGTGGCTTTTGCGCTAATGAGTCTCAACCTGTTGTGAAAAAATAAGCTATGGAGAGGCCGATATATAGAGTTCATCTTTGACTCATTCATATAACAATAACTCAGATATCTAGATGAACTCCAGGCACCTCAAAACTAAACTCAGTATCTTTCTACTAAATACAGTTCTTTTTCTCTTATTCTAGCTCAGTGAAAGAAATACTGTGTCACTGAAGCTAAAGCAGCCGGCATTGTCTTTCACGTACTCTAATCCATGACCATTTTATTAATTGCAGTCTCTTTACATCTTTTATCTCTTCATCACACTATTTCCATCAATAATGCCGTAAATCATAATGTCTTTGTATCTTGCTGTATTGTTACCAAAGTCTCTTAATTAATCCTCCTCTCTCTAGTCCTATTATTGCCTGGTACATCCTTTGCACAATCAAGATAATTTTTCTAAAACTCGAATATTATGATGTCCATTTGTTTGTTGAAAACTTTTTTTTTTTTAACTCTCTACTGTTTACTACAGCAGTTGACACACTACGACCTGCAGGTCAAACTCAGCCTTCTGCCCGGTTTTGTAAATACAGTTTTATTGGAACACAGTTACTCCCAATCATTTACATATTGTATATGCCTACTTTCATGCTACAACAGCTGAGTTGAGCAGTGGTAAACAAGACCACATGGCTCATAAAGGCAAATATATTTACTACCTGGCCACCTACAGAGAAAGTTTGTCATTCCCTAGTCTAAAAGGTAAAGTATAGAAGCTTGTCATGACCTACTAGCCTTCATAAGGTAACCTCTCTACATCTTAGTTTTATCCTCACTATATCTCCCATTATTGCTCTAAATCGCAGCCATATGAAACTACTGGTAGTTTCCAGAATGTACCAGGATACTTTATTTTTTTAATGGACAGTTATACAAAGTTTAATATAGTCATATCTTTTATAAATTTGACAAAAATAACATTCTAATTAATGAAAGAAAAATTTAATAGGCAATAATATCTTAGTCTCTGTGAATATAATAAGAAAAATATGTGAAAACTATTTTAGAGTTTGATTATTAAAGATGTCGCCTTACTGGTACAAGACTAAAACCTGCATCAGTGGAGTGGCTGCAAGCTTCCCCATAAGCTGGTGTCCAGTAATAATGATTTTAAGGCCATTGGACACTTCTCCAAGTTACACACGTCCATCCACTACGAATGGCTCCACAACTGTATTGTCTGATTACAGAAGCCTATTTGAGTAAGTCTGAATATGCCACACATGTAGCCTCATTAAATTTGCTTCCTCAAATATAGATATTAGAGTGTGGGATTTGTTTTCATTGATTGTGTATAACAAGTCCTTCTCTCTCTATTTGCTGCTGACTACTGACAATTTTTTAAGATTCCTGTTGTATGAAGCAAGACTTTCACTGAGATTCTTTGCTCCTGCATTTTCTATTGTGTTGAAAGAAAGATCTATTACTTCCAAAGTAGTATTGCTTTTCAGTACATCAGCCCAAAACACCATTCCATCACAAGTTATTTTATTGCAGCTGCATCAAGGTAGCACAGGCTTTTGTTCAGATACAGTGTATCACATAACTGTTTTATACTTCAATTTCTTATATCATGCTTATACATGTGTAGTTCAACGAGGCAGTGATTTTCTTTTAACTTGTAGCCTAGATGAACTTTAGACTTTTTCTGTTCATTGTACAGTGTAGGTCGCTTTATGTTTATTCCTTTGTTTGGTTTTGAGTTAGGATTGTAGCAAATGCTATCACACTTTGCATTCCCGTATCACAGTCACCCAGATCTAACTCCTCTAAAGATGAATATATATATGTATATATGTATATACATATGTATATATATACATATATACATATGTATATACATACACATATATATACATATATACATATACATATATATACATATACATATATATACATATGCATATATACATAAAAAATACCCCTTTCGCCATACATATATACATACATGCCGCCTGCGCCACACACACACACACACAGAAACGGCATTTAAAGTTCCTGCAGATTCTTATTATGTTCCAGGAGACTGCCAATAGGTGCTGGAGCTTCCCTCAGGACAACCTATGGTGAGAAGTGAGGACTCGCTGTGAGGACTGGGGCTTTCCTACTGGCTTTTGGAGGGCACCCCAAAGTTCCAGCCACAGCTGGGGTTCCCAGAACACCCCCCAGCTGCACTCCCTAGGGCTGCAGCCTGCTAGGAGGAATTGGCTGGAGCTCCCTGCATGTTTCTTCCTGGCCAGGCTGGCGCTGCAGGACACTCTATTTCTTACCGCTGCGTTTGGCCAGAGCCCTGGCCAGAGTAGGGCTGAGAGACTGCCCAGAAGTGGGGCTGGGACTTGGCCTGGGCAGCTTCCTAGACCTCCCTGGGCCTTTGTCACATGCTCCTCTGACCCCGGGGGCCAAGCGACGGCATTGTCCTGAAGACGGCACGCATGCGCTTGCCTCCTCTTCCTAGGATGTTTGATTCTTGATATCATTGTTCCTTCCACTCCTTTTGACCTGTAAATATTTCCCATACTTATCCATTTGTCAACTGCCTACTCGGTTCTAGATTCAAGAGCTATTCTGTCAAGTATTTCCTAATCTCTCCCAAAGTAGCAATGCTTTCTCCTTTCTGCCTCACTACATACTTTGCACACTTTGGTCATAGAACCAACAGTCTTATTTTTCTTTTGTGTTCAGAAATGATTTTAGTCTACTCAGATTTAAGTGACAGTTGGCTAGGTATATATTTCTATTTTTGAAATCTTATTCCCTCAATTTTGAAAGCATTATGCAATTGTTTTTGAGAAGTCTGATACCAGTTTGATTCTGTTACTTTGAACACCAGTGTCTTGTAATCTTAAGTTTGTTTTTATGTCCAGTGTTTTTTAATTAATAACTTTATATTTTAAAGCAGAAAGAAGAGAGATCTCATATACTGCCTTACCTCTCTCCTTATACACACACAATTCCTACTATCATTAACATATTGTATTAATAAGGTACATTTGTTAGAAGTGATGAGACAATATTGATATTTTATTATTATTATTTAAGTCCATAATTTACCTTAGAATTCACTTTTTCTGCTGTACATTGGGTTTCCACATATGTATAATGACATTTATCAGCCATTACAGTATCATACAGAATAGTTTCACTGCCCTAAAAATTCTCTATGCTCCACCTAGTCATCCCTCCCCCTCCCCAAACCCATGATAACCACTGATCTTTTTAATTTCTCCCTAGTTTAGCTTTTTCCAGAATGTCGTATACTTGGAATCATACAGTGCACAGCTTTCAGATTGGGTTCTTTCACTTAGTAACAGCTCATTTCTTTTTATCACTGAATAATATTCCATCATGTGTATGTACCAAGGTTTGTTCATTCATCCACCTGTTGAAGACATCTTGCTTCTAAGTTGGGCAATTATGAATAAACCTGTTATAAACATTTGTGTGCAGGTTTTTATATAGACATACATTTTCAACTCATTTGGGTAAAAACCAATGAATGCAATTGCTGGATCATATGGTAAGCATATTTTTAGTTTTATAAGAAGTTATGAAACTGTCTTTCAGAGTTGCTGTTCCACTTTGCATTCCCACCAGCCATGAATGAGAATTCCTGTTGCTCCACACCTTGGTCGGCATTTGGTGTTGTCAGTGTTCCACACTTTGATCATTCTATTAGATGTGTGGTGGTATGTCATTTTAATTTGCGTTTCTTTGATGACATTTGATGTGGAACATCTTTCAGTATGATTATTTGTTATCTATATCTCTTCTTTAGTGAAGTATCTGTTCAGATCTTTTGCCTACTTTTAATCAGGTCATTGCTTTCTTATCATTAGATTTTTACCAATAATTTTTCACTATTGTTATAATTATCTTCAAGATTATTAATAATGAGACCAAAGAAAGTGCTTACTAAGCACTATATAATGTGTAAAGTGTTTTGCAAGCATTATTTTACATAAGTCTCATAACAGCATTATTATTTTATCTAATTTTATTCATGTATAAATGGCTAGAGAGATTCAATAATTTACATAAGACCACATAGCAAGTAAGCAATAGGTCCAGAATCGCAACCCAGTCTTTGACTCTCAAACTAGGACCTTAATTACTATATACATTCTTTCCCTCTCTTCTACTAATGTGTGACAGATGTGTTTCTTCTGGTTAAACTGGGAATATCAGAAGGATAGGGAAACTAGTGTGCTAGATATAAAGATTGATGAATGCATGAATCGATATAACAATCGATATATCTATATCTAATTAGAAACTTATCTACTTCTAAAAAATTTTTTTTTAAACTTGGAAAGCAGTTCCTAATTCTTCTACTTAGAAGACTACTTTGAATAGTATTTTTTTTCCATTTTAGGGAAATTAAACTTCCTCCTACAGTCAAATAGAAAACAGTTAAAAGTGTAAGCATTTTTTCTTTCCCAAATCACTAATGTACCAATTAATAATTTCTAATTTGGTCTGCTACTCCTTTCATTTGAATCACTTATTAATCCAAATAAGACAATCATCATACTCCATTTAGCATACTGAGGGCTGCTTCTGTTAGAGACATGCATATTTCTCTGGACATTAGGCAATTAGTAAAAATTTTAAATATTACATATATGCTATGAAAAACAAAAAAGGCAGTTTATTAATCTTATCAGAGTTCTTGTACTTACACTAAGGCATAGTGATTAGGATTCCATTCATTGGGATGAAAATTTTTAAACCTTTAAGCTGACACTATAGCCCTCCCGGAAGCTTCAGGCTGGGTGGCTTCATTCACTTCTATATTTCTTTCTACTCTGGCTGCTACATGCAGTTTTACATGATTATTAAAATTTCACTTCTGGAATGAAAATCAAATTCCCTTCATCTTCTTCAGGAATGCAGGAGTAGAAGCTTCCCCAATAGGGTCAGGCCTCTAAGAGAAGTTTCCAGCTTTTACCTCTAATCTTGCTACATAAGGGCCCCCAGAAAACCACTGCTTGAAAACCAGGGGCATCCTACCTTGAGCCACTGCAGTCACATCTTGGTCTCACTCAACTCACTTTCTTCCCTGTGCCTCAGGTCTTCAAGCCACATTCCTTTCCCTCTCAGTGGTTATCTTTACCTTTATTCTAAATTCAGTGCCCACTTTAGTCTTTCTTCTCCACCAATCCATCCTCCTTCCTTGTTCTGAAGTGTAAATGAACAGAATGTAATTATTCAACACATTTTCATTGCTGTTCTCCCTGAGAAAAGAGATGGAGAAGAATATAAAGAGGAAGTGATGGAAACCAATGCAGGCAAATGACGAAGGTTCTGGAAATTCGTGCAATTTGAGAGTTCTTATCTCTGATCTTTGACCACGTGATCTTACATACAGACAGCTTTTTGCCCTTTTCTTTTACCCAGGAACACGGTTCTCTTATGCTCCCTTATCCAGATAGCAGCCTTTCCCTAACCCTCTCTCCTAGCTACTATCTTTGAACACCTGCTAAGAATAAGGAGCTGAGATATTGTTTTAGCTTATTATTGCATTTCATCCTTTTTGCATCATTTACATTTTACAGATGAGAAAAATGATGTTTCCGTAAACATCAGTCATTTGTCCCAAACATAAAATGCTTGCATAGTATAGAGCAAGGTTTTAAAGCAATATCTTTCTGATTCCTCAATCCACTCTAGCTTTACTACATTGTCCCTTCTTTCCAGAAATTATGTTGGAATATTAGATGAAAATGATGGCTATTTAGATGTTCTCTATCCTTAATGGATCATTTATTCTGTGGCCAGGCTGGTAATGCAGCCACTCCCCACCATGCCCTAACACCCCTTCTATCATTGGCAGACAAGAATGGGAGACATACATTCTTGCTGAGATATATTTTAGTAAGGAAATCAAGTCATTTTCTCATCTATATTATGAAATAGAAAAATTTCTAGGGTCCCATCTCCTAGACCATATATCTCTCTGGAACAGAAACCATAACTAATGAATCACTCTATGTAGAGCACGCTCTATGTAAAGCACATAAAGACTCCTGGATGCCTAAAAAGCTGAATTGAACTATGAAAAAGCTGAACTAAACTATTCACATCTACAATTTAAGGATGCTATGTTTCATAATTTTCACAGTCAATAGTAATAAAAACAATAACTGGAAAACATATTCTGAATTGAAGTGGCATCTAATTTAATGCCGACATTATGGAACACTTCAAATAAAAATTTTTCATTAATTCCTCTCCCAGCCTGTCACTTAGCAAATAAGGAAATATTGAGGAAATTGAGGTCTTACTGAATTGTCCAAAATTATGAAGTTCTTCATTGTAGATTCAAATTCGTGACCTAGTTTCCTTTTAATTTTTTAGCTCAACAAACAGGGCTTCATTACTCTGCCTCTGGATACCATTGACAAAAAGGAAATTAGAAGCATCAATGCAAATTGACCCATCACAGTACCCTTAGTACTGGCACACTTTCATAGCAGCAGGGGATGAACTCACAAATTTATCTCAAATTTTAAATAATTAAATATATAAGTATGCCCAGGCAACAAATATGTTCTTAATCTGAAATGTCCCTTGCACCTAAAAAATTAAATGGTCAAGAATCACCAATTAAGAGACAATTAGTGCTCTTCTTAATTTCATAGCAGCTTTTAAAATTGCCAACTAATCTGTAATTTAAAAGCAATCATATAGAAGGCAGACAAAAAAAATACTCTATTAGGGATTTTGTAACTTTCAAGATTTACTCAATTTTATGACATTGAGCAAATGTCATATACTTTTATGCCACAATGTCAGGAAAATAGTGGCTACAAGAGATGATAATACCACATAAATCAGAATTTTTAAGTACACTCCTAATAGTAAATGCAGAATAATTTCTAAATTGGTATTTTAAGCAATAAGTTTCTTTTTTAAATTTATTCTGTTTTAAATCAAGAAATATTGTGGTCAAGATATTATCTTTCTCACTAAATAGAAAGATATTCAAATTCACAAGAGTTTCAAAGATTGTTCATTTAATGAAACTTGAAAAGTGATGTCAACATATAGGCTGCTCAGCTTTAAGAAAATACTTTCTGGCCTTATGTTTTCTGAGGATGAATGGACAAGATAGTTATCTATCTCTGAAATATTTGTTTGCCCCATACAACAGCTTCTCTCTCTCTATCACATCTGAGGTGGGCTGCCCAGATCTGACTCCTGAGGTAAATTGACTGAGGGCAGCAGGGAGCTCTGAACTTATCAACGCCAGCCACAGGCCCTCTATCATTACCACAGGTGTGGTGGGACCCAAGCAAAGCCCTGGCCACCCACCACCTCACATATGCTTCTAATGGCGTCATGGCAGGAAGAGCTATGAGCTGCAGCTCATGCAATGGCTAGAAGAAACAGTGCAGGTGACATTGAGTACTAGTCCGAGGAAATGCCAATGAAATCAAATAAAAAAGACTGACATGACTATTCTCACATGTGACTTTCAGGGTACTCACAGGAGCAGCCAGCCTCTAGACACAAGTCAGGAGAGGAATAACAGGAAGCTATTTTAATATATAGGAGAGACAGAAGCACATACATAGTCACACACCCATATATTTCAAATATATCATTATCTTTTTTACAACCTATTTTATTCACCTAAATAATATGTTGTGAGTATGTTGGCATTTCTACAATAATATTTTTAATGTCTACATAGTATTCCATTATATAAATATATCTATTTATTTAACCAATCTTAATATTTGATAATTTGTATATATCCAGTTTGGGATTATTTTTAAATGCTATAAGAAAGAGGAATGTGAAAACATATTTGTACATATTTCAAATCATTTCCTTAGATAAAATCCGCAGAAGTGGAATTATTAGTGAAAAGATTATAAGCAGTTTTAGACAACTGTTAAGACGTTTCCATGATACTATCTACAAAAATTTACACCCAGCAGCAGAGAATGATAGTTCTGGATTAAAGAAAACTGCCTGATTAGCATATTAGAATCTAGAATATCTTGGAATGAATAAAATTTTATTCATTGAACTATATTTTATAAATTTATTGAGTTATTTGTGTCTCATATTTTATTAATTCCATGATTGTGACTGTTACTAGTTTCACATTGGACTTTAGTCTTTTATTGGTTGATAAAGATTCTGTATAAAATTTTTTAAATAACCCTTTTTCAACGATATAACAATATTTTGCAAATTTGTAGTTTGCCTCAAACTTTAATGGTATTTATGTGATCAAATGTATTAATATTTCCTTCATGATATAATATATATATTTCTTCCTCTAATTTTAGGCTTAGAAATTCCACTATTATCAGAAGTCACATAAATAAGCATATCAGGTCTGTGTTTTACATGAAATTAATAGGTCGACAGAGAATTCTTTCTTTCTTTCTTTCTTTTTTTTTTTGGCAAAATGTGAAATATGTCTCTCCAAAAATCTCAGCATTTTTAGAATTCAGAAACATGAATTCTCTCTTGATTTATTTATGAAGCAAATTAGCTTTCTGTTTTTCATCATTAGGTTCATGTCATTCCTTGTTAGATTTGTTCCTAGGGGAGAAATGAGAGAAAGCAAGAGAGCAAGTAAGATATTTTTTAAATGTTTCCTGTCCCCTTATCAATGGGTTTCTTGCTTCGTATACTCTATCATTAATTTAGTTTTGAGTCTAGATTTAGGAAGGAGAAAGAAGTTACTTGGGGAGGACAAAACCAGTTAATAAGAGAAACTAAGAGAAAAAAGAATACCATCACTTTTTATCCTAGCTGGATTCTACAAAGATAAGGCAGACAGGAGGAGAAAAAGATTGTGAGAAGCCATTTCTCATTCTACTACCATACGAGCAAGGAAATGTTGGGGGGTGGAGGAGGCAAACATTTAAACACATCCAGATAAGTATGGAGAAGTCCAAAATGTTTGAAAGCAGGCCAGTTTACATTGTGAGAGGCCATAAGTCTCCCAAGAAAAAAACCTTCGTGTAGATTATGCAACGCAATATAAGCCCATGGTATAGCAGATGGGTGAGACTGAGGCAGTGCTCCTGGTTCCCTAGGGCCAGAATGTACATGCAAGAGACCCAGTTGTGCTCCCAAATCCATGAGGAGATATGAAGGTTCTAAAAGTGTTGGTAGGCCAGAAGAAGCCTAGCTTCAGGCAAGGACCCCTCAGGGTATGGGGAATTTGCAACCAGAGGCAAATAACAATGACTATTGACTACAGTGGGTAGTTTCATCACATCTCAAAGTCGGATGGGCCAGTTATGACACGAAAGTCACCAGGGATTGATCAGTCCTGGTTGGTCATTCCACGACAGTCGCATAATATGACACAAATAACATTGTGTAGTTTCATGAAACCCACTTTTTCTGTCTTCTCAAAGTCATATCATCTAAATAACACCTACTCCCAATACTATTAGGAATGACCTTAGAAAAGGCAAGCATGTGAATAACCATTTGCCTGAGTCATCCAAGCAGAGACTAATTTTCATTAAAAGGCAGTTTAAATTCTTGCAAAGAACACAGATTATAAATTTGGACTAAATACAATTATTCCCTCTCTTTACTTCTCCCTCCCACTCGGTGGAGTGGGGGATGGGAGAGAGCTCAGGCAGAAAATGAGAACAGTTATAAAGAAATAAATTTTATAGTGCTTTGTACATTCCAGTTAATGAGATTGAATCTGTTATACCAATACACACACAGACTCATGTGCACACACATACATTTTCCTTCCTTTTAATTTTTCCAATTGTTTTATAATGATAATGTAATGTATTTTCCTAGAAGAGAAGAAACACTCATTTTTGAAATCTTAACCAGTCTTCTTGGAAATTCCTCAGCAACTATGTACTTTAATATACTTCAAATACAGCTGGAACATTTTACTTGAACCATTGCTCCTACGTTTTTACTTCACAACCTACTTGGCAAACCCAAGTTTAACAAACACAAGTATTTTGCATCTTGGACTGCCATTATTTATAATTCATATTTAAGAACATTTTCTCAAAATTTTTCATCGGAAATGAGTTGGACAAGATATGAAAGGCATAAACATTTTACATTAACCTGAGGTGTGACTAATTTCATTTTTAAAAACAAAACATATAACAAACCTATTGTTGTTGAAAGAGAAAACTAAAAGTTAATGAATTATTCCAAAGGACTTAAAAATACAAAACAACTTTTTCCAGGCCTTTTTTAAGTCATTCCTAAATGGATTTATTTCATCTTGAATTAGACTCAAAGCTGTCCTCAGATATAAATAAAAATAACATGATAGTGAGGTCGAAGAGCTCATATTTATTAATAAGCACTTACTATGTGCCAGGCCATTTAAATGTCTTATAAGATTTAATCCCTTTGAGGAAGTCCTCTACTTATTTATATTTTAACAGATGCGGAAATTGAAACTCAGAGAGATGTGTTAGCTTGCCCAGTCTTCAGCTAGGGAATAACAGATCTGACATACAAATCTAGAACCTTGAAAACTAGAGCTCATACTTGTCCTTCTGCTTTTGTCCTCAGAATATGTTTGAGTTTATGTAGCAATGGAAGCAATATACTTAGAGACTGGAATCCCACATCCATCTCTTACCTTTTCCAGGTCTGCTGTATCACTCTAAGCAAATGACCTGTTACGTGCTTTGTAAAACAAAGGTTGTTGTGAATATTAAATGGACTTTGACTTCCTCCTTTGTAAAATACAATCAAACAAACAAACAAAAACATAACACTACCTAACTCACAGAGTTGTTTTGAAGGTTTTATTAGATAATATATGAACACCACAGAGTCCAATATTTTCCATGTACAGCCATGCCCTCATAAATTATAGCAATTATGATTAGTTTTATATATTTAAAACCACTTCAATCTGAAAGCACTATGTAGGTATAAGATGATGCTAGCCTTTCAGAAGTAGGGCAATGACTGTATCCTTCCTGAGGACATTTAAGTGCAAAGGTGATGAGATTGCACAACGTTTCCAGTAAGAAGAGCCTTGCCCTGTCTATCTTACCCCACTTCCCATTACTTTCCAATAAACCCATTCTGCATACTTTCAGAAACATGAGGATCACCCTGGACCATATTCCTTTCTTTTTGCTCTCCTTATCTATCTCGAAAGCTTCTCCTCCCTGAGACAAAATCTTATAACACAAGTCATGGGGCTTTGAAAACAGCAGTGGTCTGGGATTGAGATGCCAGACTGAGGACCCACCTCTGCCTGAACCCACTATAGGAGTGCAGGACACTCCTTGAGACTCAATGCCTGCATGGGCAAAATGACCTTCCAGGTCCCTTATTTCTTTAAACACCTATTTAATAATTCAGCTCAGCTCTTCTATTAAACTTTCTGTAATGACTCTCCTCACGTTAATAGTGTCCTTCTTCTTGATCCTACTATGTTTAGAATCAGATCTAAGGTTCTAAACAGTCTTCTCGAACCCTTCCCTGTAGAGCTGACTTAATTCACCAGCCACTCAGGCCTTATCAGGGGTCAAGAAAGCACTTTCCTCTCCCCCAGCCAGAGTGGGTTGCAGATCTGTCTTACCTTATTCCCACCTAGAGTTCTTGGAGAGAAAGTCCAAGAGCTGACTATCAAAAGGAGTGCACAGCAGAGCTCCACCTTCCAGTACTGGGATCAACTGTTTGTATGTCTTCACCATAAAACATGCCATCCATATACACTGGCCCCAGACACCTGTCAATGCACTGTTGGAACAAAAATGTGTAACACAAATAAGTACAGCAGGCTCTCACTTCTTATGGACCTCTCCATCTATATGGAAGAAAAAAATATAAATTGTCTTAAGAGTCTTAAAACCAGCTCTTTTGTGAAGTCGTTCAAAGATTTTTAACAAGTGTAAAAATGAATAAGAATCTATGTGTTGACTCTTATTAGCTATAAAGGCTTTATCAAGTTAGTTTACTTCTATATGCCTTAATTCCTCATTTTAAAATAGGGATAGCAATGTCCAGTTTATGAAGAAAATATGAAATATAATGTATACGAATGAGCCAGCTGGTGAGTGTCCTTTAGGAAGTCAATAAGAAGCTATACTTGAATTTTAAAAATTAATTTAATTAAAAATAAATAAATAAAATAAAAAGAAAGAAGCTGCTACTGTGAGGACAGCTGTGATTGTCTTCTCAAAGTCACCAATGACTCTCAATTCTAAATAGAGAGAAAATAATCAACCCCCAAGTATCAAAGCTTTGTCATTGAAAAGAAAAGAGTTTTTTCTTCAACAACTTGCCAGTCTAGGATATTGTCTTTGCTACATACACCATCTCCACCCTGACCTAATGTATTAATTTCCTGTTGCCACTGTAACAAATTTACCTTAACTTAGTGGTTTAAAACAAGGCAAGTTTATTCTATTATATTTCTGGAGGTCAAAAGTCGAACATGATCTCACAGGACTAAAGTCAAGGTATCAACTGCATTTGCTGCTTCTGGAAACTCTAGGAAGAATGCTTCCTCTTGCTTTTTTCTGTCTATATTCTTTGGCTTGTGGACCCTTCCTCCATTTCCAAAGTACATTACTTCAATCTCTGCTCAGTCATCATATCTCCTCCTCCTCTGACTCTGACTCCTCCTGCATTACTCTGATGAAAATCATTATGCCTACATTGGGCCTGCATGAGATATCTGGGATAATCTCCCCATCTCAAGACCCGTACCACATTTGCAAAGTCTCTTTTGCCAAATAAGGTTACAGTCACAGGTCCAGAAATTAGGACGTGGACATATTTAGGGTCCATTTATTACCACATCAAGTTTCCATCATGATTGTTTACAGATTCATTCTTTGCACACTTTCTAATTAATGAACTCAGCCCAAGAGGACATTGGAGTTATACTAATACAACTGTAAATATAAATCTCTACAGAAAACATACACTTCTTAATCAAAGTTACTCAAATTAAAATATGTATCTCCACTCATTAAATCTACTCATTCATATATATTAGGAAAGATATAGCAGGCAAAATTTTTGCAAATATTTCTAATAAAGAAAAGGAAATATCTGGTTGGACATGTACCAGTAGTGCAACTACTCTAAAAAGCTTTTGGAAACATTCATTTACAGAGTCTCTAAGCACATTTTTAGCATGGAGTCATGACTCTACAAACATTCCCAGGTACTTCTTATGTTACTCTCATTTCTAACAGTAGATGCACACGAATTTATACCTGGGTTCTAACTAGACATGAAGCAATTGGGAAAAAGTAGTATATATAAAAAGGTTATTATGACATTTATGTCTTTATTCCCTTTGCTATTTAAACAGAAACACTTAGACAAGCTCACACAGGCAGTGAACTTCTACCTGGGTTGATGAACTATGCACCACTGTCAAACCAGATGTTTTACTTTCTCTTTTACTTTTAGAGTCAATTTTTAAAATTATAATCGCCAGTGCTCTCCCTAAAATAACAAAATAAATTTTTTTGGTGAGTATCCTACGATTATTCAATCTCATTCTTTTCCTATGCCTTTGGCTGTGGCATCATGAGAAACATCATTATTAAAAATTACCTATGATATTTGAGCTTTCTTTGAAAAGAAAGCTCATACAAAATTTTAACTAAAGTATCATGTTTTACAAGCATTGCGAACATTCATAATTTGAATTGCTATCTTATTTATTCAAATATCTAAATTATATCAACTAGAAATAGCTATTCCACATTTCAATTTTTCAAAGCACTAGAAAATAATATGGTGGAAAGATTAACATACATCTATCAGCAAAGAGGGTCTGGTATCAAATACTGTACCAAATTTACATGACCTTCTAATATTTTACTAAATTAAAAGTGTACACATTTGTTGTCATCTAATTTACATAGTAATTCTTTTGCATCTCATTGTGAATAATCTATAAATCTATACCTCAGATAAGTTTGTGTTACTGTCTAGAAAATTATTGTTTATATATTCATTACTCATTCAACCATTTAACAAATACTTATCAAATGCCTACTACATGCCAGATCAGGCACTGAGTTAGCTGCTAGAGACAAAGCAATGAACGAAATTAATAAGCTTAGTTCTCATTCTTTATAACAAGTTGTACATTCCCTTACTCATCATCCCAATGCCTCAAATCCAATCTGTAACAGCATAAATAAAAACAAAAGTCACAAAACATATAAAATTACTTCACAGTGTATGTTTTCAATATTTTGAGCTTAATGGATTCAAGTTGAATTATGTATATCAAGTTTCTTGATTATCAGTTTCTTCCCAAGTGCATTTATGAAATTGCCTCCTCAAGACACTTGTTAATGCAAGGACAACTGGATGAACATATTCAAAATCTTCCATGGAAAACAGAAAAGTTATGCCATGGGAGTTCTCCTGTCCTAGAAAGTATTAAACATCATGACTCAGGCAAGGGAAGTAACCAAAAGGTACTTGTGTCTCATTCCTTAAATAGATAAACTGGAAGTTAAGAAGTTTGGGATTCATCTTGGAGAAGTAAAGTGACTTATTTATTGTCCAAAATGGGCACATATGAGTGTAAATAGGGGCACTAATACCAGGAAAATAGGCATAAACTAAGACATATAGTCACTCATAATAAATCACTTCATCTCTTTGGCCATTGTATTCCCTGTCAAATGGTGACAATGGCACATAATTGTATGAAAATATGAAATATAGTAATAGACATGAAAACCCTTTGATAAGTACATAGTGCTACACAAATTATGATTTCACTATTAACAAAACTTTTAAATTAATTAATTTTCAAATTACTCTGTGAGTTGAATGGGAAGTATCTTTTTTTTTTTTTAATGTATAGACTATTACATCCAAGAGTTACAGTAAAACACCAAGACACATTCTAAAAAAGTTGTCAGGACATTTAATACCTTTTCCTAGGTAATCAATTAGTAGTGCCACTATTTTCTAACCATAGCTATTCATCAGTGAGAACAGGGAAATAGGAAAAAGTAGCACTGGCATGGTGATAGAAACCTGCTTTCTAACATGGGATAAGCTGAAACAAACATCCATGACAAACAGCCATATTGCATTGCAATTCTGAACTACTAAATCCTTATTAACCTTTGGGGAAATTTTTCAATCTGCAGCTGTGAGTTTGACCTGAAATGTATTTTATCTGAAGAGAACAATATTGTAGCTATTCCAATAACAGTCAATTTTTTCCCTCGCCATAAATCATTCACTTTTATCCTAGACGGTGAAAAACAAACAAACAAACTAATGACTTAAAACTGTTGTAAAACATTTAATTCTTTATCAGGAAGAGAAAAATAGAGTACTGACACTGACAAAATCTAAAAATCGGGATAAAGCATTGCACAAATGGATTCCATGTTACGATGTGTTATCATAGTGGAATAAACTCCTGTGTGAGAAAGCTTTACAGGAGCAAATGGGGGAAAATTGATACAAGCGAGACTGTAAAAAACTAGAAGAAAAACAAAAGAAATTAAAGAAAAGAAATGATAAAATTAGACAAAGAGAAAATGATGGAAATGAAATTAAATTCTTTTTTATGAAATCAAAAACATTCCTATTTGTAATCATCAAGTTTTTGACAATATGCAAGACAGCAAGGATTTTATGTAGCATCTAGATTTATAAAATGGAAGGATTTGAAACAGATCACAGTAGGTGTACCAGAAAGACCTTCAAAGAAAATTGAGTAATTAAAATAAGAGAATGTTCCTCCTCTTCAGTTCCTAAAACAATATGACTTATTACTATCAAGGCCAGAAATATGACAACATACAGCAAATGGTAAAATATATATATATATATATATTCCACATATCTTCATAACAATCATAATAATCTGGGAGAAAAACTGCTGGTTTTTGCCCCAGTATTAGTTTTCATCATCTTCTTTAGTAAAAGAAGTGATTATTGGATGGGCACATTTTAGCTGAGAATAAGACTATGTTTGCCAGCCTTCCTTATAAGTAAGTCTGTTGGCAATATGATTAAGTGCTAGATATTGGGATCTAAGTAGAATTGTCTTCAAGAAGCTATCTTAAAAGGAGGTAATATCCAATTTGCCTCTTCCTTTTTTCTGCTGTGTAGGATGTTAATGTGACTCCTGAAGCCCACACAGCAATAGTTTATGTTTAGTATGATGAAGCAAGAAGATAGAAGTGATAGTGAAGCAACCAGAATGGCCATAAACTACTAACCTTGGATATCATTTACATTAGAGAGAAATAAATTCTTATCTTATTTAAAATCACTGTTATTTGGGGTTGTTGCTAACAGCTAAAAATTACCCTAATAATAAAGAATCACTAAATTATTTGAGTTTAGAGAATTCAGGATGGTACTTCTGAAAAAACTCAATGAATTCTGAAATGAGTCATATCAACAATTTCAGGAATTGGAAAAACACCTAATAACCTAGAAGAAATGGACCAGTACTTAGAAAGTACAACCTTCCTAGACTGAATCAAGAAGAACTGGAAAATCTAAATAGACTGATCAGCAGTATGGAAATGGAAACAATCATCGAAAACCTACCAAAAAATAAAAGTCCAGGACAAGATGGCTTTACCAGAAAATTCTACCAAACATTCAAAGATTTAATACCTATTCTCCTCAAACTCTTCCAAAATATCAAAGAGGAGGCAATGCTTCCCAACTCATTATATGAGGCCAATATTACTCTGATACCAAAACCTGGTAAAGATAACACAAAAATAGAAAACTATAGACCAATATCTCTCATGAACACAGATGCAAAAATCCTAAATAAGATACTAGCAAACCATATACAGCAACATATTAAAAAGATTATACACCATGATCAAGTGGGCTTCATCCCAGGGGCACAGGGATGGTTCAACGTATGCAAAATGATTAATATGATACACCACATAAACAAATTAAAAAATGAGAATCATATAATCATATCAATAGATGCAGGAAAAGCTTTCGACAAGATATAGCATCCATTTCTGATCAAAACACTTAACAACGTTGGTATAGAAGGAAAGTACCTTAACATAATAAAGACCATCTATGACAAACCCTCAGCCAACATTATACCTAATGGTGAAAAACTAAAAACCTTCCCTCTAAGATCAGGAACAAGGCAAGGCTGTTCACTATTGCCACTATTATTCAATATAACATTGGAGGTTCTAGCAAGTGCAATCAGACAAGAGAAAGATATAAAAGGCATCCAAATAGAAAACGAAGAAGCCAAACTGTCACTATTTGCGAATGTCATGATTCTCTAAGTAGAAAACTCTAAAGACTCCACCAGAACACTACTAGAAACAATAAGGAAATACAGAAAAGTCTCTGGATACAAAATCAGTGTTCAGAAATCTATAGTGTTCCTATACTCTAATAATGATGTATCAGAAAAAGAAGTGGAAAAAATAATTCCTTTTGCAATTGCAACAAAAAGAATAAAATACCTAGGATTAAATTTAACAAAACATATGAAGGACCTATATAATAAAAACTACAAGACCTTATTAAAAGAAATTGAAGAAGATAGAAAGAAATGGAAAGATATTCTATATTTTTGGATTGGAAGAATCAACATAGTTAAAATGACCATGTTACCTAAAGCATTATACAGATTTAATGAAATCCCCATTAAATAAATAGAACAAAAAATTATCAAATTTGTTTGGAAACATAAAAGACTCTGAATTGCCAAAGCCATGCTGAGAAAAAAGAATGAGGCTGGAGGCATAACTCTGCCTGACTTCAAATTATACCACAAAGCAATAATAATCCAAATGGCATTGTATTGGCAGAAAACAGACTCACAGACCAGTAAAACAGAATCTAGAGTCTAGAAGTAAACCCATATTTATATGAGCAAATAATTTTCGACAAAACAGCGAAAAACATACAGTGGAGAAAGGAAAGCCTTTTCAATAAATGGTGCTGTGAAAACTGGAAAGCCACCTGCAAAAGGATGAAACTAGACTGTTGTCTATCACCACACACCAAAATTAACTCCAAATGGATTAAGGACCTGAATATAAGACCTTAAACAATAAAATGCATAGAAGAAAACATAGGAACTTTATTCAAGGACCTTAAACTTAAAGAGATTTTTATGAATTTGACCTCAAAAGCAAGGGAAGTAAAAGCTAAAATAAATGAATGGGACTACATCAACCTAAAAAGTTTCTGCTCAGCAAAAGAAATCGTCAACAAGGTAAAGAGACAACCATCCAAATGGGAAAATTTATTTGCAAGCAACACCTCTGATAAGGGCCTAATATCCAAAATATACAAAGAACTTATACAACTTAGTAATGACAAAAAACAAATGATTCAATAAATAAATGGTCAGAAGACCTGAAAAGACACTTCTCCCAAGAAGACATACAAATGGCCAACAAACATTTGAAAAGAGGCTCAACATCGCTAGCTTTTAGGGAAATGCAAATCAAAAACCACAATGAGATTGCATCTCATACCTATTAGAATAGCTATAATCAACAGGATAAGTAATAACAAATGTTGGAGAGGATGCAGAGGAAAAGGAACCCTCCTCATACACTGCTGGTGGAACTGCAAATTGGTACAGCCACTATGAAAAACAGTATGGAGGTTCCTCAAAAAACTAGGAATTGATTTACCATATGATCCAGCAATCCTTCTATGGAATATTTACCCCAAAGACTTGAAAACTCATATCCAAAAAAGATATTTGCACACCAATGTTCATAGCAGCATTATTCACAGTGGCCAAGACGTGGAAGCAGCCAAAGTGTCCTATGATAGATGAGTGACTAAAAAAGCTGTGGTACATATATACAATGGAATATTACTCAGCCATAAGAAGAGATGAAATACTGCCATTTGCAACCACATAGACGGACCTTGAGATAATCATGCTAAGCGAAATAAGCCAGACAGAAAAGTTAAAAATCACACGATATCACTTATATATGGGATATAAACCTAAAAGCAACAAATGGACAGGACAAACAAACAGAGACTCATGAACATGGACTATAGATTTGTGATTACCAGAGGGAGGTGGAGAGGGGAAGGAGAGTTAAAGGGGATCAAATATAGAGGAGTAGGTGGAGGGTAAAGTGTGTAAAGGGGATCAAATATATGGTAGCTGGAGGAATCTGGACTTTGGGTTGTAAACACACAATAGAATAAATAGATGTCAAATTACAATGTTCACCTGAAAATTATATAATTGTATTCACCAATTTTATCCCAATAAAGTGAATAAAAAAATAATATTAAGTTTATTCTTTTATGGATGACTTATTAGTATAATATTGTACTAGTGGCATTTTCAAGATGGGGTTTATTAGATATTTGAAAATACAATACATACTAATTTGGATTCTTCATTTAACTTTATAAAAATTTGCCCCATTTGCTTGTCTTCTCTCTCTCTCTCTTTTTTCCTCTCTCTCTTTCCCTCTCCCCCCTCTCCCTTTCTCTCTTGTTGATGCTCCCTCCTCAACACTGTGATATTTAATTCCTCAACACATAAGCCTGCATCTCTCAGTAGAAGACAAAGATATTCTACTACACAACCAGGACACCATCATATGGCTAAACTAATAAGAATAATCCCATACATCATCTAATACGGGGGTCCCTAACTCCCTGGCCATGGACTGGGACTGGTCCATGACCTGTTAGGAACCGGGCCACATAGCAGGAGGTGAGCAGCAAGCAAGCAAGCTAGCAAAGTTTCATCAGTATTTGCAGCCCCTCCCAGCACTAGCATCCCCATCTCAGCTCCACCTCAGATCAGGTATTAGATTTTCCTAAGAGCACCGGTCCCAGGTGCCTAAAACGTTGGGGACTGCTGGTATAAGAAATTCTTTCACTACCTTCTAAACATTACAGTGCTGAACTCCTACATCCTGTTCAAGAAGAACAATCATGAGCACATAATCAGCTGTGTAAATGTCACTGACGTTGATTGAAAAAATGCTGGAAAAAACATCGTAAGCCAGGGCAGCAACGTCCTTGATGTTGTCTGTGTTCTGATGATGTCACACCTCCTCGTCTGTCTGGAAGACATTTCCCCAAGAGCACACACCACCAGCATCAGGGAAACAGAATCCAACTGGTCAATGCAAAGTTTGCCACTCACACAATGACAAGGATGGCAAGAAGATCCAGAGAGAAACGCAGTGTTTTTGTGCAGAATGTGATGTTCTGCTTTGTATTGTTCCATGCTTTGAAATTTACCACATGAAAAAAAATTATTAAATACAGATTATCATATGCATTTCTGTTACATTAGGATTGGAGACAAATTCTGCTTAGAAATAACTCCAAGAACAGTTTTAATACATTATTTTCACATTGAAAACCGGTCAGATTTCTTTTAGCCTCAAAGAGTATGTTGATATAAAATTAAATTAATGCTGGCAGTGAGCTGCACTTTTTTTTCTAAACAGGAAATGGGTCAAATTTTTGTTTTCAATATTTCCTTTTATTTTGATTTCTTCAAGAGGTGATTTTCAGGCCTTTGAATTTATTAAATGTATTTAATTACCATTCTTCAGATGTTTTGAAAGATTTAAATTCAAATTCACATTAAATGGGTGTGTTTAAATGACAGCATCTTCTCTCTGTGTTCACCCTGCCTGTCTTATGGAATTGCAGGTGCCTAAACACAGGCAAAGAGTGGCCCAAGATCTAAGCCAGATCTTGCACAGGTGCTCAGTCTCTTTGTCTAACAGGATATCAAAGATCAATGCCGTGAGTCCAGCATCAGGCTCAGTCTGTTTCCTGGATATGCATTGTTACTGTTAAATCCAGCCACCCTTGGTGAAAGCTCTCCAGGTGCTTCAGGTTCAGAAAGCATTTTTCCAGACTTCAATCATCCTTGGGGCTCACACTTTACCCCCTACCACTACCTCCCTTCATATGGTATATGGCTCTTTTCCTCTGCCACGCATGTACCATGTTTTATTTCTACTTCCCACAAGACTTAAACTCCTGCTGTCACATTCTCTTTCCGTTTCCAAAGTCCAGTAGGCCTTCAGCTTCAGAACCTATTCCCCACTGTGTTTCTTTTCTGTTTCTAGTCCATGAAAAAGAAGAGCAACACCATCCAGTTTTGCAAGGTCCTGGACTTTTTAGAATGCGCTCTTGTAGAGGGATGGCTTTGTCATAAGTTAATGATTTTGGAGACCATATTAAATAAATTTTAATCAATAGCTATATACCTGAGTCTCAGAGGCCCTATGTATCTCCTGTCATGGAGGAGCAGCAAATAAAAAGCAAAATTAGGATTGGTGTAGATCATCGTAGGCAGAATAATTATGCCAAAATAGATCAATACCCTGTCCCTAGAATGTAGTTTATGAAGAGAATCAATAGTTTTATGAATTGGATGCAAAGAGTGGATAGGTGAGGAGGATGAGAAGATACCCTTTATGATCAATTGAATGAGTGCCTCAGGGTATTACCAGGGCCACAGCCCCATCCCAGTGTCTAAAAGTCAGAAGAAAAAAGAAAGAAAAGAAACAAAACTTATATTTAAATTTATAGTTCAAAAGTATTTTCCCTGAAGTAAAATATTTTCTTTTAAAAAGATTTTGAAATAGCATGTATAACTGGAAAAAGCAATACAGACTGATGAACTCCAAGATATAGCTCAGTAAAATTATTTTAAACTGTTAAAATACAGAGGATATTACAGTTCTATCCCAAAGCTTATCCTCCAAATACCTTACTTTTCACCAACTTGATTAAAAGTTACAAGTATAGTGCTAGAACTCTTTCCTAGGTGGACATCATCCCAGCTACATCTTGACCAAAAGATGTCGGTTATATCTGTGAGCAGGCATTGAAAGCATTACTAGGCTAATTAGTGCCTCTCAGCTAGCTTTCTAACCCCAAAATCCTTTTATACTACATATTCAACCAATCCACAGGAACAGAACACAGCCAAGGGAACGCTGAGGAGATAAAAACCCATTGCATTGTCTTGCCAAAGTATATCCAGTAAGAAAACTTTGGATTTCATTCACAAACTAAATTCAGTTATTGTAAATAAATTTAAGGCCTATGTATATGAAGTATCATTTCAAGTGAGAGCCAGCTATACTTCTCATCTATGTGCTGATTAGTGAATAAAAAATTTAAAAAGTAGATGCCTTACAGCATCCTTTCCTGAATTTATAAATGGTAGCATTAAAGTTACTTTTTGTGAATCCAGTCTTATGTCACCAAGATCATCCCTAGCATGGAAGAGAGAGAAATATTCTCTCTTTAATATTTCATAATTTAGGGCTCTTTAAACATGTGATTTAATAAAGTAAGTAACTCACATGCCATTATTCAAGGTCAAATGAATCTATTAAAGAAGTTTTCCAATATCTCTAAAGTTATATTTTCAAATTTAAAATAGTGACTTCGAAATACTTAGAATCTGGAAATAAAAGTTTCATTACTTGACTCAGTGTAATTATCCGATAAGGTGAAAAATAATCCCTTCTCAAATTCATACACATAACACACTGTCATACAGTGTATACACACACACATATATATAACACACACAGATACAATTGATCTGTTGCAATGGAAGGTTATAAATATAGCAAAATGTCTCCTCATTACTGAAAGTTTATATCCACAAAGTAAAATTTTATAGGGTATTGGTTTTAAAGCAAGTTAATTTCAAAGCATAATTTCTCCAGCTATTTAAAAGATAGTAGATCAGCTCATCCCAGATAACTCAAAATCCATTTTTCCCCAGGTACCCTATGTTATGAACTAACAAGTTTTATTGTATTTCACACTGGGAGATTCTTTGTTACACGCCATTAGCTAAGCTATTTTTTCTCCTTTGAGATTTGACATAAACATTAGTATAGCTATTATTGCAATCATAAGAAACATACAGGATTTATCTGTTTTTTAGCTTTCAAAGAAAAAACTTCATTGTCTTGACTAACATGATATTTATATGTGTTTTGAATTTTAATCATACACACACACATGCACACGCACACACACACACACACACACACACACACACACACACCACACACATGTTCTCCAGAGACCAAGCTTCCACTCTGATTTCCCTCTGTCTTCTCAATCAATGTGGTATTTTGTGACAGAGAACAGGTAAATTTCTCTCCGGCTTCCACATTATAAATCCTGGTCAAAACATCTACAATAAAATGCAAGAAGAAAGGTGAGTGTCAATACTGACAGCTGGAAAGTGCCAGGAATATATTCTTTTTTATAACACCATGGGGCTTTGCTTGAGGACTGCAATTTTGAATTGGCAGCTGTTTCATCTTAATGTGGAAATATCAACTCTAAACAGGAGACCAATATCTCTACATATACCAATGGTATTCTGGTATTCAGATCAGATCTTTTCCTTGGGCAAATTATAGACTTATTGTTTTCCACAAGTAGTTATTGACCCAGGGAAAAATGATAAGTTGTTAAGATAAAAATTAAGCAGCCTCATAGGTTAGTCAAAGACAACAAATTATGGTATTATTTCTCATCTCTCTTTAACACAAAATATTCATAACCTCATTCAATCTTAATTTTGTCACTCATTATATGAGTGATTTCTTGCTTCTTGCAAGTATTTAGGAGAAACAGGTAAAAATGGTCGTAGGCTCTGGAACAAAGGATCTCATGAAGAAAAATGACTACACAAAAGACTGTAGCCATATTCTCTGTGTAGGGTACATTTGTTTGAACAATGAAATTTTAAAGGGAAATGATATAGAGTCACATTTGATGAAAAGCTATCCTTCATTTACTGTGGGCTTCAGTCGCTGTAGAGATTAGACATAAAAGTTACCAAACTTTGTGCAATTCATTATGTTTGGTTCTATTGTGTTTTTAAGGAACTTCCAGTGTCTTTCATTTTGAGAGCTTACAATTCCTCTCATAATATGTTAGGAACACATCCATTGAACATTCCTCTGATGCCATCAACGCTTCAATGTGACAATAGCTCCAAAAAAAAAAGAAAAAGAAATCAGAGAACAATGCCAAGGTAGAATGATTTATCAAAAATATAATTTAATAAAATCATCTTAAATTCTTAGAACTAAAGCCAGCATTCAGGGAGAACACTTGTCCTTTTTTCTCCACTTTTCTTTCTCACTGGGTTTCAGTTTGGATCATTTCCACTGGCCTGTCTTCGATGTTTCTTTCTTCACCTGTGTCTAGTCTGGGGCATGTGGAGGGTAGGGATTGAGTCAGTCTGGTGAGGAGTTCAGAGTTTGTGTTTTTTGTTCATAGGACACCTTCAGTCCTCCACAAATCTGAATTCCTCTGGTAATGGGCCAATGCCACCTGGCACTTGGTGCAGGTCTTAGGTTTTTCCAGATTCTTCTCAGCACTTCTGCCCCACCCTCAAGTCTCAGAGGTCCTTGCCTGTCTGAACCACAGTGGCCTTGCCCCTGTCCAACAATAGCCTATTGATGCAAGTGACATAAGATGCTGGGTTCTTGGTGGGGGCTGGGTGGTTCTCTTAGTCCAGTCCCAGCAAACCTAGGATACCAGGGACTCGCGGGTGAGGCTTTCTCAGTCCTTGCTCTGCCATGGCAGGAGAGTGTTTCCTGTAGGTCCCCCAGATGTAGCCAACTTTGGTGTCTACCACACCCCAGAAGCAGCAGATCTTAGCCTGAATCCTGGCAGCAGGATAGTTTCCTCCCCTCTACCAGCAGCTGCAGGCTCCCATTTCGCAGGAGGGCGGAGTCTGGGAGTGTGCAACATTTCATGCCCTTGAGCTTCAGAGGGGGCTCTCACGCTGCCTCCACCTTCTAGGAAGCCTGGTGGAAAATAGCTGATGAGTGACAGCAGATGTCCCTGGCGTCTGAGGCGCCCAGGGATTCTAAACTGCCATGCTGGTCCACAATCCATCTTTAAGATCGTTTTAGCTATGACATTCTTACCCAATTTTATGTGCTGCCAGAAGTAAAAGTGTGTCCGTCTCCTTGTCACTCTTTGGAAGTCAGTCCACCTGGGTGCCTTGGGACAAGGCTTCCTGATGAGCTCAAGAAAATTGACCTTATGGGTGATTTGGCTTTTCCTCTTCCTTACGATGGGAAGAGCGTGGTCTTTCAAATTTCCACATCCTGTTGGGAAGCAGAAACTCTCCTGTGCTTTTTAAAGTGAATTGTAAAGTAACCCACTTTCTGTAGGGTGGAGTGGTCAAAAAAATTCCTCCTTCTTTCTTTCATGAGCAAAACTTCCTCTGAAATAGAGACAACACCAGTGAGTGCTTCAAGGTTGAGTCCCAGCATCTTTGAGTACATTTCCGTGTTGTTGTTTTTTTTCCCAAAATTATACTCAAAAAATTGAAGTATAATTCTCAAAAACACAGCTCAGGGTAATGGTCGAAGAAATTTTATTACAAGAGCAACATTTTCTTAAGTGTGTTTTACAGAATTCTACTTCCTAATGAATTATAATGGGTATTACTCTTAAAATCAAAATTCAGTGGCCAAAGTTTAATAAATGCTAGTTTAAAACAACGACCAAAAAATGTTTAAAGGTTTCTTTACCTCACACCTTTTAGAGTCTTACCTAAACCGTGTCCAGACCTTTGGGAGCACAAAACCACTGTTAAGTGCTTATATCAAAGTCTCTGTGCATGTGCACAAGCATATCAGTAGATCAGCAATCTCAGAAGTGGAATTCTTGGTTCAAATGGCATGCTCGTTTTTTAACCCATTTCCCGTTTGCCCCGAGAATACTCATCAGTGGTGCTTTCAGCTACAGTGTTTATCTCGAGATAACTCGCAGATTAGCGCCCTAACCCTACCCCCAAAGTTTGCCATGAAATATTTCACTTTTATTATTATTTTTGCATCGCTCTAGTATATCTATAATCTTTGGAAACAAATGGCATTATTTTATTTATAGCAGCTGTTTTTAGTAGTGCTATTTTTATTTACAAAATATAGTAATTTTTGATCACTGAAAATATCAAAATCCAAGAAAATGTAGCATTCCTACGTGTTATGTTAGCAGAAGATTCATTTGATGAATCTGATTTATATATACATTTCTGTTACATTAGGATTAGAGACAAGTTCTGTTTAGAAATAACTCCAGGAACAGTTTTTATATTTTACTTTCACACTGAAAACCAGTCAGATTTGCTTCAGCTCAAAGAGGGTGTTTATGTAAAATTAAATTAACATTGGCAGTGAGCTGCAATCTTTTTTTCTAAATGGGAAATGGATTAAATTTTATTTCAAACTCACATTCTACACTTCAACAAAAATTGTACCAACTTACATCCATAAAGAACGCATTAATATTCCCATTTTCTTATACATACTCAGTAACCCTGTGTGTTCACATCCTTCTAATATTTGCTAATTTTATAGGAAAGGGATAGTGCCTTCTGGTCCTCATTTGCAAATTGGCAACACGTGTATTTATATATCTCAGAGATATTTAGTCTTTGCTCATTTTTTATTCAGTTAATCTCGTATTTATTCAGAAAGTTATTTATATTTTAAAGAAATTAGGTCTTTTACTATGAATTATAATTTTCTTCCTGTTTTACCATTTGTCTTCTAACATTATTCAGGAGGTTTTTCCTTGATCACAAATATTAATTTGTATATAGTCAAATTCAACAACTTTTTTTAATGCTTTCTGAGTTTCATGCTTTTAAATATTTATTCCCCTCTAAACTATATTTTAAAACTTACTAAACTATTATAATATGTCATAAAATTAAATTCTATGCAATTGTTAAAAACAATAAGGTAAATCTATATGTACTATCAGAGAAATAAGTCCATTATATATTGTTTTAAAAAATCTTTACCTGTATTATTTTATTCAAGCCTCACAACATTTATAAACTTGGTATTGTTATTTTCCCAAATTTATTAATAAGAATATTGAGTTACAGAGATATTAAGTATCTTTTAACCAACTAAAATCTCATAATAGGTGGAGGAGCCAGGATATACTCCAGGTTGACTGATTCCACAGCTTGTGCTATTAGACAAACTACTGTATTTGGGTCTATAACTGGAATATAAAGAACTTGGTGTGGCTCTTTCTATCTGTTTTCTATTCTTGAGTAGAATTCATTAATTAAAAAGAAATTCAAGTCTTCCAAAGATATCTTTAGAAGGCTCTCCTTTCTGAGTTTGTTGGTTTTTGTTTTTTCCTCAAATGAGCCTGTATTGCTTTTATAATGATTATTTTACAAAAAAATAAAATAAAATAAAATCCATTTGGCATTAGAGAAAGATCGTGTCTCTCTAAAAAAAGGCTGTTTTAGTATTAAATATTCTCCAAACTTTTTTGAACCTGGAAAATAGTTTCGGAGAGCATTTTGAAGAACTAATGTTCTTTTAAAAACAATACACTTGGGCATAGGAAGTAAAACAGTAGAATTCTCCCAGTTCCCTTCACCTTTCTGACAGCTGTGTTACCAGGCCCACTTCCTCAGGAAACAATGCTGAAAGGAATGAACTTTAATATTTACTGAGCACATAATGTATGCTTTAATTAATATTTAACCTTGGGCCTTTTCAGTTGCATGTGCAAGGAAAAAGGTTTTGCCGTTGATGTAATTTACTTTTTTTTTAATGAATTAAATGATTATCTGACATTCTGTAACATTCTATTTAAGCAGTTAAGATAGTTTGCATTTCATTACCGAGTTATGTAGGGTGCCGAAGGACCTATTTCCCCTCATCTGACTCTCCATGTTGGTTACTAATGTACATCACTGTGAGCCAGGACCTTCTCTTCTGCTCTCTGTACATCCCTGCTCAGCCTAAAGAAGTTCGTACATTAACTGCCGCAAAGTGTTTGTGCCAACAAAATTCAGAGCTTAGGTTAATTACTGGGGGAAGTCCCTTTCCCTGGGCAATCTGCACATCTATTAAAAAATCCTTATGGTGGTTCATGCAAGCACAAGGCTTTTGAGGCTTTTTATAAAGGGCTTATTCATCTGCATTGATTAAATCCCACATAATTAAACTTAGTTCAAGGTCACTAAGAATAGTGATATGTTTCTACAGAAACATTTACGTTTTCCACCTATCATCCATTTTATTTCTTTCTTTTTTTAAATTAACAATTGCTCCATGCCCTCTAGAGTAAAGAAAATTCATAGCTGTGTCAGTGGTTCCAAGAATATGAGCTTATTTTAAAAACCTGCGACTTTTATTTCCTCAGCAAATAATTATTAAAAATCTATGTGCCAAGTCCTGAGAATTTAAAAAATAACAATAAGTAAATAAGACATTAGCCTCTTCCTAAAGAAGTTCTCAGAACTAGTGGAGACCAGAGGCCCATAAGGATATTATTGCAATGCAAGATAACTGGTGCTGTAAATCAAGGTAAAACCAAACTCCATGGAACCAATGAGGACAGAGGAAACCTGGGAAACTACATGAACTACACATTTCATGAAAAGAGACCCAACAAAAAACCTTTCATCCAATAGGCAAACGTGTGCACAGTTCATTCTCTCAGCAAGTTGAAATTTCTCTATTCATTCAGCTTCATATTCAATTTTTACCATGTTTTCCAGGCCATGAACTGAATATAAACACAGTCATATAACTCATATTATTTAACTTAAGGACTTTGTGAGGCAATTTAAATTCTATTTCCATATAAGAAAGCTCATACTCACAGAGTTTAGTTTCCTCAAAGCCACACAGTTGGAAAAGATTTGGATTAGAATTTAACCTAATTTTCCTATCTCAAGACCACTGATTATTCTGGAGTACCATGATTGTGCGCTGCACCACCACTGCTGCATCTTTGTCCCCATGGGTCGGGCTGGGAGAACCTAAAGTGACAGCTAGAAGATATGCCAAGAGCTAGTTTACTATGTAGTCCAATCTCCCAAGGTGGTGGTATTTCCTTTTATTTGTCGTTAAAATTCTTGTCTAGTCATTCAATATTGCAACCTAGTCATATTTTCAGAGAAAAGCCAATTTTCAAAATAATCATAAAATTTTAATTATTAATTGGAATATGAATTAATAGAGCTCTTCATTATCTTAATTTATTTTAGTTTCTTATATATCGGTCTCATAATCATGACCCATTTGGGCAATCAGACCTCAGAACATGTAACTAGAGACAAAGGACTTTGCATTAAATGTTCTACCTCTGCTTTCTTCTACATTTATCTTAAAACATGTTTGTTCCTGAAAATGTTTGCCAGTCTAATTTATTTAGTGTAATTGAATGGCATAGCCAGCATTCAAATAACTATATCAAGGTGTCACAGGATAAGTGAAGCTAGTAAAAATCATTACTGCATACTGAAAGACAAATTAACCACTTAGAAAAATGACCCATACTAAATGGTTTACCAGGTGTTTCTAGTGATCTTGGCACTTCTCCCACATCAAAACAAGACCAGAGAGAAACTAAAATCTAATGTAATTGACTAGACTGCAATCATAATAATTTCTGTGATTTATTGAGTGCTTTTATTTTATATAGGTTATCTATTGCTACACAACAAATTACTCCAAAGCTTTGCAGTTTAAAACAACAAACAGTCATTTTTCTCATAGTTTCTGTGGATCAGGATTTCAGGAGTGGGTCAGTTTGGCAGTTCTTCTTAAGGTCTCTCATGAGGTTGCAGTCATTTGAAGACTTGACTGAGGCTGGAGCCTCCATTTCCAAAATGGCTCATGACATGGCTATTGGCAGGAGCTATTGGTTCCCATACACGCACCTCTAAGGTTTTTTGAGTGCCCTCTGCCTTCCTCCTGAGCAAGTGATTCAAGAAAGTAAGATGGAAAACACAATTTCTTTTAAGCTATAGCTTCAGAAGTCACATCCCATCATGCTTTTGCATTATAGCGTTTATACATATCAGCCCTACTGACTATGAAAGGGAACTACATAAGGATATGAATTCCAGGAAGTGAAGATCATTAGGTCTGCCATGAAGGCTGCATACCACACATGCTTAACACTTCAAAGGAACTGTTACTTTTGATCCTAGTATAACCCTATGAGATAACATGGTGACTGATATGATACCCTTTTATAGAAACTACAGTTTAGAACAGTTGTGATAATGGATCCCAAGCTTCTAGGTAGCATATGTTAGAATTAGGTCAACCAGGTTTCTTTGTCTGAGCACTTATCTATGGACTTTCGACCCCTAGGAATGAATACAAACCTAGAAGGACATGAGTGTGGTGTCACTGACAAAGAGCTGAAAGTCTTCTCTAGGGTTGCAAAATAATTATGGAATCTATGCAGAAGGTTAAATGCAGCCAAAATGCAAATGCAGGTGAGTGCTGCTTCCACACTACATAGGATATTTGCTGGTGGAAGAGGACCCTCTGTTCTTGCCTATATTCTGCAAGAGGAACCCAATCTTTTCACCTGGAATCCAGTTCACTACATTCCAACTTCTGACTGTTTCCCAAAGTAGAGCTGCATTTCAGAAAACAATACTCAGGATAATGGACTTAAGTGTTCTAGAATCTATAAAAGAGAATCTCCCACTGTGAATGAATACATCAAAATCTGATATCTTAGTTTGGGCAGTATTGGCTGGCACAGACCTAAGGATGAGATATTGCTGGTTGACTGGGCCAAGGTTCCTCTCTAAAGCAAAAAGCCATCCAGCCAGATTTCAAAAACTCCCTCTTCTACTTTAATAAAAACATTAAATAACTAGACATTAAGAATAACTAGAAATACTTGCTCGCCTTTAATCATTTTGTAATCATATCCCAAAATGATGCTTCTAGTTTCATGTAGTATTAGTACCTAAGGACTGGAGAGTAATAACGACAGTTAGGAGCTATGTAGGAAAAATGTTTCATCCTAAAACCAAGTCAGCATCTTCCTAGGAACAACCTCCCTTTATCTGGACTTATTTAAGAAATTTGGTTTTTGAGAAGTAGTTACAAACTTCAGCACCAAAGCCAACTTTACTCTGAAACCTAATCTCTGCCACTTTATAAATAACAACAAAATGAGTAATAAAAATGCAAATTAAACTGCAGAGGAGGACTAGTGGCTGGAGGGGAAGAAATCCTTAGAGAATTGGTTTATCTCCTAGGTAATGAAGATGACAGACTAGTGTGCAGATTAGTTTGTTCTCTTCTAAGCCAAGGGGAAAGAAATGATGAGAAGTGTGGGCACAGCTGTGGAATGCATTCTGCAGCCCATACACTTAGGCTCCCAAGGTTGTTCCTAAGCTTTTGCACAATAATGTTTGATTACTACAGTAACTGATGACTGTTTTTATTTGTATTTCCCACAATGCTGCTACGGTATACATCTTCAGCTTGGGACTGCTGAAAATATTTAACATGTAACTGCTATTTTCCATAAAAATAAAGCTAGCCTCACAGGGATCAAGTTCTGGAAAAGCAGGTTTTCAGAAGCAATCTAATGTTTTCACAGTAGTAGTCTCTCTGCACAGTTATTTTTATTAACACAGTTCTTCTCTATTTAAGGAGGCAGCTCTGGAGTTAGTATTATGGAATTAGACTATGAGCTATACCATGTCACCAGCACACAAAAGCACTCAAGATCTTCATTCATTTTCATATGCACATAACCTCATGAATGGGGGTACACTGGTCCTCTGGACATACCTGAGTTTCAATAGTGGCCAAGTTGGGTTTCCTTAGATACTCAAAAGTTTTAAACATGCAAAGTTCAAAAATAAAATTGTGTGCTTAGTACTACTCCCCTGGGGGAAAAATCTTAAGTAGAGATAAACAATAAATTATTTATAGGATATTGCAGAAAGAAAAACTAAATTTAGAGTAACTGTGGGTCAACAGCATGATGCAACAACCAAATCATGCCAAAAACATTTGGCAGACACTACTGCCCATGGAGAGGTGTTTGCACTCCTAGACCACCTCCACTCACCTAGACCCTATGCATTTTTCTGCTCACTTCAATTTAGAAAGGACACTGATGTTATGGCTCTCCTCACCTCCCCCAACCAAGTGGCTTTCAGAAGTATCTTTGCATGTAAAACTTTCTGAGGCCTTGATTTACTGAAAATATCTTTTCTCACTCACCCTGATAGTTTAACAAAATGTACAACACAAATTCAAAATCTTTCTCCTCAGCAGGTAAAAAATATTACTCCATTATCCTTTTGTATCAAGTGTTACTAGCAAGAAGTCTGATGTCATACAGACTCAAAAAAGATTGATAATGTTGATTACATAAAAATTGAAACAAAAAAAAGTGGGAACAGTGTCATTGCTTTATATTTTTGCAATTTTAAAAAGTGCCTAGCTTAATAAAAGACAGCTGTTTTTGCATTCTTTCTATTACAATATTACATGTCATGTACCTGTACACTCATGAGATAATGACAGTGAAAAGGAAAATAATACATAATTAGTATTATGAAAATATTTTTGGCCTCACACACTCCTTAAAATAGTCTTGAGGAACACCTAGGCTCCCCTAGATTACACTCTGAGAAATGCTTGAACAAAATGCTTCTGAAAACAGAGAATAAAAAATCTAACAATGTTATTTTTAAATGCGCTAATGATATGAACAGACTATTACACAGGAAAAGGAAATGTCTCTTAGACATTAGAAATGATGTGCAGTTTTGCTCATATTAAAAGAAACACAAACTAAAATTATGCCAATTCGCTATCAAAAGAAAAAAATGTTTCTCAAAAGTTTGACAGTGTACTTTGTTGGCAAGACTGTAGAGAATCCCAATAGCAATAAGAAACTTAGCACTCAGATTATGGGTTTCCTCTAAAGAAAATCAAAAATCCTCAAGAAATAGCTGATTTCCGGTTTGGAACAGAAATATACAAGACAAACTTAGAATATTTTGTCACATCTGATAAGAAAAGAGGTGTCAAAGAATATGAGAATTGTGTCTAAAGGGCTTAAGAGCCAACCCGATGAGGTACCCATTTACCAAATATTGTACAACTTCAGCATCAATAGGGATAATTACCACAATGGATTGAAATATATAATATGTGTTTAAATGCATGACTTCACAATAATATTACAAATAAAAATAACAGGCCAATTTTGAAGGATGATAGCAAATCAACTCATTTTTTTAAACTAATTCATAAAAGAAAACTAAAGCACTTACTCTGTCTTTCCTGTAAGAACTATACCAATGGATTACCAAATAGTAAGTGAAGGGAAGTTTCTCTTTATAGAAGTATTTCAACTAATAAATAAAGAAGAAATGACAGAATTTGAATTCCACCATTTTGCAACCCCTAAGGAATTAATTAATGTAGGCATAGATTCATTAATTGTCAATGACTGTCAACATGACAAAAAGAGAAACAGATACCATGTGTCTCCTGTGGATGGTCACAACACCACCTATGAAGTATTCTTGGAGGAAAAACCAACTAAAGAGAGTCAAAGCAAGACTCGATATCTGATCACCTATTTTCCAAGTTGGCAGGAAATACCTGCTCATCTGGTATAGTCAAAGAGTCACACAGTGTATGTGACATTTTCCAGGGACACTTGCCCCATAAATTCATAAATTCCAGGCTTGCTTACTGTGAACGATCCTAGAAACCAGACATCCTGCTAAACTCTCCCACTAGCAAAAACTATTACTTGTTTATCAGATTTGTCACTAGCATATTTACAAGAAAATTTAATGAATCTATGCCTTCTTTCTTTTGCAAAGAAATCCCTCTGGGAGAGAAAGGACTATAAACCTGATGCTTAATTGATTACTTTCTTCATGTGCTTCCAGGTAATAAGACAACTTATTAAAAGGTCACAAACTGCGACATACTGAAAGTTCCCAAATAATAAAAAGAGAAAAATGGAACAAAATAGTCAGAAATTACCCTGTATCTATATAAGAATTGTATATATTCTGGGGATAATAACAAAAAATCAATGGAGAAACAATGGATTGTTTAAGAATTGTGTAATGAAAATGGAGATATTGTGGTAGCCATACTTCAGGATGGGTCTCAGTGATATCTGCATTGTGGTGTTTGCTCTCTTGAGTATTGAGTAGCCCTCTCCCACATTATTAGGGTTGGTCTGTGTAACTAGTAGCATATGGCATAAGGGACTATATATCATTTTCAAGGTTAGGTTATAAAAGACTATGACTTCCATCTTGAGCATGTGCTTGTGTTCTCCTCTCTCTCTCTCTCTCTCTCTCATTTCTTGCTTTGTGGAAAGCAGACAGCCATGTTGTGAACAGCCCTCCAGGAAGGTTTGCATGACAAGGTTTCAATAAACCTCTAACCAATAGTCAGTGAGGAACTGAGGCCTACTAACAATTATGTGAGTGAGCTTATATCAGATTTTCCAGGCTGTAAAATCACTGCAACCCTGGCCAAGAGTTTACTTGCAAGTTTGTGAAAGACCCTGAGACCGAACCACCCAGCTAAGCTGCTGCCAGGTTCCTGACTCAGAATAGATAAAAATATGTTGTTTTAACCCACTAAGTTTTTAGGGTGATTTGTTATGTAGCAATAAATAAATAATACAGATTTTGGTACCAAAAGTGGGATATGCCATAACAAAAGCCTATATGTTGAAAAGGCAGGAGACAGAAATGGGATCGATAAAGGATTTTAAAGAGACCATTAGAGAAAGTCTAAATTGCCTTGATCAGAATATTAGTAGAATTTTGGACTTTAAGGAGATTGCCAGTGAAGTCTTAAAAGAAAAACGAAAAAACAGTCTTACTGAAAACTGCAGGAAAGAAGATCCTTATTATGCAGTGGCAAAAAGTTTAGCAACTAGAAATATTGTGGAAGTTAAAAATGTACTTAGTGAACTGGATGATGTAGCTAAGGAGATTTCCAGCTTAATGGGTAAAAGTGCCACATAAATGCTATTTACAGTAAAATCTGAGAAGATAGTAATAAACTAAAGAAAAGACTGTTTTACAGAAAGAACCAGAATTTGATAGTTTTAAAGTTTCCCAGCCTCATCAGATAGCAAACAATACTATATTTAAGAAATGGCTCTAAATAAAGATCAAATCCAGGACTCTCTCTAGAAAACATGGTTTAAATGTGAAGCTGAGGGAGTGAGCATAAAATCTTTTTAGACCTCAGAAACCTCAAAGGCAGTGCCTCAGAGTGTCATTCAATGAGATTTAAAAACAACAAAAAAAAACAACTCCCTTAAGGTTTTAAGATCATGACTCACAGATCCTTTAGATCAAACAATAGAGCTTCTAAGAAACTTAAGAGCATTATTCTTCAATAGAAGCTCAAAGTAGAAAAGAAATTGTCTTGAAGAGATTTATCAGTCTGCTTTTATGCAATGGCATGAATTCCAAAAAGATGCACAGGAGACCTACATAATTTTAAGAGAATGATATATGCAGAAATTTCACCAGCTTGGATATTTGGGACAGAGACAGTACAAAATGAAAAGATAATTTAAGACCCTCAACATCTACAAACAGGAGACAGGCTGAGAAAACTACTCACCTGCAAACACAGGCTACCTTTCATAACAATGAAAGAATGACTCAGAATGGAGTCAGGAGCCCAGAAAGTGCAGCCAACAGTCCTGAAGAATAACTGCTGAGCAGAAGTAGAACTGAGTTCTGATACAGAAACCTCCAACATTTGCCTGGCTATATTTCATAACTATTATGTTCCAGTGACTCTCTGTGCTTCCCATCTTCCCTCTTTTTGAATAGAAATGTCCACAGAAATTATCTTAGACTTTTGCAATCCTGAATGTCAGGTATGTGGGGGACAAATAGCTCGCCTCTTCAATTTCACAAATCAAGAGAACTTACTCCAAGGACTACATCCAAGGTGTCTCATACTTACCAGGACATGACTTAAACGTTGAGTTTCTGGACTTTGAGCTGATGCTCAAATAATATCAAGCAATAGCAAGAATAAAGATAAATAAGAACCTTTATGCAGTGCTAATAAAGAAGACATTTTTGAGGGGGAAAAAATGGAAGAACTTGGTGAAATTACAGATGTTCATATCTACAAACTTAGTCATCTTACTCCTTTATAGGGAAACTCATAGGACCATAAGGAAGCATGCACAAGGATGTTCATTAAAATATGGCTTATGGGACCGAAGTTGGAAGCAACCTAGATGCCATCACTGAAGTAATGAATAACTAAAATACAGTGCAGATATTTGACAAAAGATGATATAGCAGACAGAAGCTAGAGATTTACAAACAGTAATTAAATCTTTTTAACAATAGGATTGAGTAAATAAATGAAACAAAATGAGTTCTGTAACATAATAACATTTATATAAATTAAAAAGAAATAACTTACTGAATAAAACTTTATGATTTTCACTGATATCTATCTAAATACAGACATTAAATGCTCTAGAGCAGGAGCCTATGGAAAGTAGATAAATATAGATAAAGATGGACAATATAGGAGAAAAATATAAAAGTTACTTGCTAATGAATCATAAGCTGAGAAATATGATTAACTCAATACTCAATGTCTAATGTCTACAAAAAAGAAAACAGGTATAAAAGAAGAAAGTAACAAATAAGCTAACCAAGAAATAAAAGAGGGAGGGGAGAGCAGAGAGGGAAGAGAACAAGAAGGAAAAGAGAGGGGAAAAAGGCGAATTGGCTAAAAGGCGTGTAGTACTTTTAGATAAAGATCCAGGGGATCACTGGGAGGCATCAGCTCTAGGCTCTTCCAGGCTTTAGCTAAGCTCTTCCATATTTGGAACTATATGCTAGCTCTTTTTCAGACTTTGTGAGCTTCTGTATCATGAGAAAGTATCAAGAATTAAGAGTACCTGAAGCTGAAGAAAAGGTCTACTGTTGCTGTTGTTGTTTTTTATAGGTCATTGGTGGAAAGTAGTAGTAATGTAAGGAGTCCAAGATATTGCTCTATGGGAGGAAAAACATTTGAGAACTTTTACACTTCATCAAGTTTCCTGGAATAGGGGTGTCTTTCTCACCCTTAGAAATTGGCCTCACACTGTCTGCAGAGTATTGAAAAATTCGGGGTCTCTGGCTCCTAAATCCCTTTTCGGTGTATCAAATTCATGTCTGAGGGCATTTTAAAAGCTACTAATTAGATAAAATTTGTATCACATTCAGACATTGTGCTTCATTAATACAATATAAAAATGGTACTGTTAGCCACATTTATATCTTATTAGCAGTATAAAAGCGTTAAGGTGACTTGCTTGGGCAGCCAGTGATACTGCTAGCCTCTCTGTTGCCCATATTAATTATGAAGCCATACTTGAAAGGGCAGCATGTAAAGGCTGACTGATAATACATAGAAATATGAGGCCATGTTTTTTTAATTTCTCTCTGTCCCTTTTCCACTGAAACCTTGATGGTACTCAGGTACATGATATTTGAGAGCCACCATTTCTGAGACTGTGAAAACCAAAGAGAGAAAAAGTGCTGTGTGTTATTGAAAAAAAAAGCAGGCTACGAGAGATGGTTCATGCCCAGTGAAAAATCAAAAAGTCATTGCTTGCCCAGGAAGCCAGGTGTGAGGAAGGAATTCGGCATCCATCTGAACACTTACACCTTAAAATCATATGGAGTAGGAAATTCAAAGAATTGAAAAGGAAAAGCAACAGATGTTAGATTGAAGAGAGTATGTAAATCTGACTGTTCTAGTCTCCTGAATAAGGAAAACATCAGTACACTGAAATTTCTAGAGATAGTAAAGATAGTAAAGAATCACCAAGAGCCACATTTTGCACTTGTGTTAATTGTGGTGATTTTTATTTTTCATGAAACTCTTCTGTTAGCATATGTCAAAAAAATCTAAGAAGGTTTTGTATATTGGCCATCTCCAGATTGTACTTTTATGTATCAAAAGGGACAGAGTCTTATTAACCAAATTCATGCCTTTTAGAGTAATGCACATGAAACTGAGCAAGAATTATCTTGGTAGCTTTTCTAAGGAGAGAGAAAGCATATATTTGAAGAGTGTATAATAAGACACATTCATCTAAGTTCTATTCTTTAAAAGAATAAGACTCCTTCATCATAAAAAACCAATCCCTTGGCTCAGGATACAATTGCATCTTTCTAATTTATTCATCCAAAAATGCTGAGCTTCCAGGAAGGTGGAGGGAGAGACCACAGAAGGATTTCTTACCTATACTTCTGTAGACTATAATTCAGGTTGCCATGCTCTATAGGAAAAGTAGATTCAAAGAAATTCAATACTACAATAAGCACAAATAATAAACCTATCCTTTAGAAAGCCAAAGTCATATTACAGCAGAATATATTTTTTCCCTTGCTGAAAAGCATAGCCTTAGTCCTTTCTAGAGAAATTACAATTTCTTAACCACTTGTATAAGGAGAGGCCAAAAGTCACCATAGTAAATAGAGTGAGAAAGGGTGAGCACTCAGTTCAGGAAATTAAATGCAAGAGGTCAGTGAAGGATATTTTATGAACCCTAACAGGTGGCAAACTTTCCTAACAGCCAGAAAAGGTAGATATTGCTAAAAGTCCTCCAGTGAATTCTCTCTCTCAGAGTTTATTCAAGAAAAAGGGGTTGAACAGATGCTGTAACAATAAGCATTCCCCATGGGTGGCAAGGACAAAATACTTGAGGAGTCAGAATCATACCACCAGAGGTAATTAAGAAATTTATTGTGAGCAGATGGATATAACAGCTACTGTAAAGGGCAAGGAAGCAGATGTTTACAGATATTAGGAAAAGACTCTACAGTGTTCTGATGCCCTGATCCTAAATAGGTTCCAAAACCAATGCTGCTCAGTCCTTAATGGGCTCCAGCATCCCTAGGAGGCAGTCGAGAGCATGGGACCTAAATTGCTTGAATAATTTTTCTAAAATTTACTTAATTTATGAAAGCCTCACCTGCAGAATAAGTAAAGTCATGCCCAGGTGGCAGGATTACGTAAAAAGAACTTAACCTAATACCTGGCACATGATGTGACCTCTGTGAATTGTTCCTAATTTTATTGCTATTATTATTACCATCAGTTGTTAGTACCCATGTGTTAACATTTCTATAACACCTTTGGAATCAAGAATCACATTACTTGAACTTGTGATTTGAATAATGAACACTATTTTTAAGAGCAAACATCACAGCATTTTGAGAGGAATGTTTGTTTGGAGATTGTGCGATTAGTACTTGAGATGATCTTAACAAGAAAAATAAATTACCAAAATCAGGCTAAAGGGAAATGAAAATCTGAGAAGTATATTTAGAAAAGGGAAAATGAGCTGTGAAAATTACTGCCATGTCTAAAACACCAAAATTAGCGTATGGATCTAGTGAACCAGTACAGAATAAATAGAACATAAATTTCCTCTACACAGCAATTCTTTCAGTGTGCACATGTATGACTTCCCTGGTATGTACAGTACAGAGTATGGAAGCTCTGTACAGTTTGAGCCTCTGTCCTGTATACAGCAAGTGAAAAGCTGAAAAATATCTAAAAAGTTAGTAGAGATGATTGGTGTTAAAAATTTTGTATTTAAATCTGGAAAACCAAAAGGTAAAGATCCTGTGGAAACCATAACAAAAATGTTTGCCTAACTAAAAGGAAAGATGTTCCCTCCTAATAGAGTTTTTTAAGTGGAATCACCCTGAAGAAATACTTTCTTTTCATGTTCTCACTTTTGTCCCTCAAAAAACTTTGACAGCAGGTTGTTTTCATTTCACAGATGAGGAAATAGTGCCTCAGCACATTGGGGTGATTGCTACAAAGTGGAAGATCAAGCTTTGAATCTTGAACCTTCTGACCAACTACCCTGCCCTATTTCTACTATGTCACATTCTCTCACTCAGAGACTCAGTGGAATCTATTTCCCTTGGGAATTCCAAAAATAGATTTTATCTTTAAGAGATACAGTTCTCTCTAGAGAGAGAATTAATGATCTCTTTCTCTGGTGAGATTCCTTCCAGCTTTTGATTCCTCTGCATTCTCCTTCTCTAAGCCTAGACTACTAGTTGATCTACTTTTTAAAAATAATATGTATTATTTTTTAGTTATAGTTGGCATACAATATTATATTAGTTTCATATGTACAACACAGTGATTAGACATCTATATATCTCACAAAATGATCACCCCAATAAATACAGTACACATCTGACACCATATATAGTCATTACATTGTTGTCTATATTCCTTATTCTAGCCTTTATATCTCCATGACTATTTTGTTACTACCATTCTGTACTTTTTAATGCCTTGCCCTTTTGTCACCTCCCCCAACCCCCTCCTATCTGGTAACCTTCAAAATATTCTCTGTATCTATGAGTTTGTTTCTGCTTTTTTTGTTTATTTTGTTTTTTAGAGTCCTCATGTACATGAAATCATATGGCATTTGTCTTTCTCTAACTGACTTAGTCCACTCAGCACAATACGCTCTAGGTCCATCATGAAATATGTTTTTCCATCCTCCTTTACTTTTAATCTGTGTGTGTGTGTGTGTGTTTTAATCTGAAGTGAGTCTCTTGTAGGCAGCATAAGTAAGGGTTTTATTTTCTTATCATTCAGCCACCCTATATTTTTATTGAAGCCTTTACTTCTTTTTTCATTTGAAGTGCTTGTTAATAGACATGTAGTTATTGTCATTCTTTATTTATATTTTTATACACATTATTCTCTTCTTTTTAAAGAAGTCCTTCCAACACTTTCTGTAATATTGGCTTGGTGGTGATAAACTCCTTTAGCTTTTGCTTTTCTGAGAAGCTCTTTATCTGTTTTTTGATTCTAAAGGATAGCTTTGCTGAGAAGAGTAATCTTGGTTGTAGGTCCTGGGCTGTCATTACTTTGAAAATTTTGTGCCAAGCCCTTCTGGCCTGCAAAGTTTCTGTTGAGAAATCGGCTGACAGTCTTATGGGAGCTCCCTTGTAGGTAACTAATTGCTTTTCTCCTGCTGTTTCTAAGATTCTCTCTTTGAATTTAACCCTGGCATTTTGACGATGATTTGTCTTTGCGTGAGCCTCTTTGGGTTCATCTTGTTTGGGACTCTCTGCACTTCTTGGGCTTGTATGTCTATTTCCTTTACCAGGTTAGGAAAGTTTTCAGACATTATTTCTTAAAATAGGTTTTCAATTTCTTACTCTCTCTTTCCTCCTTCTAGTACCCCTTTGATGTGAATGTTGTTACACTTGATGTTGTCCCAGAGGCCCCTTAAATTATCCTCATTTTTTTTGGATTCTTTTTTCTTGTTGCTATTATTATTGGGTGTCCTCCCCTACCCCATCTTCTAAATCACTGGTTCAGTCCTTTGCTTCATCTAATATGTTGATTCCCTCTAATATACTCTTTGTCTCAGATGTATTCTTCATTTCTGACTGGTTCTCTTTTTTGCTTTCCATCTTCGTTTTTATGTTTTCTATCTCTTTGTTAAAGTTATCATTGAGTTCATCTACTCTTCCCCTAAGTTCATTGAGCATCCTTAGAACCAGTGTTTTGAACTCTGCATCTGTTAGATTGCTTGTCTACACTTTAGTTCTCTTTCTGGAGCTTTGTTCCATTCTTTCATGTAGGACATGTTTCTTTGTCTCCCCATTTTTGCTGCCTCCCTGTGTTTGTTTCTATGTATTAGGTAGGGCTCCTAAGTCTCTTGGTCTTAGTTGAGTGGCTTTATGAAGTAGATGTCCTGTGGGTTCCAGTGGTAGTCTTCCCTGGTCACATGAGCAAGGTGCTCAAGGTGTGTCTGTTGTGTGAGTTGTGTGTGCCCTCCTGATGTTGAGCCTTGGTTGCTGTTTGTACTTCAGTGGGAGGGATTGACCCTTGGGCTGATTTGTTGTGAGAAGTGGCCAGTGAGGGGCTCACCCTACAGAGCAGGATTCACTTTAGCTGGGCTCTGATGCCTGCCCAGAATGCCCTTTGGGCATGTCTTCTTCAAATACAGCCCTGGGTCTATCACTGGTCGAAGCAGGCCATTGAGTGTGCCAGCCCAAGGGCTTTCTGGGAGGGGCCCAGCTGCAGGTCAGGTTTAGCTGCAGCCTGTGCCCTGCTTGGAGCCACCTGGCATGAGCCACCAAGCAATCCGCAGATGGTTGCCACCCATGTTGGGCTAGGATGTGCCTCAAAAGGCTAAACCATAAACTGAGACCAGCTACCACTAGTGCTGGGCTTGGGGCTGCTTAGTAAGAGATACAGAGCACTCCAAGGCCAGATGCTGCTTCTTTAGGTTTTGTGAGCCTTTAGAGATTTTAGGAAAGTCCCACAGTATGAGCTGAGGCAAGCCATTTGTATGAAAAAAAACATTGGAGGCAGCTTGAGTGGGCCTGCAAGTTGGAAGAGGCGGAGTCTCAGGGAATCACCTGAGCAGAGCGACCTGAGTTATCCAAGTTGATGTAGACTGAGGTATAGCGGCTGCCTGTGTCCATATGCTGGTTGACCTACTTTTTAAGCAGAAGAAAAAGAACCTATAAGAGAGGAAGGAGTCACTACTAGAATGTCATGAGTTCTTCTGGGCTTTAATGAGATGGATATAAAAACAAATATTTAAATATAATGACAACATCACACCACATTGCAAGGAGGTTATGAAATATGTAGACTGATTGACACTATTGTCAAAAATAAACTTAACAATAGAAAGCATATACCTATATGTCAATAACAGCTTTGAAATAGGCTAAGTCTCAGCACTCAGCAGCAACTTGAGAAAATTTTTGACCTTTATGAATCCTTAATATTTTTGGGAACTAAATAGCTAACCATATCAATTGGTATTTTCAGGGATGTCTTTCCCTGCTGTCTGTCATTCATACTTGCCTGAGTTCAAATAAAGTCTCTGCCATTTCATAAACTTCCTATTCCCCAGTCTCTTTATCTACACACACACAGTAACTTGAAGATAGCCCTTCCTTTAACAGAGTGTGAATGCAAATATAAAGAACTAGAAAAATCATGTTAAGCTTCGTGGTTGAACAAGATGAGCTCTCTTCACCTGACTGGAAATATCATGGAATTTTTCCTATGAATTCTGCAAAACTGATTTTTTTTAAGTTTTATAATATGCTGACACTGGATATATACATTCATGTCTTGATGCTCATATTTTTAAAATATTCATTTTAATTGGACTGGAAACTTAACAAAGTGAAATCTACTTTACTTGCAACTATCAAGCTTATGAAAGAGAAACTGCAGTGGTTTATCCAAACATTTGATTCATTCTGAGAGCTGTTAAATGTTTCAAGTGCAATGAGATCACATTAAATTCCGGATTCTAAAAAATAACACACTATTTCATTCCATTCACCACTCTAATGCACAGTATTTCTTGTTTAACCAGGAATCATAAATACAAAGGATTTGGTTTGAATTTGAGGCCACCCAATGCCTCGTTGCATTAATGCCTCCTAGCATTAAGCAGGAATGTTAAATTAAGGAAAATGCCAGTCTCGTAGCTTTACTAAATGTAATTTATAGCTTAACCATCATATTAAATCCTTTAATTGAAATTTGTAAAACAAATGGCAGTGTTCGTAATTCCTTTATCAGCTCCAGTTGTCTGCCTGCTTAACACCAGCCTATAACCCAGGGGAAATATAATTCCCAAATGCAATCCTTGAACTTAGGAAAACATCACTGAATCTTCATATTGCATAACCATAATGTTCATGATTTCTGCAAGATAACACATTTTCATTTATCATACAAATGTGCTCATTTTCTTTTTGTGGTACAAATGCATATTAATGGGGATTTCTAGCTTCTGGACTTTGACTTAAGCTATAATTTATACATAGAGAAGAATAAGAGTTCAAATGGAACAAAAAACACAAAAACAGAATCAAAATGGCAACTATTGCAGTGGAAAGTCAAAAGCAAATGAGAAATAAGAGCAAAACTACAGAATAAAAGTGACAGAGACGATACAGAAAAGCTAAAATTAGCACAATATCGTTATCATCTTTCCCAATACATAGCTCTCTGCAAGAGCAGTTCTTCATATTTTATAATTGGTGCTTTAAAATATAAGGGAAGGAGGTAAGAGATTGAAGTGGGCAGAGGTGGAGGTGATCATAGACACCCCTGCTTGTTATCATCCTCATCCCTGCAACCTTTATGCCCCTTCTTAGTGTGCAGTGACGCGTATAGAAAGGTGCCAGAGCCAATAGGGCAGGACTTTTCCCAGTGCAACTTTCCTTGCCTGTAGCCCCTTTTCCCCTCATATTGTGTCTAGGCCTCCCTGGACAGCACCTCTATTCTACCTAACCTTAATCTTGGGCTTTCTATAAACCCCATTCTCAGCTATGCCTCTGTTCAATGCCAAGGGAGAGTCTCAGAATCTGCAAAAGCTTCTCATTGTTGCCACCACCTGCTATCCATCTGCCAGGGAATCAGCAGTATCCCTCACTCCCCAGCCTTCTGATTCAGTCTCCTTAAATTATTCAAGCTTCCTTCCAGGTTCTAACACCTTACTCAAAGAAAGACCTTTAAGTCTGTAAAAAGGTGTCTGCTGCTGATACTTTCACCTGACGTGTTGTGTCCAGCCTCCAACCTGAATGACATATTCTCCCTTATCTCATAGCCTGACTTTACTTCCTTCTCCTTGGAATGTCTGAGTTCCCCTCTATTTAATTCCTTTGAGATCATACCACTTTCTTCAGGAGAGAGTTTAAAGTAAGTGCTCTAGGTCCTTTTTATTATCTGTTTTCATGTATACCAAGAGAGTTCTGGCAGCTGATGGCACTCTCTCTAACTTAAAACATATTCATTTCCTTGGTCGTTTCAGTCAGGGTTGCTGGAGTAGGGATAGAGTCATATGTCTTTGTTTCTGCTACTTTGTGTCATATTGACTTTCATTTGAGACCATTTTTCCCAAAAGTGAGACATCATGGCATGTTTACTCTTGCAGCCCCAACAGCTGGTAGAAGGCAAGCTTTAAAAATGCTTATGGAACCTGCATGAGCCAGGATTCATCAAAGGGCATTCTGATGATCCCACAAAGTTATCACACCAAAAACCATTCATTCTTGACCACAGCCAATAACAGCCCTTAGAAAATATAAGAACTTTCTTCTGCATTTTCCAAGTGAAGTTTCCTGTGCCCTGAGGGACAGTTCCTAAAAAATCAGGAGTGACCTTTGCCTTCTCTCTTGCTGAGTACTTGAATCTAAGTGACCTAGGGTCTGACCACAAGTTCCAGAGTTTTCTTCACCATATCTTAGGTAAATATGTAAAATTAGCCCCTCAGCAGCCTTTCCTGTTAATCCAAATTTCCCAAAACCACTTTACAGATTAGGCAAAACTGGAGTTATCATTGCTTACTTAATTTAGTAGATTAGAAAGGAAGGAAAAAAGAGAAAAATATAGAAAGTACAAGATGAGAGTGATGCCCAGTAAGAGTTATTACTGTTTGTTGTTTGGTTTTATTCTGTTTCTTTATTTTCTCCATTTTGACATATTTTTATTAAGACAAAGAATAAGAAAACTATCATTATTCAAGAGCCTACAGTGTGCTGATCCCTGTGTTAGCCCTCTCCTGAAATTATTTTATGTAAGTCTCCTAAAAACCTTGCAAGATAGGCATTTCAGATGGTTAGGTTAAGGCTAGGCCAATAAAGGAATTGGCCTAAAAGCTCATAGCAGGTGGTAAATTCAGAATTCAAATTCAAGTATCTAACTCCATAACTAATGTCCCTTCCTCCACCCCACACCATCCCTCAAAAGCTTCATTCTACTGTAATTTTTTGATCAATATATAGGTCATTGCATGACTAAATTAGGAAGGTTGTAAACTGCAGGGAAAGCCCGTAGTGCCCATCTAATTTGGAAGCCTGGGTTTTTCTTTTTCCATCTACTAATCAGCTGTGTGACCTTGGGCTGTTCACGTGGTTTGTCTGCCTCAGTCATTACATCTATAAATTTTATTTCAATAACTGGATTGTCTCTAATGTCTTTTTGACTCTAACATCCTATGATTCCTATATACAAGTAGATGAAGCTATTTGAATAAATTAATATATTGGAAATCAAGACACAATTCTTTCTAACTCTTCCTGTAATATCTCTCCCTTGGAGAACTTGATTTCCAGGCACTGGTGTCCTCATCACTGAAGACATTAGTGCTTTGACAATGCCATTTCATTCACCTTTAGAATTTAAAAATCGTCCATCACGAGTGCATTTCAAAAATTACTTGCAGGCAAAAGTTAAAAAGTGGCTGCTACATATAATGAATTTCTGAAAACTATTCAGTCTCCGATCCTTCTACAGGCACTGCTTCTCAACAATAAAGGGACAAGAATAATTGGAAGCAAAGTTCTTAAAACACACACCTCATATTCATCCTTCATCTTGCAGCAGTCCTATTGCAATTGAACAAGAGCCTTTTCATGCTTGAAGGAAATTCATTTAGCCTCTTCGTTCAGATTTGATCTCAAGGAAAGGAAACAATAGCCTTTTGGGTGCCAACCAAAGCCCTCACTTGAACTCCTGTTGCTAGGGTATGTGAGTGCCCTGTGGGCGTTAGGCAAGGAGGGAAGAAATTGGGGGCAGCTGTTTTGCTTTTATCTGCCATACAGTTTCTACCATAAATTAAACCATTTTCAATTGTCTTAGACTTGCGTTTCTATGGCATTAGCATCTTTTATCTCCTGACAAACATTTCCAAAGAACATTGTTTTGTTCTTATAGCATATGCTCTGAAGATACCTTTTGAAGAAACATAAGTCCCCCAAAGTGAAAACAGACAACACAACTTGAATGTGGTAGAATTTATATATTAACACATACACACAACAACACTGTATATTTTTATAGCCATATTTATGAATAGAAATTCATATAACTGATAATTGTCATTTCCTCTGAGGAGTAGAATAGGTAAAGGGAAAAGAATGAAGGAATATTAGCATGGTCTGAAATTTTTAATATCTTACAAAGAAAATAAAAAAACAAATTTTTAAACTTGGAAGTAAAATAATTAAGTTTAAAGAAAATAAAAAGAATGTACTAGTCTCCTTTATTCTCAGTAGTTAGCATAGGTCTTTAATCTCTGCAGGCCTGATACCCATGGAGAAGTTTGCTCAGCTTTCTGTCATTTGGGGTATGAGGTCATCTGTCTCTCACCCTTTGCCATGAAAGTCAGACTGGCAACCCTAAAGAAAGTCCAATAACTATTTTACTTCACCTCTGGTATAATAGAACATAAATAAGACAGATTCTGAATCTGACTGGAGCAGAAGTCAGGAATGGCACCCTTGTTCTCGCCATCCTGTCCTTGGTTCTATGCCCCCCACCCCTACTCTCCCAGGTAGAAGACCTCTACCCATGAAAATGGATTTTCTATAAAGACAGTCCTGGGATTGGTGAAAGTGCCCCCTAATCCCTGCCTCTGCCTCTCACTGCTTGCTTTCTCTTTTACCACCATCCGACACTTCCACTGACTTTCATACCCTAAAGTCTTTAATCCTTTCTAGCCCTGTATAGTCCCCATTGTCACGCAGTTCAGTGTTATAACTATTCCCTCCGCCTCCTCTTCCAGTCTTGGGACTCTGTGGACCCTTCCAGCTTAGCGTCAATATGGTAAACAAGTATATGGTTAAAAAAAAAAAATTTACAGTGCTCATGAGAAAATATTGAACACATTCCTCTTGAAGTCAAGAAGACCAAGTTATCTATTGCCACCAATTCTATTCAACATCATGCTGAAGTTATAATCATGGAATAAAAATTAAACCATAAAGATTGACAAGGAGTAAATTAATCTATTTTATATATATATAATATAATATACATAGACAATTCGATTTAATATAATCTACAAATGGATTATTAGAATTAAACTTTAGTAGTGAGTGATTCTAGATATGAAATCAGCAGACAAAAAAATTAATTACATTTCAATACAGAAATGAAAAAGAGAATATAAATATTTTAAAAGATATCATTTATATCAGAAAATAAAACTATGAAGCATCTACAAAAGAACTTTAACAAAAGTTTATAAATCCAAGGAAAAATTTACAAACAGAAAATAAAGAACATTTGTTAATTTTAAGTGATCTATGGAGTTGTGAGTTTTGCATGTTTAAGTGAAAGAGGTTTTAGAGATGACAATGAATATAGTATTCTTCAAACAACAGAAATGTATAGAATCATCTACTTGCTGAATTTGATATATTTTTTGCATAAGAACCTGCAAAATTTCAAAAGAAATAAACAAATATAACCTATTTACCTAAAACAGTTTGCGAATAATTACTAAAAACAATGGGAAATATGTATGAAATAAAGTGATACATCGAATAAACCAGGCAGCAAATACTACCACATTATCATAGATTTGTTGCCATAGTAGACAAACATTAGTCAACTGGGAATTGTTTAATTAATTATTTAAGCACAAATAACATAACAAAACAAACAAACTATGAGCATGGTTTCCAACTTTTTCATCCATTAAAAACAATTTTATCAATTAAAACCAGTTCTATACATGTGTAACCTGCTGTAGAATAATAATCACAGACAGATACATGATAACCCAGGCTACAGGGCTGAAATACCCTTAGTATGTTTATCAACAACTCACTCCCTTAGTCTTGTCTGACAAAGAGCTGCCTCCACAGTCCCTGATATGGTTGACTACTTTAGTATTTTGCAAGTTATTTTTTTCTTTTCCAGTTGTCTTTTACTTGGAGTATTTTAAACATACATGCCAAAAGGAGGTTTTCTTTAAATAATCTAAGAAATATAATGAGATGGCTTGCCCATTGCAAAAATGTTCAACCTTGCAACATGAGTAGAGTGACACTTTAAGAATTTGAATATATATTTTCAAAGATTCAGCAGAGAAACAAACTCAAATGAGATGTCAAAGCATTTGTTCAAAAAGTTGATAAAGTCCAAATATGTTGTTTGAACTGCAATTTGGAAAAACATTATGGAATGTTTTAATAAAATAATTGAAAAAGAATTCCAAGTTAGATCCAGATCTCTCTTGTTATCTTTACACTTATTTAAAAAGAACTGAAAGGAAATTTTGATAAAACATTATGGAATATAAAATAAAGGTGATAAAGATGAATGAGGAAATCAACAAAAATTATTTTGACATCAAGAAGCAAATGGTTGCAAACTTTTTTAGATTATACCAAGAACAGAAAATGATTAAGAGAAAGACATAAATTTCAGATAAAAGTAAGGAATGGGTTCTTAGAGAGCTTGAAATTAAATTAATAAGAAAATTAAATAGCCTAACACATTAAAAAAGATTTAAAGATTTTCTTATCAATTTTACACAATACTAACATCAATTAAGGTAACATAAAACTAATAATATGTGACTACAACCTAGACATCAACAACAAACTAATGGATGTCATTAATTGAGGGAGTATTTAAGATTAGTCAGTGTCCAAGAAAACTTTAAATGCTCTGAAATTTTATAGCTTATATACAAAAAACTTGGGAGAGAATTTCACAAATTTGACAGCAATTCTAAAAATGTGCATGATATTACCAGCAATGAGTTATGAAACGTAAAGAAATTTATCCAAGCCATCAATAATAAAATAAATTTCTATCATTCATGCTAGAGTAGAGACTAAATCATCTTTATGTCTTCTATATAGAAAGTTACATTACAAAATCATTGTCATATAAAGAGGCTATCAAAGCAGCCAAAAGAAAGAGGGGAGAAAATTGGTTCTATTGATTTCAGGTCTTTAATAAATAAAAATATCTTATTTTTCCAGATTTTGTGATGTTTGTGATATTTGCCAGCTTTTTACATTTGGAATTTATTGATTTCTTTTTTCTTCCAAATAAGTGTTCATATTTGTACTTAATTATGAATTTGAATTGTACTATTTTTTTTCTCTTAATGAACTACCTCTCCCAAAATGTGAAAGCATCTATCCCTATAAAACCTAGATCCACCATGCATCCAGGTGAAGTGAAAGTTGGAACTGTGAATTCCAGTAAAGGCACACATGTGGTTAAAATTTCTTCGGTTTTTCTTTTTTTAACATCTTTCCATCTGGAAGTCAAGACACAGGCCCCATAGTCCCTTGGGGGTGGGATTGACTACTCTGGTTGACCCTTATCCTGAGGTGTTATGGAATCCTAGCTTTCTGCAAGATGGTGTCTTAGACTTTCCAGCATGAGTGACCACTGGGCTTTTCACTCTGTCACCTAACAAGTTCCAAAATCTGCCATCCAGTTTGCCAAGTTCAGCAAAAGTAAGAGGAGAACAGCCAGAGGCTTTGGTGCTCTGTTGACCTCTCAGGGTTGCCAGCATTGGTGAGACGAACTTGGCAATCCCTTACTATCTCGTCACTCATAGATACTTTTAAGATATATTTAATATTTTTTATCCAGCACTCCCAATTGTTTTCAGTGGTTGGTCAGTCTGAATTATTAGCAAGCCATACCCCTGGGCATAGAATCTTATTTGCTCATTGTATGCCAGATTTAGGGAAGTCCTATTTCCTTTCTGACATAGTCTTGCTTTTTAAATTAAGTTTATTTAGATTACACATAAAAAATTTTTGAATGAAAAACTCCTACAATTCTTTTAAGCAAATAAAACTAGTGTCCCCACACACCCTCTTAATTCTATGCTTTTTTTCACATTTTTGAAGCCATAGGCTAGATAACAATTTAAATTATGCTTTCTTTTTTGCTTTTGTTCTCAACATTTTATCATAAGCACTTTCTCACATGATTAAAAATGCTTGATAAAAATTTTAGTTGGTCATGCAATAAAAGTATATGTACTACTCTAAATTATACAGTAATACTGTGTGCAATTAGATTATTGAAAGAATAAGATTTGAGAATAAATAAAACATGTATATGCTTCATCTAGACTTTCCAGTCCATAGAGTTCAATATTTTAATGAGGAAATATATGTTTGAGTTTAAGAGAGGAAACAAAGCACATGTGTTTCCCTCCAGCCACTCCCAAATCCCATTGAAATAATAGCAAAGATGTAGGGAAAAAGAATAAAATTATTACTACTCTGATAAAATAAAAATTGGAACTCGTGAGTCAACTTAGACATTTTGATGAATTTCTATGGGCAAGAAAGAGGACAGAAGTGTATCAATAGACTGCAGGGAGCTGCAGCCCAGAACACACAAAGAAGGCCGTAGGTACTCAGGAGCTATTCTACTGGCAATGCCTACAAACTCCAATTAATGATCAAGATAAATGGAGAAGTGTTTATGGGACACCTGGGCATATCTCCTATGCTTCACACATAGACGGCTTGCAGCAGTTAATATCTGTCTCTAGACCGAAGTCTAAGGTTTCTTCTCTAATAAAATTACATGATCTGCCAGAAGAAAATCAATATTCTGGATGTGGGTGTTGGCGTCACAGGGTAAAGCCCTGTTGGCTTTGTCACTGAAGGTAGGAGGAGGTTTGCCTACATGCTCCCTGTATATACACCCTAAAATAAAACCCACTAGTTGGTATCCTCCTACACACATACAGATAACTTCTGTCTGATTAGCTATTACTGCTTAACAATTTATCCCAAAATGTTGAGACTTAACTATTTTATGATATATCATGATTACTGGCTCAATAATTCATGCAAGGCTCAGCTGGACAATTTTTCTGCTCCATGTGACATTAGCTAAGTTCACTTGATGGTATTCAGATAGAAGATGGATGATCTAGAGGGCTCACAATGGCTTCACTTATGTCCGACATAGCTAGAAGTTTGGGTTCCACTTGAATAGCATTCTGGTGTGCCTACACATAGCCTTACCAACATGGAGGACTAAGAATAGTTGGACTTACTATATAGTTACTCGGATCCCAGGGAGTGTGCTCCAAGAGACAAGAAGAGGAAGGCTCCAATCTCTCAAGGCCAGGCATAGCCACTGACACACTGTCACATTCACCATATTCTATTGCTCACGTCATAAAAGAGCCCATCTAGATTCAAGGAGAGGAAACATAAGTCTCAGCTCACATTCTAGTAGGGAAGAGGGAGAAAAAAATAAACTAGATAAACCACTAAAGATATACTCTATAAAAAGCTGAGTTATAAAGAAAAAACAATTAAACAGAGTAGAGAAAGTCAGGAAGCAGGGAAAATATGATTTATATAGGGTCATGATTGTTCTCACTGTTTAGATAACTTTTGAGCAGAAACATTAAGGAAGTAAGCTGTGTGAATTCTGGATTTTACTCTGAGGATATCAAAAAATCTTTTGAGGGTTTTCAGTGGAAGGTTAATAAGATCTGACTTGAATTTTAAAGAGATACACTTAGTTCTATGTGGATAATGAAGTGATGGAGAGATGAAAGGCAAAGTAAGGATACTAAGAGGCTATTTTGATAATCTAGTCAAGAAATTATGGTGTCTTGGACCAGAATGATACAGTAGTAGATGTATTAAGTGGCTATTTCAGTAAAGATACTCTGGATATAAGCATACCTGCAAATATCTGTTTAGATTTGTGGACTCGATTTCAACGTGTGGCGGGGGAGCAGGGGGCGGGGAGCTTCCGTATACCAACGAGAAATCTGAGGACATCAGCAGGTTGTCCAAAAATTTAACTCAATTCTGACACTATCTACCAGGAGGTAGCAATAGATTCCACAGACAAAAGACCACCCTTCACTTTAGACATCAATACCAAGCCAAGATTGTTACCTGTGCTTCTGACTGATCTGCTACAACTTGGATGTTCCAGTGACCCCCTCCAACTCTGAATGCCAATCATAAGTCCAGATTATTACCTGTATTTCTGACCCACTGGCTACAAATCAGAGATTCCCACAACTTTTTCCTTTGTTTCAATTAATTATCTAGAACAGCTTATAGAACTCAAGAAACTCACTAGATTACTGATTTATTAAGGGATATTAAAAGATACAAATCAACATATAACAAGATACATGGGGCAGGGTCCCAAACAAAGGAGACTCTGTCCTCATGGATCTGGAGGCCCGGCATAGTAGCACTTGGAAGCATTCTGCCTCCCTAACCTGCAAGCTCTCAGAATCCTGTACTTTTGGTTTTTATGGATGTGTCACTACATAGATATGATTGATTAAATCATTGACCATTCGTAATTGATTCCATCTCCAGCCTCTCTCCCTACCCTAAAGGTCAGGGAGATGGGACTGAAAGTTCCAACCCTCTAATCTAGTGGTTGGTACTCCTAAAAGCCAGCCCCCATCTTTAGGTGGAGTCCAAAAATTACCTCATTAACATAAGAAACAACACCTTTGTTGTACTCATCATTTAAGAAATTCCAAGGATTTTAGGAGCTCTGTGCCAGAAACTAGAAATGGGGACAAAGACCAAATATATATTTCTTCTTATAAATTACAATATCACAAAATATTTTTTCAGTGAATTAATTTTTTATTTTGTATATCTTAACAAATTCATAGTTTGTGAATTATTGGTATGAAACCAATAGTATTATTTCTTTTTTATTGAGATATAACTTACATAAATTATAAAGTGTGCAAGTTTTAAATAAACCATTTGATTATTTTTCACATATGTGTATACTGATGTTACCACTGAGTCTCTCCTTGCCCCTCCCTGTCAATATCTTCTCCAGAGATAACCACTATTCTCACTTGTATCACTCCAGATATACCTGTTTATGTTCTTTATATAAATGGAATAATATTGTCAGTGCTGAGCTGATTGAGAAGGGAAGGTTTTGGTGATGAGACACCCAGTTGGAAGAATGCACAAGGGACTGACATGAGAATGAAACAGCAGGCGCCAACTTTATTGTGGGGAGTGTGCTTCTGTTGCAAGGAGTGTAGTTCTATTGTGGGGAGTGCTCTTCTGCTTCTGCTCTTCTTCTGCTCCCCTTCTGTTCTCCAAGGGACCACATGGCTCCACATATATTAGAGTACAATAGTGGCATTCAGCCACACATGTGTGATACAAGAAGCTGAAGTATGTTTACATATTTTAGGCACAGAAGCCCTACTATACTAATGTAACATTCTAAATCCGGGATCCTATTCCTAGCTGCGAGCCTGGATCACAGCCAGACCTGGGACCAGCCAGGCTCAAGATCCACAAATATAAAATATAATCTTTTATGCTTAGCTTATTTCACTTAATATTATATCTGTAAGATTAATCCATGTTTCTTACATCACAGTGGGTTCATTCTTCTTCACTGAATATAGTATAATTTATTTATAAAGGTATTGCTAATAGCATTTGCTGATGGTTTCAAAATGGGGTCTGAGAAAAAAGATGAATCATTTTTAGTATGAGCATCTAGAAGACTTGAAATTACCATAGAGGAGGCTGTAGAAGAAGCAATTTTTGATGGGTGGGCACGGGAAATAGTTCTTTTGGAGTATGCTACCTATGAGATTCCTGTTAGACATGTAGTGAAAAGACTAAGGAGGCAGTTAGATATATAAATCTAAAATTATGGAACAAGTTTGAGCTGAAGATATGAATTTGGGAATCTTCAATGTATGTATATGTTATTTAATTTTGTGACTGAATAGAATCTATGAGAGAATGAATGTGGTTATCCAATAAAATAAACTAAGGACTGAGCTCTAAGCAATGTTGAGAGTTCAGGCAGAAGGATGAACATGTAAAGGAGACAAGGAAGTTATGGCTGATAAAACGGGAAAAATACCAAGTGGCATCCTAAAAGTAAAGTAAGAAAGTATTTCAAAGATTAAACTGGCAAAGGCTGCTCATAGGCCAGTAATGACTGGGACTGACTTGACAAAAGTGTTTCTTTGGAAGACTGGAGAAAAGGCCAGATTGGATTCCTATAGAAGCAACTACTGGTTTCCACCCAATAGTCACACACTTTTCTTCTTTAGTAATAAGAACTATGGTTTTATTTGGTGTAAAGTGCACTGAGCTATATCTTCTAATCTCCTTTTCATCAAGGTGTGACCATATATGACAAGTAAGTAGATGTGCGTGGAGGATTTCTGGGAAGCAGATTGAAAGGAAGCTGATTCAGCTGGGAGGTACCCTTTGCCCTTCTATACTGGACAGATTTTTACTATGAAAACAAAAACAAAAATATCTCCATGACTTATAAAAAACATTCTATTTCATGCTTCTGAAACAGTAATTTGGGTGATTTGAGCTGGGCTTACAGGGTTTGGCTGAGTAAGTCTGCATTCCAGGCTTTGGATCAGGTTCAGGGCTGCTTCAATTCCAGGCTGTAAGAAAAACTTCTGTTCCTTTGGCAGGGATAGGAGCTCCTAGAAGCCTGTGGAAATTTGCTGTGATTCTAATGCTTCAGCTCAGACCCACAAAGTCATATCTACTCAGTGGGCCCAAAGGAATAAAGAAGGTTATTATTCTCCACTGACTGTAAACCACAGCAAAGAAGTAGAGGTAAGAAAAAAAAAAAAAAGTATGTGCAAATAGTAACAGTTACCACACTTTCCTTTGTTTGTACCTTTTATGTACTAAAACCCAAAGTGATAACTGAAACAGTAGTAGCCTTTGTGGGTCATGTGACCTTGGAAACACCAGGCTAACATAGTAGAATAGAAAGATATGTCCCATCTATCCATGGAGTCACCATATCAACACAGACCAGGAAAAATCTGACCTGACTTAATGTAGAGGGAAAAAAACTGCTGTCTTTTTGGTTTATTTTTGTTCTTTTCTATTAAATGCTATTAAACCTAATATTAATGGACACAAGTTGGTTTAAGTAAGAATTGGAGGGATATGGACAATACCTTTAAGGAATTTTTCTATACGGAAGAGCAGAGAGATGGGATATTAACTAAAGAGGCAAAAGAGTAAAAGGAAGTTTGTTTTTCATTTTAGTTTGGTGAGTATTACAGCATGTTACGTTATGAGGAGAAAAATCCAAAAAAGAAAAACAGTAATTGATAGAAGAGAGAGACAATTATTATAGTACTATTCCTGAATAAGCAATAGGAAAAGAGATCCAGGGCCAAACTTGACATGTGGTACTTAGAAGTGCATTTGTTTTGACTTAATCATAGAGCAATTTATACCTATTATAGGACTTAAGCTATTTAAATTCTGTGAATTTTTCCCAAGAGTTTTTCTCGTAACTTCATATATTAAAAATGTTTTTTTGTGTGTGTTATTAATTGTGTGTAAGTAATAATTGAATCTTTCCAGAACGTAACTCCACCCCTCCCTACATTGTTTTTCATCTTGAATTGGGACAGGAAGTAAAGGAAGAGTTTGTACTGTTTAGGGTTATATAAATGATCAAAAGATTGCCCAATAGCCTAAAATAAAGAACTAATTCGATCTTTGGAAACATGGCAGAGTGAGAGATGTCCCCAGATCTCTCCCCTTGAAAAAACAATAAGCCGAACATCTAAAATTCAACTAAAAATACCCAAACTGCACACCAACACATCTGAGTGTGGGATCTGTGCATAAGAGCTACCACAGGTCAGAACCCCGGGTGTCAGGTGGTGGACTGGGAGAAATAAAGAAGCTGCCTCTCACAGCCACCAGAGCTCTCTGTAGTAGGAGGGGAAGGGAAGAAGAAGTGGCAAGTTTTCTGAACAGCTCTGCCTGGGAAAGCTGTGAGCTCCCCACATCTGGCCAGCAGCAAGGCCCAGTCATCAGGGCAGAAGGCAGAGAAGTGGGGACAGCAGAAAAACAACAATTGATTTTTACCATTCAAGGTTGAAAAACCAAGGCTGAGCCTAAGCCCCCCTTCTCCAACCCAGAGAGCCCTTCCTCCCATACCTTCTGATTCCAAACACCATGGAGCCCCAAGGGTATCTGAGTAAACGCTACCGAAATTGTTGCTAAAACTGACAAGGACTGAAACTGAGGGTAGGGAGCATGATTAAATATCTATCAAAAAATAAAAAGGCATTATTGAGGCTTTCTATAAAGCAGGAATCCAAGAGGTTTAGATGCCATCTACTGGACACCAAAAGAAAAGCACCTTCTTTGCAGCAGGCTAAAGAGAGACCTTTATATAATAAATCTTTCTGGAAAAAAAAAACAGAATACATTTCCATTAATGCCCAGGTAGAGAAATAGTCCATTAAACACCATGAACAACCAAGGTGACAAGGTATCTCAGGAAGAAAGAAAAAAATCTCCAGAAAATAAGCTTATAGACATAGAAATATGCCACTTAAATGACAGAGAATACAGGATGGTATTTCTGAAAAAACTCAGTGAATTCTGAAATGAGTCATTTCGGCAATTTCAGAAATTGAAAAAACACCTAGATGAGCAAAGTAAAGAGATTGAAATCCTCAAAAAGAACAGAATAGATCTTCTGGAGATGAACAACACACTGCAGGAGTTGAAAAACGAAACAGCAAGCTTGGGAAATAGAGTCAACCAAATGAAGGAAAGGATCAGTGATATTGAAGACAGAAATCTAGAAATAAATCAGAAAATAGAAGAGAGAAACCGAAGAATAAAAAATAATGAAAGAGAAATACAAGAACTAGCTGATATCATCAGGAGAGGAAACATAAGAATAATGGGCATTCTTGAAGATGAGGAAAAGGAACAGGGACTGGAAAGCATTATCAGACAAATAATTGACAAGATTTCCCAAATATAAGGAATGAGCTGGAGCTTGGAATTCAAGATGTCAACAGAACACCCAATTATCTCAAGCCAAAAAAGGCCTTCACCAAGATACATTGTATTAAAATTATCAAAAATCAACGACAAAGACAAAATTCTCAGGACAGCCAGGGAAATAAAAATGGTAATTTGTAAAGGAAAACCCATTAAATTATCCTTGGACTTCTCAGCGCAAACTTTATATGCCAGAAAGGAATGTAATCAAATATTTAAACTATTAAATAAAAGAAACTACCAGTCTAGAATAATGTGTCTGGTTCAGCTCACCTTTAGATACAAAGAAGAAATTAAGACCTTTCCAGACATACAAAAATCAAGGGAATTCTCTACTACAAGGCCTACACTACAGGAAATACTGAAAGAGGTCAGTTCACCTAAAATAAAATGAAAAAAAAAATACATAATTAGGAATAAAGTGACTATAAGGCATATAGAAGCAGAGGAGTGCAACTCTTACTAAGAACAGGGCACTATAGCTTAAATAATAATAAGACAATTGCTATAGCAAGATAATAATGAATGTTCCGCATACACAGGGACAAATTAAGATAACAATGACTGATAAGGGGAGGATTCAAAGATCCAAATTCACAAAAAGGAATGGAGATAAGGCATGCACAAAAGAAAATGGATATATATATATATATATATATATATATATATATATATGTGTATATATATATATATATACATATACACACACACACACACACACACATATATATATACACACACACATATATATATACATATATATGTATATATACACACACATATATATGTATATATGTATATATATATATACACACACATATATACACACATATACATATACATATACACATATATATATACACATAAATGGACTGAACTCACTAATAAAAAGGCACAGAGTTGCAGAATGGATCAAAAAACAAAGCCCAACCATATGCTGCCTCTGGGAGACACATCTTGGCTCCAAAGACAAATATAGACTCGAAGTGAAATGGTGGGAAATGATATTTCAAGCAAATGGCGTTCAGAGAAAAGTGGGAGTAGCGGTATTAATATCAGATGAAATAGACTTCAAAATAAAAAAAGTAAAAAAAGATATTAAGGGACACTTAGTAATGATAAAGGGAATCATACACCAAGAAGACATAACACTTATTATCTATGCTCCCAATCAGCGAGCCCCAAAATACGTAAAGCAAGATATCCAAAATACACAAAGAACACATACAACTCAATAACAATGAGAAAACAAATGATCCAATCAAAAATGGGCAGAGGACCTGAACAGATACTTCTCCCTAGAGGACATACAAATGGCCAGGAAATACTTGAAAAGATGCTCAACAACACTAGCTATTAGGGAAATGCAAATCAAAACCACAATGAGATGCCATCTCACACTTGGTAGAATAGCTATAATCAACAGGACAAGTTGGAGAAGATGCAGAGAAAAAGGAACCCTCAAATACTGCTGGTGGGACTGCAAATTGGTACAGCCATTATGGGAAACAGTATGGAGATTCCTCAAAAAACTAAGAATTGATCTACTATATGATCCACTAATCCCTCTACTGGGACTTGAAAATCCACATCCAAAGACTTGAAAATCCACATCCAAAAAGATACTTGCACACCAATGTTATAGCACCATTATTGATGGTGGCCAGGACATGGAAGCAATCAAAGTGTCCTATGACAGATGATTGGATAAAGAAGCTGTGGTACATATATACAGTGGAATATTACTCAGCCATAAGAAAAGATGAAATACGGCCATTTGTGACAACATGGATGGACTTTGAGAAAATCATGCTAAGTGAAATAAGCCAGACAGAAAAGTTAAAAATCACATGATATCACTTATATGTGGGATATAAACCTAAAGGCAACAAATAAACAGAACAAACAGACTCATGGACATGGACTATAGACTAGTGGTTACCAGAGGGTAGGGGGTGGGAGGGAGGGGGTAGACAGTTAAAGAGGGTCAAATATAGGGAGTAGGGGGAGGGTGAAGAGGATAAAGGGGATCAAATATATGGTAGCTAAAGGAAACTGGACTTTGGGTGGTAAACACACAATAGAATATACAGATGTCAAATTACAATGTTCACCTGAAAATTATATAATTATATTAATCAATGTTACCCTAATAAACTTAAAAAAAACTGTAAAAAATAAAAATAAATAGAGAAAAAAGAAACAATTCATTAAATGGTATAAATCATTTCACAAATTAAAAGGTAAAATACATAAAGCTGATAAAACAAGTAAAGAAAAATTCTATTTTTTCTTAGTCCCTGTTAAAATGTAATTTTAAAACCCACAAGATGTTTAAAGGAGATAAAAATATATTTCCTTGTTTGATGAAACTGCTACAATTCCAAATATATGAAACTACCCACAACATTAATTAAAGTTTAATTTTTTTTCTCTCTCTCTCTGATGTAAGTAATATAATGTCTTTTTCTGATTAGGGCATTGCTTTTTTTCCCCTGATCTGCCAGGTAAGAGGCAATACTCTTAAATACATGTTTTGTTTTGTTTTTTCCCCCAGAGGGAGCAGATTCAGGAGAAATAACCTAAAGCACCTTTTGTGATTTGTTAAGTTTGAGATGCCTACTACACATCCCATAGGAGATGTTAAATAACAAGCTGGATATATGAGTCTGGAGTTCAGGGAAAAGGTCTGAGCTAGAAATATAATTTTAGGAGTCATCTGCATTTAGTATATATAAAAGCATGGAACTGGATAAGGTCATCTAGGGATTTAGTGTATATAGAATAAAAATAAAAATAAAAAAAAACATACTTAGACTGAGCCCCAGGGTACAACATTTAGAGGTTAGAGAACTGATAAGAAATCAACAGAAGAGACTGAGAAGGACTGAGAAGGAGCAGCTAGTGATGAAGATAACAGGAAGAGCAGTATTTTAAAGGCCAAAAGAAGAAAGTATCTAAGAGGAGGTATATCTATTTTGACTAATAATGTAAACATGGAGAAGTGACAATGGATTGTGCAAATGACAATGAAGGGCATTGGCGATCTTGATAAGATTATTTAGAGACTTCCAGTCAAGATAGTGGAGTAGGGCTAGGCTGCACCCACCTCCTCCCATAACCATATCAAAATTATAACTAAATCATAGACCAACCACCCTTGACAACCACCTAAGTCTAGCTGAACAGAAGTCCTATAACTAAGGATATACAGAAGAAGCCACACAGAGATAGTAGGAGGGGTGGAGATGCAAAATATGCTGATCCCACACCCACATGTGGTGGTTAAGAATCAGGAGGGTTATCTCAGCTGTGGTGGTCCCCACTGAGGAGCAAGGGGGCCCAGGCCCACACTGGGCTTCCCAACCTAGAGCACAAATGCTAGGAAGAAAAGTCCTCACAACAACTGGTTGTGAAAATCAGCAGGGACTCAATTCAAGTGAGACAGAGGGCTACTGTAGACACAGGAGTCCTCTTAAAGGGCCCGAGCACAGATTCACTCACTCACACTTACCCTAAGCTCCAGAGAAGGGGCAGAAGCTCAAAAAGTGCCACGAAAATATGAGGAGGAACCAAATTGTCTCACTTGAGGGCGAGGGCTGGAGCGGCACCTCTTTCTGGAACTAAAGTACAGGCAGACACCATTGTGTCTTTGTTGAGCCCTCCCCCCATACAGCCGGCAAGAATAGGGTGAAACCAAATCCGAGTATCCATAAACCTGGCTAACATCATGCTCACTCCACCCTACTGATTCTCTGAGACCCAGCCCCCATCAACTCATCTACCCAGTCCCAGCCTCTTTCAGAAGCAAATCCACACAAGCAGCCAGATTGAGCCTGCACTGTGGACTTTCCTAAAATCTACCAAAGGTCCACAAACCCCAAACAAGTAGCACCTGGCCTTGGCATGCCCTATACCTCTTGTTAAGCAGACCCAACCAAGCCCAGAACTAGCAGCAGCCAGCTTCAGTTCACAGGATAGCCTCTCCCAGCCATTTCCAAGTCCAGCACATGCAGCAACCATCTGAAGATCACTTTGTAGCCCCTATCAGGTAACCCCAGTCTGGACACAGGTAGTAGCTGAACTTGGCCTGCACTGGAATCCCTCTCAAGATACCCCAAAACCAATACACTTGGTGGCTAGCTCAGACCATACTAGAGCATATCCAATTAGTACCGCACACCTAAGGAGTGGACTCAGCAGGCACAAGAGCCCGACTAAATAAATTCCATTCCGTAGGGTCAGCCCCCTCGTAATAATAGCTTGTCTGCTGTAGTCATGACCGTCCTTGTAGGGTCAAATCAGCTTGAGGGTCAATCCCACCCACTGTGTGCCAACAACAATCAAGGCTCAACTACAGTAAGAGAGCACACACAACCCATCCAAGGGACACCACTGGAGGACCCGGCAAATATAAATAGAGAGACCATGACACTGGGACCCACAGGACACCTACTACAGAAGGCCACCCAGCCAAGTCTGGAAGACATAACACAACTGCCTAATACATAGAAACAAACATTGATAGGTAGCCAAAATAGGGAGACAAAGAAACATTTCCCAAATTAAAGAACAGGACAGAACTCCAGAAAAAGAACAAAACAGAATGGAGGCAAGCAATCTGTCAGATGCAGAGTTCAAATACTGGTTATAAGGATGCTAAATGAACTTAGAAGACTAGATGATCAGTCAGAACTTCAACAAAGAGATAGGAAACATAAAAAAAGAAATAGAAAACATAAAAAAGAACTGGTTAGAAATAAAGAACACATTAGATGAAATCAACAGCAGATCAGGTGAAGAAGAGAATTGAATCAGCAATTTGGAAGACAAAGTAGCAGAAAACACCTAATTAGAACAGCAACAAGAATTTTTTTTTTTCCTAACCTGGTAAAGGAAATAGACAAACAATCCCAGGAAGCTCAGAGAGTCTCAAACAAGATGAACCCAAAGAGGTCCACACCAAGACACATCATAATTAAAATGCCAAAAGTTAAATACAAAAAGAGAATCTTAAAAAGCAGCAAGAGAAAAGAAACTCTCATAAGATAGTTCAACTGATTTCTCAACAGAAACTTTACAGGCCAGAAGGACTTGGCACAAAATATTCAAAGTGATGAAAACCCAGGACCTACAACGAAGATTACTTTACCCAGAAAAGTTGTCATTTAGAATCGAAGAACAGATAAAGAGCTTCCCAGACAAGAAAAAGCTAAAAAAGTTCATCATCACCAAGTCAGTATTACGAATGGAAGTGCAAGAGGGACTTCTTTAAGAAGAAGAAGAAGAAAGCATATATCAAAAGTCTAAATAAAGAATGGCAATAATTACATATCTATCAACAGTACTTCAAATTAAAAAGAATTAAATGCTCCAATCAAAAGATAGACTGGTTGAATGGATAAGAAAACAAGACCTTTACACATGCTCTCTATAAGATACTTCAGATTAAAAGACACACACAGATTAAAAGTAAGGGGTTGGAGAAAGATATTTCATGATGGACTTGGAGGGTAGTATGCTGAATGGAGTAAGTCAGATAGAGGAAGATAAATGTTATATGATTGCACAGATATGTGGACTCTAAAAAACAAAATAAACAAACAAACAAAAACATAAATAAACTCATAGATACAGAGAACATTTTGAGGATTACCAGATTGGAGGAGGGTTTGGGGGTTCAGTGAAAAAAGGGGAAGGGATTAAGAAGTGCAAATTGGTATTTACAAAATAGTCATAAAGATAGGAAGTATAGCATAAGTAATATAGCCAATAATATTAGCTATAGAGGGCCACTAGATTTATTGGGGTGGTCATTTTGTGAGTTACATAGATGTCTAATCACTATGTACACCTGAAACTAATATAGTATTATATGCCAACTATAACTAAAAAATAAAAAATTATTTAAAATATATTAACAAGAAAATATCACAAAGAAAAAGAATCTCACTGACAAAGACAAACACATAATAAAAGCAGTGGTTCAAATAATACTAAATCTAGTACGAAGGTTAAAGGCAAAAGTAGGAAGATCATGTATAATTACAATAGTAAATTAAGGGATACACACAAACATACATACAAAAGATGTCAAAAAGTAACAGCAAAAACATAAACATGAAGGAGTGAGTAAAAATGGTAGTAATTTTAAGATTTGTTCGAACTTAAGTGAACATTAACTTTAAAAAGACTGCTATAAACAGCTTGATATATACAAAGCACATGGTAACCACAAACCAAAAATCTACAAAAAATATACAAGAAATAAAGATAAAGAAATCCAAACATAACACTACAGAAGGTCATCAACATACAAGAGAAGAGAACAAAAGAAAGAAAAAGAAGAAATAGAAAAAAATTGGAAAACAAATAAAATGGCAATAATTATATATCTATCAATAATTACTTTAAATTCAAATGGATTAAATGCTCTAATCAAAAGACAAATCAATAAAAAAAGATGTAGTACATGTATACAATGGAATATTACTTGGCTATAAAAAAGAATGAAATTTTACCATTTGTGACAACATGGATAAACCTAGAGGGTATTATGTTAAGTGAAAGAAGCCAGAGAAAGAAAAAAAACATATGATTTTACTTAAATGTGAAAACTGAAAAACAAAATAAATGAACAAACAAAACAAACAAACTCATACATGCAGAGAACATTTTGATAGTTGCCAGATAGGAGCGGGGTTGGGAGGATTGGCGGAAAAGGGGAAGGAATTAAGAAGTAGAATTGGAGTTACAAAAGAGTCATGGGAATGTAAAGTACAGTTTAGAGAATATAGTCAATAATATTGTAATAACTATATATGGTGTCAGGTAGGTGCAAGACTTATCAGAGGGATCACTTCATAAGTTATATAAATGTGTAATCACTATGCTTTACATTTGAAACTAATATAATATTGAATGTTGACTATAAAATTTTTTTTTAATTTTAAGAAACAGAAGAAAAATATTTAAAGAAAATTTGGAATAAATTGTAGGCGTGAACACTTGTTCAAAGTGGGTTCAGGAGAGAACTGAAGAGAAATTAGACACAACAGAAATAGACAACTCTTTCTGGAGCTTTGCTGCAAATAGGAAGAGAAAGAAATTGTGTGATGCGGTCAAGAAAATTTGTTTGTTTGTTTGTTTTTGTCAAGAGAAATAAAAGCATGTTTTTACACTTATGGGAATGACCCAAGAAAGGAGAAAGCCGATAATGCAGGAGAAAGATGGAACTTACTGAAGGAATGTAAGCGAAAAAAAGAATGAGATCTGTTGCATAGGGAGAAAACTTGACTTTAGCTGGGAACATTGATGATTCATCCAGAACGACCAAAAAAAAGTTAGAATATAGAGACACTTATGCAAGTAAAGTGTTATATATTATGATGATGGGAGTTTCTGGAAGCTGTTTTGAATTTTTTCACTTTTCTTGGTACCATAAGCTAAGTGAGGATGGGAAGAAAACATGAGAGGTTAGAGGAGAGTAGGAAAGTAAGAAATATCCATCCAGAATAATATAAAAAGAAAATAAATAGAAATATGATGTGACCACATGGCAGCTTTAAAGGTCCATTTGAGGTTATTGATCATCAATGGAAAGGGAGAGCAGTCAACATAGTTGTATGTTTTGCTACAGTAATTTTTAGCTGTGGATCCAGACTTAGAAGGAGTTTCATCAATGATTTACCAAGCAGTATGATAAAGTGAAAGGGGTGGAGAGTTGAGGGTGTGTAAGGAAATGATTAAAATGATTGACCATAGAATTTAAGCTTAGATAATGAGAGAAAGGAAGACATGAAGGGTGATTGGAATGTTAAAATGATAACATCTGTGGGTTGAAGGTCCAAATGGAGACCAAAGAAATTAAAGTCAGGTACCAAAAGGGATGAGCAGAAAAGATGGTGAGAGAGTTGCAGAGTACTTAAAATTGACTTTTGGAGAATATACAATTTCAGGACAAGACCAAGGATTACCATAAAGTGAGTGATGAGGTAGGGAAAAGGACAAGATCATTCAAGATCATTGAGGCAATAATAAGGCTAGGGAATTGGAATGATTATCAAGTGAATATTTAAATCACTAAGAATCACAATAGCAGTCAACAGCGCAAATGACTGATCCAGAAGCCAAAACCTTCATTGAAGCTCATTGGTCTCTCTCAGATGACAACAGTGAGGATGAGTACTGATTGGCTAATCTCATAGTCTAATGACTTGAAATGCAAATTTGGGATTTTTATGGAAGAAGCAGGGGAAATGGTAAAATGTGCAAAGAGGAGCAGAAGTGCACTTGCCATTTATATGGCCTAGGGGACTGAGGACAGGTGAGAGAGAAAAGAGCCACTTTGGGAGGGCTGCAGGGGAAGCCTTAGCCCTTACCCCTTAGCTAAGCTTGTTTTATCAGGAACACTTTGGTCTTTATGTTAAGAATGGTTTGAAAAGGAGCAAAGGTGGAAGTAGAATGACAAGTTAGGAGGCTATTGCAAAAATGGAGGCAAAAGATGAGGGAGTCTTATCTCAGGAAGACAGCAGAAAGCTGTTAAGAAATGGTCAGATTCTGATCACTTTTAAATACATCATATTTCATTGCACCATTGATTTCAAGATGCTCCACTATTTTATATACCACTAAGAAAGAAAACAATGCTGCCAATTAAACAGTAACATTTTTTATCATTTCAATTTTAAGATGCAACCAAATTTCAGAGATGTTAAAAAATAAAAATATGCATTTGAGAATTGATGAAATATGGTATGCTGGTTGAATATATTAGTGTACCGAGAAAGAAACTCTTTTCTCAAAAAAATTGAGAATTAAACAAACTAAGTGTTCAGTATCTAAAGGGCTTGCCAGAGAAATTCACCGCCAGCTGCTAGAGGCCAAACAAGACTATGCTCCTGTTAGCTGACCTTCATTTGACACATTTTGCCACCTATTTACTACTTGGCTACTGTCAGAGAATAACTCCATGTTGCCTGATATGTCTAATTATTAGCCACAAATCAATTTATTTATCATTCGCATCTTCACATACTACTCGTTATTTCCAGTTAATGGTTCATGTCCTATTATTTTAGTAAGGTGGCTCAGAATCATCCATGCTTCAAATTTATCCCTGTCACTGATGACTATTACATTAGGGCTGCAGGAATTAAAACAGCAAAACAGCAGTCTATGCTGAGTTAGAAGTTTTAGATTTGTAATCCTCTTTTCTCCCATGGTATGTCAAACTGGCATATCTTCCTCAGTGGATCAATCCTAACTGCACATTAGAAACACTTGGGGGTGTGTTTTAAAAATACTTATTCTTGGATCCCAACTCAGACCAACTAGAACAGAATCACTGGAGGTGACATTCCGGCTTTCATAGTTTTTAAAACTCCTCAGGTGATTTAAATATCCTATCACCATTGAGGGCCATGGGTACTTGATAGTTTCCTCATTAGTAAGTAAGAAATTTTGATGAGCTCAGCTCAATACGTATAAGAAATAGTGCTTTAACAGCATAAGCCATGCAATGGTATATAGCAGGCATCAGAAATAAATATGAAATGAAGTAGAATGTTATGATATGTCATAATGGAAACTAAAACAGTGCCAAATATTATCTTAATTAAAATAAGTTGTATCTGTGTATTTTTGTGTGTATACATGTCTGGTTAATAGCCACAGATCAATTTACCTATCATTTTTTTCCTCTATATATTTCTTATTATTTCTAGTTAATGGTTCATATTGGACCATGATGGAAAGATGAGTCTAAATTTTCCATGATGTATATTTAACCCTACTCCAATGAATATGACACACACACATTTGTACATATACACATGTACATATGTATCTATACACACCTATGACATACATAAACGTGCATATGATGATGAGGTACAGAGAAAATGTTTACAACTTTAAATACTCAAGATTACGAGAGATTTTAATTTTCTTCTTTCTTTTTACTTCATTTTCTACAATGTAAATGTATTTACTTTGTAATAGAAACCATTCAGAAACAACAGTAATACCTATTCATTGGGGAAAATTTGGAAAATTCAAGAAAATATAAGTAAAAATAATTAGAATTGTTCATGATTCCACCAGCTAGAAATAACCACTTTGGACATTTTGATTCAATCCTTCCAATTTTTTTTTTCTGTATATGACAGTGTATGTTCATATGTCTGTGTATATAGAATTACACAGAAAAATATTTTTTAAGTTTTAGTCTTTTTTCTCTTAAAGTTATTTACCACATCATTAAAAATTCTCATGAAACATACTTTTTAATAAGTTACATAATATTATATTGTGTGGATGTATCATAATTTATTTGACCAAACTTTCATTGTTTAGCTTACAGGTTGTTCCCAATATTTTTCCTAACTATAACACTGTAGTGAAAAATCTTTGTGCCTAATTTTGGTGTACATTTGTATGAATTCCTATAATTGAACTTCCTAGGTAAAACATGCACATGTTTTGAAGACCTTTGATTGCCTGACTTTTTGAGATGTTCTAGATTTTTCACACCAACAGAAAAGAATTAGGTGACTGTTGCACTACACTCTTAATATTGGATGCTACATTTCTACATAGTAAATTACTGAGAAAATTTGGATAACAAAGCACAATGCAAAAACTAAATATCACCTATAATCTAATGTTTTTCTCACTGGCAATCTAAGTGTCAACCTTTGGGTCTTTCTCTATATTGTAAGAAGAGTATTATACTGATATTAAATTTCCCAAGGGTGATATTTGTATCATAGTAATCAAGGCAAATGCCTTTAGTCTTAGGAGACAGAATTTAGCAGTGAAGGGTCATGACTAACTCTCAACTAACTCCCTAATCCTTCTCAATCAATATTCGAACACACACATGTTTATAGATGGAGAAAGAACAAAAGCAAAAGTGGCAAATGTTGACAATTGGTACATTCAAGCAAAAGTTATACAGATAGTCATTGTAGACATCTTGCCCTTAAAAGACTAAAATCCTCTCCCACTCTCCTGACACCTCCAGTGCTCCCATCTCTGGGTTTTCTACAAGTGCTTATAAATTTTTCAATCCTTCTTTAACTAATTAACTCAACAATCCTTCAGCTTTCATCTTAAACATCCTTCTCTGAATCCAGTTCTTCCTGACCCACATACTAAGATCAGGCTCCCCCATTACTGCATGCACTTGCTTGTAGACTCCAGACAGAGACAAGCCATAGTGTGATGATCAGAGATGGCAGAGAGTATGGCTCCTTACAGAAACTGCAAATCACCTAGTATCCCAAAAAACAAAACATGTTGCTGCAGATTTGCAGTTCCAAGATAAGGGGTATGAGACTCGAGCAGTTGGAAGAAAAGGCGGGGAGCTGTAGGCAACTGCAATATAGCTCTTTATTCCAGCAAGGGCATAACCAGCCTCACAGGGCAGCAGTTCTCCAGCAAGGGCATGACACCCCCTGCGTGGCGGCGGCGCCTTTTATACACTGGTTAAACAATAGTGGCACCGTGCCAGATAATGGGAGCCCAGACACACGTACCCGACACATGGTTACATAAGGGGAGAAGTGCTGAGTTTCTTCTGCCCGAAAGTTAACTACAGGTATGGGAGGAAGCCTGATTATGGTTATCTTTCTTTCTCCACATACAAAGTAATTGAGAAATTGAATAGTACTGGGTGAAGTTGGATGGTGAGTTTTTAGTAGTGCTGCAACATGGTCAGATATGTATTTTTTTTTAATCACTGTAGCTTCGGGAAGATTGTCATGTCTTATCAAGTTAGGCCAGCAAAAGTGGGACCTTAATTGTACTTGGTTTCAAGAAATATTGAAGCGTCTCATCATGACTCAAATGGATTACAAATGGCTAAATTCACAGAGTAACTCTGAGCCATGTGCTTTAACTTCCACATCATTCATACTCCAGCCCTTTTCTAAGGAGGTGGTAGTCCCAAGACTTTTGCATGTACTATTCTCTTTGTTTGGAATATTCCCACTGGCCAGCTAATTCAAATTCTTCACCCTTGTGTCAGCTGCAACATTGCTTCTTGAGAGGAGCCTCTGCCTCCCTCTCCTGAATCAAGTTACTCTATTAAAACACCTAATCACAAGTTTTACTTTTCCTTCAGAGACCCAACACAATGTGTAATTACGTATTTGCTGTGTATTTGTTCCATGTCTGTCTTATTCATAGTATACATTGCATGAGAATAAGAAATGTATCTATTTTATTTACTGCTTTACCCTTTATGTCTTAAAGCACCTGGAATGTTGAATAAGTATTTGTTGACTAATGAATGAGTGAAAAGTGTAGAGCACTATTAAGCCATGAAATAGTAAGAACTATTAAGCCATGGTGCCATTTGAAGGAGCTCTGTTTAACAGAACCAAAATTTTAAATGTCCTCCAGGTAGAGATCCTTTTTTGGGAGGTGGAGTGTCCTTCTCAGTCTTCCACAGAGAGGCATGAATTGACGCAGTCAGCTGGACCTAGACCTTCTTCATCTGATTAAGGAGTGGTTACCCTTTTCTGCATTAAAAGGCCAAATAGGCCACAAAGGTTGGATGGAATACATGCAGCCCAATTAGGCTTTAAGCCAGAAAAGCAAAATCACCTTGTAGAGTTGGGGAGGTGAGAGAGCTACATTCCTTAGCAAGCAATAATGCGTGTTTTTGTCTTGAGCATCCTCTGCACAACTCTCAAGAACTTGAACAAGGAGGGCTGCAAAGCAAGTGCCTCTGAGACTTTGAGTTGTAGTCCTGGCTGTTTCACCATATCATTACAGCTAATATCTGAGATAATTTGGCAAAGTGAGGTGAGTTAATAATAAGATATTAAACTATAGAAACTAATTTAGGTAATCATGATGCATTCATTTCTAAGGCATTCATGATTCATTCATTTCCAAGACCAGGATACTTAAATAGCAGGAACAGCATCATATCTGGTCATTAGCACTCATGAAAAATAAGAAATGCACCAACAAATTCAGCAAATGTACTTGGGGCAGGGTGGGGAAGCAAGCCTCTTTTTAGTGCCATGCACTGATGGATAGAAACATTTTTGCTACCCCAGCTTCTCCCTCATTAACCTATTTCTCAGCCATAGGCAGATGATCAACATCATGAGGAATGAAAGGTCATGAATTTGCTATAGGTTACTTGTTATTAATATGGGATTTTTGTGAAAGCTGAGGTTGTGTCCGTGGAAAAATCCCAAACAAGATAGAATTGGGATTTCAGAAACAAAGAGGAAAGAACAGGAAGGGAAAGGTATACAAAGGAAGAAGTAGAAAGAAACAGAAATGCAAGAAGATGGATTACTCAAGAAAATTCTAAAAAATGAGAGTGAAATCATTATGAATTTCTAAATTGTCACAATATATAAACTCTTAAAGAGAAGGCATCTGGTTAGATTAAGGATTTTTTCTTCCTTGATATGAGAATTTTAGCTGCCCAATTACATCTCAATGGGAGACTTCTTGCAATTGAGTTTTAAGTCCACAGATGGTAGAGTCTGGAAAACTGTCGCAAACTGACCATCGCTGACAAAACTGAAAATTTTTAACCTTTCTTTTTCACTCCTTTTCCTCTGTCCTCTATCTTCCTCTCATGACACTAAATCTCTAATGTTTGCCTGAAAAAAAAAATTGTGAAATCTGGTTTCAAGATACACTGAGCTCTGGAAGCACTACTTTTCCTTGATTATTGTGACTTATAAAGACAATTGAAGTTAAATTGTTGTATGCTGTAGTGCTCAGGTTTTGTTTGAGGACTTTTGTCCTTTGTTTATATTTTATCATTTTATGGTCACTGATAAAATTTCAACACCAAATAGTATATGTTTTGACTGTTGGCACTGCATTCTTTTATTTCTTATGCCTCTTAGACATTTAGAAGGGAGAGACTGCACAAGACTTGGGATTAAGTAATCTGGTTTTAAAGAGGCTAAGGGAATGTGGAATGAAAGATGCCCCAGAATGTAGTTCCTGAAGAGACTCATCCACCTGCCAAGTCCTCACTGAAATCTGGCTGAGATTGAGGAGAAAAAAAAGTAAAGAGTGGAATATTTTAGTACACATTTGGGAACTCAATTGGTTTTTCTAAAGAATAAAGAAACCGCCATGAGAAGAGGATAGTTGTAGTGTTTAATTGTATATGGTGGGATCAAATGTGGGACATTTCATATGTATAGCAAGGTGGTCATTGGGTTATGCTGTCATCTGGAACATTATATAAGTCTACTGGCTGATTGTTTAGAGAACATAGCTGAGAGTTTTTTAAGGTTTAGAAATAGAATAGGAAGTGATTTCTTGGCTTATTATGCAAAATAGCATTGAAATGAAATTGATTTAAGCATATCTGTCATATTTCAGAGTATTTGATAACAACATCCAAGAAAAGCCTGTGAAGGCCTGCATCTCCTACAGTTTTGGCCTTAGATGGTATTAGAAAAATAATGAGTATTATAATGAAAGCTCACACAAGAAATTTCTGACACTTTTCCAGTCCCTTTCCTTGCAAGGAATTACATCACCACTGTTTTATATCAGCACTCATTATTGAGTCTATTTGGTTAATCTGTTTGGACTATCTACAGAATCTAGCTACACAATCTAGCTTCCACCAAGAATCCAGGCTCTTTTCTCCCTCAGCATTGCTGTCCCTCTTCCACCCAGAGGAGAGTTTGTGATATGGGCCAAGAAAAAAGACATTCCTTTTAGTTCTGGTTTTGAAACTTCTTGCAGGGTTTTGGGTCTCACCTTATTAGAAGAGAAGAACCTCATCAAAAGAGAACTGTAGAGGGATAGAGGGAGAGGCAAAGGGGCAGAATCAAGCCAAGTTCACCAGGGTAGGAAACTACACAGGAGTACTGGACCTCACCCCTTAATCAAGAGAATTACTATGTGAATATGTGTGTATGTGTTCTCTTTTGCAATCCTATAATATGTTATAATTTTCTTAATTAGGCAATACATTTTCTTTCTGGTGGAAGGTCTACATTGCAAAAAGAGGGATTAAAATTTCTGTATCTACTAGGTTTTGATTGAGGAAACAGAACCACTATGAGTAATAGTGAATAAGGAATTTAGTATAAGGATTAGACTTTACACAACTATGGGTGAAGATAGGGGTGTAGAGGTCCAGGAAGGAATGGCTGTAGATGAGAAAGAAGTCAATAACCAAGGACTATGAAGAGAAGCTTGTGGAGAATTCTATGAAAGTTATTGCCTCTGGATCTAGTGACTGGCCCAAAGTTGCTATAGGTCAGCAGGGCCAGCAGTTAGGAAGAAGAAGTGAAAGTGAAATAGCAAATATAAAAGACAATGAAATTCATAAAGACAATCTGGAACTTGTGAAGACAGACCAGAACTTGCATTCGTCTTTCTCTGCCTCCAATCTCAATGATATGAGGGACCTGAGGGGAACGGAACACTCTTGGCCACCTAGCTGCATAAGAGTCTTGCTCAGAACTCAGAGAAGCTAAAAAGAAAAGCTCTGTTTGGACCTGGAAGAGTTGCAAGCCAGGGCATTGCCCCAGGCTAACACTGTCAGCCAGCCAGTCAATAACTCATGCAAGCTGCAGTGAGTGGTACCAGGTGCTAAATTATAGAGCGTAAGGGTTATTTTACTTCACTTCCCATTTAAAATCTCACACGAATTGTTCTTGTGGCCAACCCTAACCTGAAACCATAGAGGGAAGACAATTCTGGGAAATTAGTTCTACCTTAGCAGCTCAAAATCTCCATGATTCCTAGTAACGCTTAAGAATTATATCCCTTCATTCCTACTCTCTACCTCATCATTATATGCTTTGTCCAAAATAGAAATTGATTTTATAAGCTTGTTATTTTTCAGTACTGACTACATGTCAATTCTCTTTAATATTTATTTATTTAATGAGGTACTTTTCATCAGTATGCCTGTCTTTGCAGTCTTGTTTTAGATTCAGGTTATGGAGTATCCCAGTCATGATGGCTTTCCCTTGTCAAATGTACACCTTTCGGTAATGTACATTTCTCCTTCCTTAGGTCTTAGCTGAGCCCATTCATATCTCAGCTCAGCTCTGCTTCTCAACTCTGGCTACAAGCACATTTATGGGCATCTTTATTGCTACCTTTCCATTATCACTTTATAATTTCCTAATTTTCAAAAAATTTAATATCGTTTTTATATCATCCATGTATAGTGTTAGGGCTCAAGACAGACTGCCCCAAAATATCCCACAATAGTATACTGATTACTTTGAATTAAAGTTACATGACAACCAGCTGGTGCCAGAGAGCACCTTGACCTTGCTTGTCTCCTTGGATGCGAGAAATAAATCTCCCTGTGAATGGTGTCCTCCCGTACTTGGCAGACTCTTCTTATTGCTAGAGTTAAACAACTCAGAGCCAAAAAGTCTGTATTAACAAATCTTGTTGCCTCTTTTCTGATTTGCTACTTTGTTTAAATTCCTAACAAATAACTAAAACTTGCTTGGATTCATTTCTAATGAACGCCAATTTCTCACAAATATATTATTTATTTGTCTAAATAGTATTAAAAGATGCCTGATATGATCATATCTTTGAGACTCATTTTATGATTTGAGTATCATATTGCGATTCTTCTGAGTGCACGTACTAAATTCATTTTTGCCCTGTTAAATTAGTCTTGTGTCAACTTTCTTATTTTATTACTAGTCCAGCCATGAGAATCAACGAAGAGTAAAAGGGGGACTTCTCCTCCTCCCCAACAATTGCAAACTCATCAACTATCTCTTTGGGAGAGCTGAAGATTCATGTTAGCTACATTCTAGTGCATACTAGTACATACCCATCTTGTCTAATTAATAAGCATTCTTTTGTTTTTATTCATCATTACGGCTCATAAGAAAATGTCAGATATTCCAAATTACATTTCTAAAATTACACAGATCACTTGTACAGTGTTTCCTTTCTTCCAGTATTTTTCAACATGACTCAAAATCACATTCTTCTGGTTAAAATTTTTCTAGTTAATGTCATTGAACATTTCATTGGAAATCATTCCTAGAGCCCACAGATGTTTTATTCCTGGCCTTTGACCTCCAGGATTAAATTTCAGACACTAACCTTTCTTTGAAGAATCAGTAATGTGGTATCTGGCAAAACACTCATGGTAACAAGTAGATCAATATTTCTTAAATAGTAAATAGGAAGGAATATTTCGAGGAAAAGAGAGTTCAGTGTAACTAAATTGCAAACCTTGCATATTCTCCCAGGCCATCTACTAGACCTTTTTTTCATCTTCCTCAACTATTCACAATTGCACATGCTGTTGGAAGTTGATAAATGTTCATTGGTGATTGATGACACTGAGCGCACTCTACTCAGAGTCTAATACTGTCAAATATTTACAAGCAGCCCACATCAGTAGAATTTTCATCTCATTGCTCAGCTGGGTCCCCTGCCTCTGGGCTCTCCCTGCTGTAATCCGTCCTGTGTTCTAACACTAAATTAATCTTTCTAAAGTTCTACTTTTATTATATTATTCCCTTGTTTAAAAATATATAATGTATACTCTTTGTCGACTGGACCACGCCTAAACCTCTTAACATAAGGGACAAAACTGCCATTTTCTGGCCCTATCTCCTGCCAGCCACCTCTCCACCAACCTCTCCTATCCTCTTACTCTACACACTAGCCATACTCACAGTCGGGCATGTCTTCGAATGTGCCAAATGGGTCATGCATGTTCTATACCTTTCCAGGCCTTTGTTCCAAGTATTCATTGCTCAATCTTCCACCTAACTTCATCCAATGAGCCCCTCTGCTTAGATAATTTCTGTTAATCCTGCAAATTTCAACTTTAATATGTTGTACTCCTTGGGAAGGTATCCCTGGACCTACTAGATTGGTTGAGATTTCTCTGTTTTTTTTTCTTCCCTAGCACTTTGTGCTTCCCTGGCACTTTGTACTTCCCTGTCTGAAGTAGGCTTAACAATCTCTCAAAGACATCAAGTCCCAATCTCTAGAACTTGTAAACTTTACCTTATAAGCAAAAAGGGTCTTTGCAGAAGTGATTCAATTAAGGATCTTGAAATAGGGAGATTATCCAAGATTATCTAGGTGGTCCCTAAATGCAATCTCAAGTGTCCCTATAAGAGGAAGGCAGAAGGAAATTCCACATAGACAGAAGAGGAAAAGACACACAGAAGAAAAAGTGGTGTGAAAATGGAAGCTGGAAGAGGAAATATCTGTTCCTTCTCCCCTAGAGCCTCTGGAAGAAATACAATCCTGCAACACCTTTATTTCAGCCTAGCGATACTGATTTCTAATGTCTGGTCTCTGGGATTGTAGAAGAACAATTTTCTGTTGTCCTGAGCTACCAAATTGGTAGTAATTTGTTGCCGCGGCCTCAGGAAACTAATACACTATCAAAGCTCTATCAGTCAGAGGCCCATCAGACAACAGATGGCATAGTCGAGCTGGCTAATGAGAATTAAATAAAGGGAGGATATAGTAGCCCAAGGCTGATGAAAATAAGTTGTCCTTACTACTTCTGAGAGGACAAGGTGAGAGCAGTTACCAGAACTCAACGAATAGCTGAGTAGAAGAGGCTTTCCAACAGGAGTCATAGCTTCTAGCAAAGGGACACAGTCAAATAAAAGTGACCCAGCAAAGAGAAAACCAAAGGAGTAGATATCTCGAGTTCGTTCTCTCTTCATCTCCTGATCTCCCTCCTTTTGGTTGATCCCACAAGTCAGGGCAAGAGACTCTTTTCATATATTCCACCAAAATCAGAGCCCAGAGCACAAAAGAAGGAGACAGTGAAGAGTGGATTGGTAGGGGGAAATAGATGACATCCAGCACAACATAAATTCTCCTATTCTATTGCAATTGCTCATTTAATTACCCGACTACCTTATTCTGCATTAAATGCCCTGAGTGCAACTACCCTATCTGTTTTCTTTATTATGAATCCCAGTGCCTGTCATGGTACAAAGCCCAGACTATAAACTTTATAAAATATTTAATGAATGAAATTAATTAATAAAACACCTCGTAGAAGAATTAGAGACCCTTCACAGTCAGGATCTAGTCTCTTGTTTTCAATTTCCTTTTCCACTATTTGCCTTCATGAACCCTCTACTGGAAACCAAAATGGACCACAAAATAGTAACCAAGCATACTTTTTCCTTTCTCACTTCCATACCTCTGATCATGCCATTTCCTCCTCCTAAGCTACTATCACCACACCTTCCAAATTCCTGTCATTCTTTGAAGACCATCTTATAGGCTACCTCCTCCGTGATGTCTGTGTCAATTGCCCTGTGAAAAGTGAGTCTTCCCTTCTTAACACTCTTTCAGTTCTTATTTGTATCTCCTTGTAGTAGTAACATTTTTGTTGTGTTCTGTTGATATGTGTACACATGTCATAACCCAATCTGAAGACCAAAATTTCTTTCAGAGCTGCCTCTCAGTCTCATAAAATGACATATCCTAAACAAGATTTATCCAGAGACTTTGAAAAATAAGTGCACAAAAAAACATTGTTGAATAAGTAAATTAACTATAACCTTTCAGTTAATTAGGATATTTCATGGTCACTAATTTTCCTAGTCTCTCCTTGTTTCAACTATTGAAAACTGAAAGAATCTTCTTTGAATGTTAATTTTATCTCTTTCCATAGCAGTTGTTTATTTATTTAATAAAAGTCACACCAAGAAAGACTCGTGAACAAGTTTGGGTCCTCCCTCTTAACTTATGTACTTTGTAACGCATGACAGTATTGTATGCTTTCCTATGAAGAATTTACTCCAGAGATGAGGGAGTGGGGTTAATCTTTAGAAATCGCTCTGGCATTTCTGAAGTTGATCTTGATGTGTGAATTTACCAATTTTTGGCATTCCTCAGAACTGAAAACAAGTTAAAAGCATATTTTAATATAACTGCTTATAAAAAGGGAAAAACAAAGAAAACAGCTAACAAGATTCAATGGAGTGGCATGTACACTAATCAGGTTTGATGATATTTTAATAAAAGTCATATAAGAAGAACAAATAACCAGACACAAGAATGCTAAAAAGACATATTCTGCTGCAAAGTTACATACCTCTTAACATCAAAATAAACATTTAAACCATCCTTATCCATGATTACCAGAAATATTTAACAACATTCATGAGAGTTTATGAAATTTACTATCCCATTTCACTATAGTATCACCTAAAAGAGGATATAGAACTGAGTATGTCTCCCTAAGGGCTATACAAAGGATGGTATGAATACCTAACATATTGATTTTATTGCTGTAAGAAATAAGCACATACTTTCATACATAAAAGCTATGTAATTCAGTCACTATATTTTGCAAATGACTGCAGCACCATAACAACATCCAAGAAAAAAACTCATATGTGAATGCCTTTTGAAATGTTTAGGCTCTTTAATATTTGAATTGCTTATAAATGTTTATCTGTGTTATGTTTTACTTCCAAAACCTACCAAGCTTACATCGTTGCAATGCAAAAGTCAATATTTGCATATGGATGTGGGTAAACACAGCTTTGCAGTAGATTCATTTAGATGCAACAGGCAAAACAAAATACATATTTTCTAAAGGACTAGATCCTCTTGGCTATTCATTTAGGGCTCAAAAACAAATGACTGTTCAATGTTTCACAGCCATTTAAACCAGTGGGGACTTAATAGCTAAATTCCTAAAAAGGAATAAAAAGTATTTGAAAATGAAGAACCCTGTGCATTACTCAGAAGTAAAGGAGCTTCCAGTTCTTTGAGAATAGAGATGCCATACACTCTGCTTTGCAAAGCTCTTTACAGGAATTATTACAGAACTATCTAAAATAAACAGCAGCAAGGGCATCTTCTGGGTCCTAAGGTTTTCTAGATAGGACAGAGTTGATACTGGCTAATATTAAGTTAACCCAAGTTAACTGCACAGAAAAGCTAAGAAAACACCCCAAACTCATATCAAGGAGCATTTTTGCCTCGGATTTATATAAATTATATAACCCCTTTCCCTTATTCTACATTGGTTGTGGAACAAATGCATCCTTCATACATTGCAAACCATCCTGGATTTTTAAATGAAGGCTTCTATCTTCCTTTTGATGATTCAAAATTGTTCAACATTTAAATACCAAGACATAATCTCAGTTACTAAGCCCATAAATGATACAATAGACTAGCAGAGATACCCTAAAATAATTAACTTGGCAAAGAGAATGATCCAAATAAACACCATACTTGAGATTCTGGCTTCTTAAGAAAATGTCAAACTGTTAAGCAGCAAAAAAGGGAGAAATTTCCAAGACTTCTTGCTGCTTCTATAATTTCCTCCATTTTGTGCTAATATTGAACTTTCAGACATGTTAGCAGGCACCAGGAATAAATGCTGGATAAGAAGTAAATTCCACACTCAGGAGCTCCCCAACCTACTAGTGGAAACAACACATACAGATTAAGAGTTTGAAATTTTTGTTCAATGGAAAAATGCAATTCTAGGTGAGTGATCAGGCAAAGTTTCATGGAAATGGCAATGGAGTTGGGCCTGAGAATATTGGTAGTATTTGAGCTATGGACATGGATAAGGAAAGGTTGCATTACAGAGAGAATGAATAACGTGATAAAAATGATGATAATGATAATGATGATTATGTAGTTATGTTTTAGTCAACAAACTCATGTGTGAAATAATTATTTTCTTTATTTTCTATAAATCAACTTATAACTACAATACCTAGACTAGTGGGAAATATATTCTCAATTATCAATTACTCTTGAGCCCTCAATCCTTCTACTCAAGTGTTGTGCCAAGATTCTGAGGCCTTAAAATATCCAAGGCATCAAGAAAGCCTCTTTAGTCATTGGTCATCTGCCCCCACTGACTCCTGCTTACACACCTATTGTTTCAGCCACCATTATCTCTTGGAGGTGGCCACTCTGCTATTTCCTTCTAATCTTTAGACACAGATATTCTAGTGAGGCTGGAATCAGCCTCCCAAATACAGTATTTATACTTTCCTTCAGGTCTTACTGATGTAGAGAAGAGGCATGAGAACTAAACATTAAACAAGTTCATAGCCTGCAATGTGCTGCCAGAAACCTGCAGAACAAAGGAAAATTCCTGCTAGGATAACTAACAAATCATTTATCCATACCATGAAGGGAAAACAGAGTCTTTAAACAAAATAAAACCAATGATTCATTCCCTGTGGCCAGATCATAGGGAACCTATAGAATAAAGGCTGGGATTGCTAGCATGCCTTTCATGCTGTTTACTGATACCATCAAAGGAAAATAGGTAAAAAAAAAAAAAAAAAAAAAAAGTCTTTAAATTATAATTCATATAAATCAAGCAGATATATAAACTGAATTCCCCAAGCACCCGGGGTCCCTCTCTCTCTGTCTCTCTCATTCTCTGTCTTTGAGAGGATACCACTTTGTCTATGGAGCATTATTCCTTCTCTAATAAACTTTCCTTTTGACTCCAATTCTGACATGTGCTGGAATTCCTTCCTGCACAGAGTCAAGTACCCTCTCTCCATGCAGGACTTGAGTCCCCACCTGGGGGGATTCATTTCATCCTGCATCACTACCATCCCTCCAGGCATTATCAGGGCAGGTTTCTGCTGCCAGTTAGAGCCAAAGACTCTCTCTCTACTGCTTAAGAATCTCTCTTAGTCTGCAGGCAGTTCTTCCTGTTCTCTGCATTTTTCTCAGAGGCATTCTGAGCTCTTCAAACAATGTTCTCTCAAAGATCATAGTCTATTCAAAACAAAATCCAGGAAAGTTTGACTAAAATGTCCCCCTATGTCATCCAGAAGAGTTTGAGCCCAATAAGAGTAAGAAAAATGAAAAAGAAAATGTGATAAAACTTAAATAATGTCTCAATAAAGTATCCATCATCTTACCTGGTATCTACTAAGCATTTAACCACTCTCTACCAGGTACCTTCTCCCAATCAACACTTTTTACACTTATGAAAAAGATACTTTTAACTCTTTATAAAAGAATGGTGTTAAGTAACTTTTCCAGGGGCTCATAGCTTGTAAATGATAAAAATAAAAATAGTCTGACTTCAGAGCTTGCACATATCACCATTACACTCTCTGCCTCCCTAGAATATGGAGATAGACAAAAAGGAGAGTAATTTCAAGAGATATAAGCAGCATAAAATGATGCTAAGGATAAGTTGAAGTTAAATTGTGAAAATTCTAGAAGGTCTTTGACTGCAGATAACGTGATTGTCTATGTAGAAAATCTAAAAGAATCGACAACAAGGCTCATGGAACTAATAAGCAGTTTAACAAGGTTGCAGAATACAAGGTTAAGATACAAAAGTCAATTACTTCCTATATACCAGCAGTGAAGAAGATGAACTTGAAATTAAAACCATATCATTTCCATGAACACCTCCCAAAATAAAATACTTAGGTATAAATCAAAGATATACAAAATATATACGAAGAAAACTATAAAATTCTGATGATATAAATCAAAGAACTAAATAAATTAGGACATATTTCATGTTCATAAATAGGAAGACTCAATATTGTCAAGAAGCCAGCCTTCACAACTTGACCTATAGACACAATGAGATCTCAATCAAAATCCCAGCAAGTTATTTTGTGGATATCAATAAACTGATCTTAAAGTTTACGTGAAGAAGAAAAAAATCCAGAATACCAACACAATATTGAAAGATAAGAACAAAGTCAGAGAATTAACACAACCCAATTTCGAGACTTATTGTAAAAAATTATGATGTGATATTAGTGAAAGAATAGACAAATGCATCAATGAAAAAGAATAGAGATAGAATAGAAATAGATCTATATAGAGTCAGTTGATATTTGACAAAGGAGCAAAGGCAATACAATGGAAAAAATATAGTTATTTCAACAAATGCTGTAAAAACTGGACATCCACATACAAAAAAATAAATCTAGACACAGACCTTACACCCTTCACAAAAATTAACTCAAAATGCATTATAGACCTAAGTGTAAATACACAACTATAAAATTTCTAGAAGATAACATAGGAAAAAAACCTAGATGACGTTGGGTACAGTGATGACTTTTTAGATGCAACACCAAAGGCATAATCAATGAAAGAATTAATAAACTGGACTTCATTAAAATTAAAAACTTTCATTCTGTGAAAGACACTGTCAAGAGAATGAGAAGATAAGCCACAGACTAGGAGAAAACATTTGCAAAAGACACATCTAATAAAGGATTTTATCTAAAATATACAAAGAACTCTTAAAACTCAACAAGAAAACAAACAACCAAATTAAAAACGGGTTAAAGACCTTAAAAGATACCTCATCAAAAAAATGTATAGATGGAAAGTAGGCATATGAAAAGATACTTAACATTATATGTCATCGGGGAAATGCAAATTAAAATAATGTTATAACATTACGCACCTACTAGAATGACCAAAATCTCGAACACTGACAATAGCATATGCTGGTGAGGATGTGGACCAACAGGAATTCTCATTTGTTGCTCCCCCTTGAATGCAAAATGGTACTGCCATTTTGAAAGATAGTTTGGAAGTTTCTTACAAAATTAAATATACCCTTACAAAACAATCCAGCAGTCCTATTCCTCAGTATTTACCCAAAAGAGCTGAAAACTTATGTCCACACAAAAACTTGCATATAGATGTTTATAGCAGCTATGCTCATAATTGCCAAAGCTTGGAAGCAACCAAGATGTCCTTCAATAGTAAACAGTTAAATAAACAATGGCATATCCAGACAATGGAAAGTTATTCAGCACTCTAAAGAAATAAGATATAAAGCCATAAAAAGACATGGAGGAAACTTAAGTGCATATTACTAAGTGAAAGAAGCCAATCTGAAGGCTATACATTGTATGATTACAACTGCATGACATTCTAGAAAAGGCAAAACTATGGAGCCAGGGAAAAGATCATTGGTTGCCAGGAGCTGGAGGCAGATGAGAGATGAATAGGCTAAACACAGAATTTTTATGATAGTGAATCTATTCTGTAAAATATAGTTGTATATATGCCATTATACATTTCTCCAAATCCAGAGGATGCACAACACTATATTATCCAGAGTTCTCCAGAGAAACAAAAACAACAGCATATATACATCTATAAAAGGAGATTTATTATAAGAATTGGTTCACATGATTATGGAGGCTGAGAAGTCCCACAGTATACCATCATCAAGCTGGAGAACCAAGAAAGCTGGTGGTTGGTTTAATTTAGTCCAAATCCAAGTCTGAGGGCCTGGGAGCCAAAAGCTCCAATGCCTGAGAGAATGAGAAAATGGAAAAGAGAATTAGCCTTTCATTCATTCTTTGTTCTATTTAGGCCCTCAAAGGATTAGATGTTGCCTGGCCACATTGATGAGGGCGGACCTTCTTTACTCAGGCTACTGATTCAAATGCTAATCTCTTCTAGAAATACTCTTACAGATACACCCAGTGTTTTAGCAGCTATCTGGGTTTCCCTTAATCCAGTTGAGTCGAAATATAAAATTAACCATCACAAACATCAAGAGTGAACCCTAACGTCAACTATAGACTTTGGTTAATAATGATGTGTCAGTGTACCACTCTGGTATACAATGTTTACAGTGAGGTGGCTGAATAGGTGAGTGGGCAAGGGTATATGGTATAAAACTGCTCTAAAAAAATAAAGTCTATTTAAAAGGGAAAAAAATCCTAGAAAGCCTATTTATAGTTAATATTTTATTCATAAGCAATGGTAATTCACAGAAGGTTTCTTCTATAAACAGGAACGATATAACTCTGGTTCCAAAGGTTAATCAGGGATTGGAGGAAAAAAAGAAGAAAATAGAATCCCATGTAATTGCTCACTGGGTGGTCTATGTAGAAGATAGTAAGGGTCTTGACAAGACCATAGCTTTGGGAATGGAGAGAAGGGAAGAGAGATAAATTATGTCACAGCGATGGGACCAACATGGCTTGGCATATGATTAAATGTCACCATTCGTTAGATGCCATTTGTAGATGAAGATGAGATAAAAAGTAAAGGGTGGCAAAAAGTCCTAGGGGACTAGAAGAATGATGACCTTAAAGGAGATATGGAACACAGAAGGAAATAAAAGTAAGAAGGATCTAGTATAGTTCTACAATTTAGTTAGCACACATTCTGCGAAGGACCTCTAGAGTATAATTCTAGATTGATAAGTCTAAATTACATTTCCACAGTACACAGATGAGTTTTGCAGATGTTTTGAACAACTTCCTAACAGACCACCAATCTTCACACTTGCTCTTTAACTAGGATCCCTGGAAACAGCAAATGATGCTCTAGAGGAACCAATTCCTCTGCCTTGGAGGGAGAAAATTGGTTAAATCAATCATATACAGCTAATGTAAGAAGATGTGCTCAGGGAGAAAACTGTGCTGTCAGTGGAGAGGGGCTTGGATTTTAAGGCAAAGGACCTGGTTTTGTGTGCCATTTCTCCCACTTAATGAACTTGAACCTGGAATAAGTTATTCTCTTCTCTTATCTTCGGTTTCTTCTTATTTCAAATGTGAATACTAATATGTACCTCATAAGATTATAATAAAAATAAATGGGGTAATCTATGTGAAGGAATTTTGTAAAGTGCTATGCAAAAATGAAAGATTTAAAGTTATTTCTACTCAGCAGAATCCTATAATTGATTGTAGATTCTGGATTTAAAAAAAAAAAAGACTTCACTGAAAGGAGGGAAATAATTTTATACTCACCAAAGCAATTTCAAGTTATTAAATTCATTATATACGTATATAAAGCATTGTCAGAGGCCCTCCTCTGACAGAAAATAATAAAATGTACCAATTCTGACCAAGTCAAAATAGCCTAGGATCAGAAGTGACCCTAATACACATATCCATTTTAGAAATTCTAAGGTATTTATGACAAGCCAAGGACACTCATTTACATGAGAGCCTCTAATTCCTCTAGAAGAAACTGTAAAAAGAACATTCGGGGATTTGGGCCCAAATTCCAAGTTAGCACCCAGAAACCAAAACTGAAGATGACTGCAACTACCATGCCTGGGAAGCTTTCATGGTTCTAATGTTCTCAGCAAAGGGAGTTGCAAACAAGCATCATTTATCTCCTGAAAAACCTGTTCTTGCCCAGCTAGGTCATTTTCTGCTAAGAGTAGCCATGAGGATCAGATAAATAGGGGCCCCTTCATTAGGGCTACCCCTTCCCTAGGTGTGGGGTCTTACCCTCTGCTCTGAGCTGGTTTCTCCAGTACACTGCGACCTCTCAGCTGAGTTCTCCTGCCTCTCTTCATCTTGTTGGATCATCTACTGATCTAGATTTCAGTACCATCACTCAAAACTATCCGTCAGTTAGCAATGATGCATGACAAACCACCTCAAAATCTAATGGCTGAAAATAAAATCCATTTATTACTTTTCACATATCTATGAATCAGGGAGCAGTTATGCTAATATGGGCTGAGCTAAAATCTCATTGGATGGGGAAGGGTCACTGGTGCATTGAGATTCAGCTGGTGGGTTGGGGTCCTGGCTGCTCTAGGATAGTCTTGACTGGGGCATCTTGGCCCTCCTACACATTTCACATCTCTCTAGTGGGTTAGCCTGGGCATTTTTCTCATGACAGTGGCAGAATTCAGAAACAAAGAAAAAGTGCATTTATTTTTTTAAGCTTCAGCTTGTGCCAAGTTTATCGCTTTCTGATTCTCATTTATATATACCACTCTCCAGAGGTAGGTCCTGATTTCCTCCACTCTCCAACTCAACTCAAGCCCTATAATAACAATTCTTATTTAGAAAATAGAGATGATAATTCACATGTTTTCTCATAATTTATTTTTATTATTTATCAATACATGATACATTTATTTGCAATTACAAAATATTCTTCTATTAGCAGAGATCAAATCTTGCCTCCTGCATGTTTTTGTATAGCCTGCAAGCTAAGAATGGTTTTTACATTTTTTTTAATTATTGGGGGAAAAAATTAAAAGAATATATTTCATGGCACAAGAAAATTGTATGAAAGTCAAGCTTCAGGGGCCACACTAAAATTTTATTGAAATATAGCCACACTCATTCATTTATGTATTATCTATGGCTGCTTTCACACTAACAAAGCAAAATTAAATTGTTGCAATAGAGACCATATGTCCCCAAAGCTTGAAATATTTGCTATCTGGCCATCACAGAAAAAGTGTGACAACATCTGTTCTATAGTATGCCTTCCAAAGGCTGAAGAGTAATTAAATTTGTGGCTGTACTTTCAAAATCTAAAGTTTAAACGTTGAATATGAAAACCATGCTTAATTTTTAGTATTACAGATAACAACTTTGAAAAAGAAATATTGTGTACATTTCTGAATTATTCTTTAGATTATTCTTAAAAATGGAATCATTGAGGCAAAAGATAAGCACATTTTAAGACTTTGATATATATTGTCAATTTATCATAACTTTAAGATAGATAAAATATCATTTCGAACATAATTTTATGTCCAGTTTTTGAGTTATATTATTAGAAATAAATATGGAACTTTGATCTCTGAGATAATCATTTGACTTTTCCTCTTCCATAACGATGCAATCAATTTTGTGAGTGTTCTCTTGCTCATTGGTAGTCCAAGGATTATTATCAGCCTCTTAGGCAGAAGTTGAAGAAAGATATCAGATCCTGATGTATCCCTTAATGTATGTATACAAAATTATAGGACATTCTCATTTTTGTAAAAAAAAAAAAAGTGTAATTTTCTTTAGAACTAATTATATACCTGTGACCATTAACCACGCCTATCGGAAAGCTTTTTTTTGATATTGTAGGACTATCCACCTAAGTGATGGCTTGCCTGATAAGAAGAGATTTCACCTTTTGCCTAAGTTCCAAGTGTTTTAGTTTATTTTATTACACTCAGTTTCATCTATTATGTCCCTGATGTTTTCATTCCAAGCCCCCTTCTTTTTTCAATATCCTAGGATACCTACTGGTATTCTCTACCTCGTCTGGCTATGTAGACATGTTCTGTATTCAGTCCTTTCTTTGCCCCCAAATAAGGAAGAGGTAGACCCAACCTGGACAATTATTGAAGGAATGAACCTATATCATAATCCAAAAAAGTAAAAAGTATGTCTGAGCTGAAGATTATGAAAGAAAGCCCAGAATCAAAATTTGGTAAGATCATATATAAATGCCAAGTTCAAAAGGCAGCCTCATAAACACAAACAGGATTTTGAGGCAAGAGTCAAAAGCCAGACAGAAAGTGATAAGGATGGGAAGCAGTTAGAAACAGATATTCCAGGTTAATTTCTGTTATCACCTTTAGAGCGAATGTGATTTACCTTTTTAGATATTGAGGGTGTCAGACTATTTAAAAAATAAAGACAGAGAGCAAACATAATGATATAACTAAATATAATATTTAACAAATTCCAAAAGAAAATTTGTAAATTGTAATAACCAATAAAGTAGTTATTGGTTTAACTATATGGATTAAAATTTATTTCAAAAAGATTTTGTGCAAAAAAATCTTTTCCATCTTCTCTTGCCCCACATGGAAATTATATGTTTGCTATTCTTATGTATTTAAAAGTGTTGAAAAGATACCTTTGAGTTTACTCAATGACAAGTTAAATATGTACATTAAAACCAATTATTAGAAGTCATTATGATGTAATTGTTCCATTTAGTAATCTGAAGCATACAGTGCCTCTAAGATTCAATTTCCTTAAGGATCAAGCATAAATATAAGTAGCTCACAAGCTTGCTGAAAACTAAGATGAGATACTGTGTTCTTTAACAGAGTACTTATCTAAGAGTACTGCAAATGAAGTGATGAAAGGGAGAGAGAGAGAACAAAAAACATTCCAGCCAGATAAGATGAATATACGTGGAAGGAAGGACATGTCAAAAGCAGATATTTTCACATTTTCATTCTCTCTCTCTTTCTCTCTCTCACACACACACACACACATTCACTCTCACACTCGTACACACAGTTATAGAACATAACTTGGAAGTGATAAAAGTGATCATTTGAAAGAAAGTCTTCAAGTTCTCTTGCAGGAACTGATTTAAACAACTTCGAATATAAGGAAGACACTTATGTGCATTGAAAATAAGAAACAATGTTCATTACATACTACAATCTTGAAGAAATGCCAGCTAGATATAATGAATGTTGGCTTAATTGAAAAAAAAAAAATTTTCTCAAGACATAAATTCACTTCTCAAGATACAAATATTAAAAATAAATGAAATAATTCTAGAAAACAATTATACAATTTGGAGAGACAACAGGAGGTATGGGTAGTTAAGAGGAGATACAGAACTACTTTACTTAGGACCTGTTTTCCTACCACATATTATTGGAGTTCCATTAGTAGGGAGCTATGAGATGGAGCAGTTTAACCTTATTATACAGATTCTCTCCAACCTGAATCTTTACAGTTCATGAACTAAGTTGGCTAGGAAGAAATGCCTGCAGTGTGTGGAGGGACAGGGTGTGTAGATAAGATTAGATCAGGGGGAGCTTGGAACATAGTATTTCCTGAAGCTATATTCCAAATGTGCTCTGAAGAAATGGAAACAACCCAATCAAATGGAAAAATGTAGGTTTCAGTGCTTTTCTCTAACCTTAATTTTCATAAATGAGGCAGATGCTCTCTGAGACAAAGGAACACTTTATAAAATCTTCCTCACATCCTCCAACCCACTTCCATTGACCTGTAATTCATTTTTGTATATGGTATTAGGTAAGGATAAAAGTTCATCTTTTTGCATGTGGATATTCAATTATGCCAGCACCATTTGTTAAAAAGGCTATTATTCCTGCAATAAATAGTCTTGGCACTTTTGTCTAAAAACATAAACATGATGATTATTTTTGGTCTCTTAATTCTGTTCCACTGATCTATTTGTCTAACCTTACACCAGTACCACACTGTTTTAATAACTATAGCTTTACAGTAAGTTTTGAAATTGGGAAATGAAGGTTCTCCAGCTTTGTTCTTCTTTGAAACGGTTTTGGTATTCTAGGTGTTTTGAATTTCTATAAAAATTTTTGAATCTGCTTGTCATTTTCTGCCCAAAAAAAGAAAAAAATTTCTGAATAGGAAATGCATTGAGTCTGTAGATCAATTTGGGAAGAATGATTATCTTACCAATATTGAGCCTTCCAATCTGTATAGAATATTTCTCCATTTATTTAGATCTTCTTAATTATTCTCAACAAAGTTTTGTCATTTTCAGAGTATAAGTCTTGTACTTCTTTTGTTAAATTTTTGCTAAGTATCTTATTCATTTTTATGTTATAATGAATATAATTGTATTCTTAGTTGCATTTTAAAATAAAGGAAGCTTAAGTTTCTGTCTCATTTAAGAGTAAAATATGGCTACTGTTTAACCTATGATGTCGACAAATATTGTAAGTTTATACATATGTTAAAAAAAATTTTAAGAACAACTTTAAAAATTTTAAAATATGACATATAATTTTCAAATAACCAACAAAAAAGAAATGTAACAAAGAATAGCTAACAAAAGATTGGAAAAAGAGGTAAATAAATCATAAAAAAGAATAAGCAAATGTTTTACCACTAAGATCTGAAACAATACAAGGACATCTGCTCTCATCATTCATATTTAACATAGCGCTAGAAGTTTTAGCCATTACAATAAGACAAGAAAAAGAAATAAATGGCATACAGATTAGAACAGAAGAAATAAAACTCTCTATTTACAAATGATATGATTTTTTTCCATATAAAAATCTCAAAGAATCTTCAAAAACTCCTAGAATAAGTTCACCAAGGTCACAGGATAAAACATCAACACAAAAAAAGTCAATTCCATTTTTATATTCTAACGATAAACATGCAGAAACCAGAATTTTAAAACACAACATCATTTACAATCATTCCAGAGAAAATAAAATACTTAGATATATGTTTAACAAAGCATGTATGGGATCTATAAGCTAAAAACTACAAAATCTTAATAAGGAAATCAAAGATCTAAATGAATGGGTTTAATATAATTCCTATCAAAATTTTAGCAATGTTTTTGTAAGACATTTTTCTAAAGTTTATTCTAAAATTTGTAATTTTATAGATACATATTACATATAATTTATATTTCATTTATAGACAGAGAATAACTAAACAATTTTGACAAAAGAGAAAAAAATGGGAGAAATCACTGATATTAATCAAGAATCACCTGATATTAAGGCTCACTATATAGCCACAGTAATTACAACAATATGATATTGGTAGGTAGACAGACACATAGGTCATTGGAACAAACTGGAGAGCCTGGCAGTAGATCCAAAAATACATGCTCAACTGAATTTGTGCAAAGGTGCAAAAGAAATTTAATGGAAAATGAATAGCTTTACAACAAATGATGCTGGATCACTTTGATATCCATAAACAAAAACTAAAATAAAATTCAACCTAAGCTTTATACCTTATACAAACATTAACTTTAAAAGATCATAAACAAATGTAAAATGTAAAATTGAACTTTTTGGGAAATGAAATGGAAAAAAATCTGCAGGATCTAGGGGTAGGCAAAGAGTTCTCAGACTTGAGACCAAAAACACAATCCATAAAAAAGAGACTGATAATTAGACTTCGTCAAAGTTAAAACTTTACTCTGTGAAAGTTCATGGGAAGAAGATAGAAAGACAAGCCACAAACTGAAAGAAAGTATTGGTAAATCATATATCTGACAAAGGTCTAGTGTCTAGAAAATATAAAGAACTCTCAAAATTAAGCAATAAAAATCAATTCAATTAGGAAATGGATAAAACACGTTATGAGACATTTTACCCAAGAATATATACAAATGGTAAATAAGCACATTAAAAGATATTCAGCATCAGTAGCCATCGGAGAAATGCACATTAAGACCACAACGAGCTATCACTACATATCTATCAAAATGACTAAAATTAAAAATAAAAATAGCATCAAATGCTGGTAAAGATGGTGAGAAACAATCTCTCATACATTGTTGATGAGAATGTTAAATGGCATGGCCACTTTACAAAAACAGTTTTGCCATTTCTTACAAACAAAAACATAAAACTACTATATGGCCCAGCAATTGCACAGCAATTTCTCAGAGAAATAAAAACTTATATTCATATAAAAACCTACCTAAATGTTCATAGCAATTTTGTTTGTAATAGCTAAAAACTGAAATCAGCCCAAATGACTTTCATAGGTAAATGGTTAATGAATTGGTATATCCATCCCCTAAACTATTACTCAATAATAGAAAAGAATGAACTATATTGATATACACGAACAATTTGGATGACTATCCAGAGGATTATGCTGACTGGAAAAAGAGTCATTCACAAAAGATTACATACTAAATTATTTCACCTATATAGACTCTTAGAAATAACAAAATTTTCGCAGATAGAAATGGCAGATTGGTTTGTTCTTGCCAGAAGAGAATGGGACAGGAATAAAATGTCTGTGGATATAGAAAGGTAACATAAGAGATCTTTCTAGTGATGAATTGCTAGATATCTTGACTGTGACAGATACACAAACTTACACAGGTGATAAAATTGTACAGAACTTAATACACAAATACGTACACAAACAAATACAAGTAAAACTGGCTAAATCTAAATAAGATGGATGGATTAATCAATATTGATATCCTGGTTGTGATGTCATGCTATAGTTTTGCAAAATGACCAATGAGGAAATTGAGTAAAATATACAGGAATCTCTCCGTATTATTTCCTATAATTCCTACAATTTTATATAAATTTATACTTATACTTTTCATTAAAAATAAATTAATTAAATAAATATTAGTCACAGATAAGACTAAAAATATCAGTTATCACTATAAATATGAGTTAAATTCATCTACTGAAAGAGATATTCAAGACACATTTTTAACTTATATGGTACTAATAAGAGACATATTGAAACAAGTGGATTGAAAATAATAAATAAGAAAGACATACTTTGAAAATACAGAGATTAAGGGAGGGTAACAATATTAATAGAAAAATTACAATCTGAAGAAAAATAATGAAATGGAGAAGCAATAATTCATGTAGATAAAAATGTAAAAGAAAAAATAAAATAACATATGGACATTTGACATCAATACAACTCCAAAATAAGAAAATTAAAGATCAATAGAAATATAAAGGAAAATTTTAAAAATTAAAAATTGTAGTAGAAGACAATTATAACTTTCAGCAATGTTGATATCAAGAAATAGAGGATTCGAATATGAAATTTTCAAATATGAAATTTTAACATAATTAGTATAGATGGAGATATATGCAATTTTCTACCCGACTGAGAAATGGCATTTTTTAAAAACACGTATAAAACGTTGATAGAAATGTATTCTCCATTAGGCCTCAAAGAAAAATCTTATTACTTTCCAAACAACTAAAATCATGGAGACCATATTCTCTGCAAAAGTGAAATAAAATTAAAAACAAAAGATAAGCCAAAAAATAAGTAAAACTACACACCAGAAAAATCTAAAACTCTAATTCTTCCATAAAAAAAGACATTAGAACAAAAAGTACAAGTACTTAGAAATCATCAAAGTTGAGACGACAAGTATCAAAATTTACAAGTGCTACATATCAAAATTTTAACATAAGACCAAAATGATGCTAAAAGAGAAGAGAAGTTTTCGGCGGTGAGACACCCAGTTGGAAGAATACACAAAAGGTTAATGTGAGAATGAAACGGCAAGCACCAACTCTATTACTGGGACACGCTCTTCTGTGCTAGGGGACTGCATGGGCTCCGCATATGTCCAAGAACAATAATGGCATTCCACCACACATGCGTGATACAATAATCTGAATCTTGCTTACATGAGCTAGGCACTGGTGCCTACTACACTAATGTAACATTCTAAATCTGGGGTCCTATTCCTAGCTGCGAGCCTGCATCACAGCCAGGCCTGGGGCCCACACAGGTGAAAACAGATAATAAAATATTTTTTACAATGCAACATTTTTACCTTGACCTTATAATTTTGTTAATTAAAGCAAAATAGTGCTGATGCCCAAAGAGACAAATGGATGAATCAGCACATAAAATGCATAACAGACCCAGTTGCACTTAAGCATTTTTTGATGTGCTAAATGTGTCATTTCAAATTAGTGAGGAAGACTGAAGAAATATAATTACTAGATACGTGCTCAAAAATATATAGGGAAAATAATAACCATAGTATTCTTTATCTGAATATTCAATAAAAGGAAATATTTATAAAAATTATAATCCATCCATAACCTAGAATACCATTCAGCATTAAAACTGTATAGGTGGAGGGTCAGGGGAGGAAGAAAACAATTGGGAGATTGTTTTATGAACTATATAGATGTCTAACCTAGGTACTGTATACTTGAAACTAATGAAAATGAATAAATAAATTTTAAAAAATTATATAGTAAAATATTCAAGAAAATTTCCACAATAAATTATTATGTAATTTTTAAAAGGAAACACAACAGTATTTTGTTGTTATAATTTTATAAATATAGAGCGATGTAGGGGTGAGTAATTCATTTTTTAAAAAGACTGGAAAAACGTGAAACAGAAAAATAATGTTAATTTAAGGGACTGCAGTTACAAGTAATTTTTATTTTTTTATTGTACTTTTTTGTGATTTCTGAATATAACATTTATAATTAGAAAATAAATCTTAGGTTGAATCTTTTGATTAAAATGATAACTTTGTTTTCTGAATAGGAGAAAATATCACACTCATATCTCATGAAAGAATATGTAAAATTACATCATTTTACCTTCATTCAAAACTTTGCCTCATAAGATAAACTGACCAAAGAGTCTACAGCAAAATTTTAGGGTAGATATAAGAGAAATTTATATCCTGAGTGTCTATGCCAGTCACATACTTGGCTGCAGTAGATTGCATTAGAAATTTGTTAATATGTCTTGTTGGAATCAACAAAACAGATTTATGAAAACATAATTAACTTCATAAGAAAAACAAAGCATAAAAACAATCAGATGTTTTCTTGATCCTTGGTACAAAAGTGGATGAGTTATTGTTTCCCCCTAGAAAATCTGTTTAAAGGCTATTGTGTCTGCAAGGCTACTGTGTCTCAACTTGTTTGGGGACAACTGGGTTGACAATGAGATTCTGGATGTTACTCCAGGGAGCCAGCTGACTTCTCTGCAGAAATACTGCTGAGTTGATTGACAGAAGCTGCACCGACAACAGCAAGCTGGATATCAAAAGCCACATCTGGTATGACTCAAGGTTGAAAGTAGTTAAGCTTGAATGTCTCTAAATTCTAAGTTTTCCTTAACTTTTAGCTTATTACTACTTAAAGAAAACTGTGGGAAATATGAACAGAAATAGTATTGAGAGAAATCAAACCCTAGTATTACAGGCTGAATTGTGTTTTCCATAATTCATATCTTGAAGTAGGTCCTAACCCTCATTATCTCAGAAGTGACTACATCAAACTAAAAAGATTGTTAATTTGCAAATACACAAAAACAGTTGATTTTTATATATTGATCTTGTATATTGCAAATTTGGTAATGTTTATTAATTCTAATAGTTTTTAAGTAGGTTCTTTAGAGTTTTCTTTTTATACCATTGAATTATGTCATCTATGAATAGTTTTACTTTTTCCTTTTCAATCTGGATACATTTTCTTTCCTTCTTCCT
>NW_024344378.1:51924773-51957515 GCF_902729225.1 Pteropus medius | reverse complement strand
GGGACCCTCACTCACCTGGCCTCGGGTCACGGAGCTGGGGGGCCGCGTGGGGCGAAAGGGGACGCGGGCAGTAGCGGCTCTCTCCGCAGGCGTCCCAAGCGCGGCGCCTTGGGTCGGCCTGGAGTTCGGTCCGGCTCCGGCTTTGGGGGCACTCAGGGCACTGGGAGAACTCCGGACCCGCGGGCTCCGCAGCAGTCAGGGAGGGGCGGGAGGAGGAGCCAGACGCGTGGAAAACTCTCCAGGCGCTGCCGCGGAAACGCACCCCGGGGCGGAGCCGCTGGTTCTAGGGCGGGACCAGGGGACTGACGAGGATGGTTTGCGAGCCGTTCCGCCTCCAGGTGAGAGCCTTCCTTGCCCACTGGGCGAGGAGCCGGCTCCTGGAGCCATAGGAAGGAAGCCGCTGACCCTGCTCCTCCCGGCTGGGAGTTCCCCGAAGTCAGCGTGGAGCTCCTTTTTTCCCCCCTCCCTTCTATGATGGGTTCCGCTAGTGCTATACTCTAGGGGAGGGGATTCCCAAAACCCCTCCAGGCCAGTGTACCATTGTTCATGACTCTCTTTAAAGAAAACTTTCTACATTAAAAAGATCACCCAATAGTACCGGAAATGAGGTGGTGAGAGGAGCTTTATAGTGGAGAAATCTGGCAAACTGTCTCAGCCAGGTGATCAAGGTCATCATCAAGAGTGATAAATCGACAATGCTAGTAAGTACCAGTATGGTCTTCCAAGATTACATAATCCCAGTCTAATAAGAAAAACATGAGACAAATCTTAGTTGAGGAATATTCTACAAAATACCTAATCAGGACTCCTCATAACCATGGAAGTTATCAAAACAAGGCAAGTCTGAGACATACTCTGTCTCAGCCAAGACACGCCTAAGGAGATACGAAAACTAAATATTATATGTTATCCAGGATGGGCTCCTGGGAAATAGACATTTTATCCTATGATAAAATATTTTTTTAAAACTGAGATTCACTCTTCAGTCCCCTAACCCACTTTTTAGGTGTGCCCTTCCAGATCTTTCCTTCTGCAACAAACTCTGTGTTGTGTGTGTGCATAGTCATGTAGATATGTTACCAGGGAGTGAGGGTTCTGTTCCTTTCTCTACATGTTGTCCAGGTTCTTGATGTCTTGAACAAAGAATTGAACAAGACACCTAAGTGCAGCAGCAAAAGAATAGCTTTATTTGAAAGGAGATTACGTAAGCAACAGTACACTTCCAGACGTTGAAGCGGCTGGAAAACAAGAAGGGTGACTCATGGGCCTAGTAACAAAACCTTTGGGGTTTTTATCCCTGCTTAACTGTGGGTGGTTACTTTTCTTAGAGGAGTGGGCTTCTCTGATTGACAACTAAGATTGACAGGACTCAGTGACTCATCATTTACTTTCTGCACATGTTCATTCCCAGAATTCAGTCTGTTAAATGATATTAATGAACTCTGGGGCTTGTGCATTATATTATAATGATGGCATAATGAAGCTCAAGTGAGTTGGGGGTCCTTGGTCATTATGGTCTCCATAATGGTGCGAGTGACTGTCTTAAACTGGTACCTAATTCTCTGCCTACCTGTTTCTTTGTGGAAGTTACTTTTTAGCCTAAAAATGCCTTTTGGCTTACTTAATTGTGGGCAGACAGTGTGGGCCTTTTTTAGAACAGGATGGCCTCAGCATTTTGTAGGGGACCCAAAACCCCCTATCTTTCCTGCCTAAATTTTTTCTAAGAGCCACGAACCCCTTCTTATTAGTGTGGATGTTGAAGGACATGAAGTCTCTTCTTCTATATCTGCTTCCTGCTGAAGAGGGTCGTAATCCTTGCCTATCGGGGTTTCATGGAGCTCTTTTCCTGTCTCAGTCACAATGGAGTCTCAAGTTCTCCTGCCAAAGGATGTATCCCACCAAAATGCGGCCCTGTCCCTAGACAAGAAGAAAAGAAGATGTAAACTAGTTATTTAAATCACATATCTATTAATTTTCTTAGTATTGATTTTCTTATTAAGTGGAAAGAATAAGCTTAGTAAGGGGAGACAGACTAGGTTAATACATTACTCGAAGAAAGAAAGCCCTGGGTTAAGGGTTCCTTCCTCCCTACAACTACAATGGCCCTGCCTGACCTAAGGTGATTTCTGCTTACAATGGACTGAGAAAAATGCTAAGCTTCAGTGATTCTTAATCAATAACCAGAGGGCCTGAGTCAATAACCTGAGGACCCGAGCTACTTAATCAATAACCTGAGTTACAAGTTTCAGAGTAATTACCTGAGTTTGAAGGCGAGGGGCTTTTTCCCAGGGAAAGGAAAGAAAGCGATTAAAAATTCTGTGAGCACATTTTATAAATGATGGCCGATATCAGATATAGTGTTTACAAAGCAGCTTTGCAATATTTTTCTGTGACTTGCCTTTTTACTCACTATACCTTGGAGGGTCTTTCCATGCAAGTGCACCTGGTTCAATTTGGTTTTTCCTAAGAATTGCACAGTATGCGCCATTGTACGTGTCACTATTTTTTATCACCTAGCGCCTTTCCAAAGGACATTTAGGATATTACCTATTTGTGGCTGTAAACAAACAACGCTGCTGGTCCTGTTTGCCTTTTAAAAGCTCAAGGAGCTGGAGGGTCTTGCCTCTGCTTTGCCTGGTGGTGGGGAGGAGGTGCTGGATGGAAACCGTGCCCTCTCCCTCTGGCTCCTAGTGTTGTGTCCAGAATAACCAGACCCAGCTTGAGTGCTCTTAACCAGGAGACAGTTTATTAGCCGGCGGCTGTCCTTGCAAAGGAGCAGCCCCGAAATGCCAAGATACAAGGTTTTTAAGCCCTAAATCCTATTCCTCATTCTGTCTTAAACACAAAGGTCCATCTTTCTCCTATTCACTGCCTGTCAACCCACTGGTCAGGTGTGCAAGCGGGAAGTACAGAAGCAGAAAGCTTGTGTTAGAATGTTATATTCCTATGGGTGATGGCCTATGTTCCCATGGACAATAGCCAGTGTTCCCATGGGCGACGGCCAAACAGTAATTTTCAGCTTATATACAATTGATTATTTTTCATGCCACGCAAGCAAGCAGGGTTACACAGGCTAAAATTGGCAGTTAGCGTATGAGCTCATTGTTCCAAGTTTCATGATTAACAGAATGTGGTTAGGGGTTCCAGAAACTGGCCTAAGTTATAGACTTCCTTTGTCCAGTTTCAGGTTTTAATTATTCTTTAACCCTTTCACATTTCAGCAGGCCATTACACTAGCGCAGCCCTACAATGATCCCTAGGGACCCAGTCATCTTCCGTGGCCTCTCCAACAGCCCCCTCTCCAAGGTGCGGCTCTTTTTTCGGGCCTGGACTGCATTTTTGGAGATGAATGAGCAGGTGAAGGCGAAACTGGGGCCAAAGGCCCCAGAGCAACTCGAAGGAAACAACCCACCCACACACACACTCTCCCGAACTCCTCACCCCTGCTGCAAGGAGGAGCGGAGGGTCGAGGGCACCAGAGATCTCTCCACAGATTGGTCATTACTCTGGCGGGGTCGGCGGGGTCACCGGGGTCGGTGCAGTAGCTGGAAGACTTAGGCCGCTGGTGTGAAGCCCCCACTGAACCCTCAGAGTGGGGCGCGGAATTTGTCCGTGAATGTCACCTGGCGCCCACCCAGCCCCTCTGCTGCCTCGCCTCTCTGCCACAAAGGTGAGCTTCTTTGAATGGTTCACTATTCTCGAGGCTAAGTGAATGGTTCTTTAAATACTACGTTAAAAAATAATAAATCATTTAGGGTGGAATTCCTTTGTATGTAGCACACACGTTACTGCCTCGAGGCCAGAACAGTGAATAGCTACCACTATGCTCACCTTATTATGATATTCAGCCATTTATTTTCAACAAATGTGTTGACTCCCCAACTCTGTGGGAAAACCGTGTGAATAAAAAAGATTCTAGACTTCGTGTTCAAACTCCTGGGTTCTAGTTCCAGTTCTGCCCCTTGAAAGTGATGAGTTCTTCCAGCCTTGATTTTCGTACCTATAAAATCTTCAAAATGATCTATAAAAATCCATAAAAATAACCCTTGCTTCAGTCGCTTCTCAGGGCCAATAGGGCCCATACAAACAAATTTTGGGGGAGAGAATCACCCCCCTGCCCTCCTTTAGTTCTTGTGTTACCATAACGCCCCATATTTTTTGTTTGTTTTGTTTTGTTTTTTGAGTTAGCCTGCCAGCATGCATTGGCCCAAAGAAATACACCAGAAGGAGTTTGCAGTATAGCATTGTCTGTACCTTACAGGTTACAAAGGGCAAAATCACAAGGCAAGTTTAGGGTGTTGGGAGTCATGCTGAGAACTGTTTCCTTGGAAGTGAAATAAGGTTAATAAATCATTTCTTTAGGTATTGAGAACAATTCTGAGGTCTTTTTCCTTGTTTCTCTGTCTGATCTCATGGGAAAGTAGCCAGGGGGTCATTCCACCTTAGGGCTCAGGAGCTAAAACATAACTTAGGTGAAAATATTATCTTTAGCTTACCACAGGTGTGGACCTAAAGACCTGGCTACTGTATTCTGCTGCTTCTGCAGTGCTGATTATCTAAGAGAAAGGCTAGATCTTTGTAGGGTGTCTGTCTGTCTGTCTGTCTATCTATCTATCGAGAGGATCTCTAGAGCTAAGATTTAAAACTAAATTTAATCAAAATCATAAGGACCCTCCTTTTCACTTGTGACTGGCGTAGTAATAATAAGATTGGCATGAGACTAGATTAGCTGGGAAAAAAAACAGTTTAACATGTGCACATGGGAGACTCACAATATAATGCTCAGACCATAAAATGAGGCTCAAAGAAATGATAAACTAAGCCCCTTTTGTATATTTTTTTAGACAAAGAAACAATAAATTTGTGAAAAAATGATAAGATGAAAAATGTTCATTAGAAAGGAATCAAAGAAAGGTTTGGATATTTGTTAGTGGGGAATCTAAACTTCGCCTTGGGTAGTAAAGGAATAACTAGGTTTCTTTATACATGCATTTTCAACACTGGATTTTATATTTCTGTGATAACGTCTCAGTCCTTCAGAAGCAAGGAGGGCACCTATCGTGAAGATTTATTTCCTGCTTTGAGGGAGACAGAGGAAAGTCAGAGAGCTTATCCTGCTCTTGCTGCTTCTTAGGTGATTTTAATTTGAAATAATATGCCATTGGGGAATATTTGGGGGCAGCCTGCCCTGGGCCCTGACACATCAAATGAGATAAAGAAAAGTAAGTGCCTTAAATAAAGGTCACGTGCTATACAGCTCTGAGCGGTACAGTATTATAATCTTTCTTACATTGATTCCTTCAACTGACAATGGTTGAGTACAGCCAATGTGACTGGCCCTATGCTTAGTGCCACTGAAAGAGGGACAAAAGAATACTCCCTTGCTCTATAGAAAGGTATTTGTCTAAATGGAGAAACTAAAAATCGTAAATACCCCACATAATAGAGGCTTGCAAAAGGATCCCTAGGGTAAGCGAGAGGAAGGTGAGAGGATCTGATCCAGAAAGGCTTGCCAGATTTGGCAAAGAACTGACTTTTAATTTTAAAAATTATGTTAATTCTTTAAAAAAATTATCGATTCAATTTCTGCTTTTATCTTTAAGTTCTGTTCCTTCTAACTTCTTTGGGTTTGTTCTGGTGCTCTTTTTCGAGTTTCTAGAGTTGAATATTAGGATCATTTATTTTCAGAATCTTTAGTTGTTTTCTAATAAATGTATATAAGACTATAATTGTCCCTTTACATCTTGCTTTAGCTACATATCACAAGTTTCAATATGTCATGCTTTTGTCATCTCTCATTTATAACTATTTTGAGGGGTTTTTTTCCATTAAGATTTCATCCTAATTCATGGATTATTTAGAAAGGTGGTTTTCATTTTTGTTTTCAAAGTTAAGGCTTTTTAAAAAACATTTTGCCTTAGATTTCTAACTTTAATGCTTGGAGATGAGAAAAATGTGCTCTCAGAATTATCTGAGACTCCGCGTGGCCTAATATACATACTTTTTTTCAAATGTCCCAGTTTTTGTAAATGTGTATTCACTCTTTACATGCACCAAGTTTCTCTCTCTACATCTCTGCATCCATTTTGCTAATCTGATTATTTAGATTGTTTATTTGGTTTAATATTTTCTACTTTTATTGTAGTGTAAACAATAACATAAATGGTGCCACTTTAAAATAGAGCTGGAGCTGCCATGCCAGAAGAACTGCCTCCATGTCTTATGACTCAAACCTTGAAATGTTAAAAGCAGGGCAAAATAATCTTCGAACTGGGCCTCGAGCAACCTTCTGTCCCAAAGAAGTCTTGCAAAGATAATAAGAAATCAGTTATTATGACTATTGGACTGATGACAACTAGAATGAAAATTTAAAACATTGTTTAGAATTAACATTATTATGTTATGTTATCTGCATCAATAGAAATGCCTTCCTTCTATTGGTATAATTGTTCCCCTTCCTCTTCTCATAAATATCCATTGCTTTTGTCTCCTGATTGAAACATTATTCGGGCTTCTGACTGAATTAATGATTCCCATAAAGCAATTCTTATTGATCTCAAACTCTTGTTTGTCTCTTGCTTTGAAAGATTTTTTTTTATTTTTAAGTTAACAATTTTTTATCAATTCCTTCCATAATTTGGTCTAATTTTGCCTTATAATTTTAAGAGCAAATTATTAGGTTCATATAAGTTCACAATTGTTTTATCTTTTGCTGACTTTTCTTTCTTAATACTTTTCTCCTTAAAAAATTATGCCTGCTATTAATGTTCTAAGATAGTATTTGTCTAGCATATATTCTCCCCCCTCGCCCCCCACTATTTCTGTTGTTCTTTAGGTTTGTCTCTTGGATATGATATTCAATTTGTTTTAAAGATTCAAAAAAATTTATCTAAGTATCTGCTTTTAATTGTTGAGTGTATTCAGTTTATGTTGATAATGATTACAAAAATATCTTAACCTGTTTCTGTTATTTGTGTACATACACACATACCCTCAGGGCTGATATTCACCTGGAACAGATTAGTATAATCCTGTAAATTATTATAAATCGAAATTCTTTCATACTACTTAATGTTTTAAGATGTCATAGTGCCTCCATCCCTGACCCTCCCCAGGGAATGAAAGAGCAGTACTTGTCAGAGAGCAGCCCTCAGGACCTTTTCAAGTCTCTAATTAATCACCAACTAGGCCAGATAGGTGGCTTAATATCATGTGAAATATACTTTCTCTTTGCTTCTTTTTTTTCATTTTTTCTACCTTCCTTCGAATTGTTTGAATTTTCTTTGTTTAACCCATTTGTCCCAAGAATACTTGCCAGTGGCACTTGTAGTTGCAGTGTTACCCCAAGATAACTCACGGATTACAGTCCTAACCTTACCCCCAAAGTTTGCCGCAAAATATCTCGCTTTTATTATTATTTTCACATCACTCTAGTATATCGATAGTCTTTGGAAACAAATGACATCATTCTATTTATAGCATTCTGGTTTTGGTAGTGGTATTTCCATTTACAAAGTATAGTAATTCTCGATCGCTGAAAATGTCAAATCCTAGATGTTCCACTTTGTCTTGTTCCGTGCTTTGAAATTTACCACATAAAAAATGATTAAATACTGATCATCATATACATTTCTGTTACATTAGGATTAGAGACAAGTTCTGTTTAGAAATAACTCCAAGAACAGTTTTTATATTTTATTTTCCCATTGAAAACCAGTCAGATTTGTATCAGCCTGAAAGAGCATGTTTAGGTTAAAATTAACGCTGGCAGCAAGCTCCACTTTTTTTTTCTAAATGGAAAATGAGTTAAACAGGGGGGAGGCGATACTAGAATTATGAATGTTAAATTATAAATTATAACTAACTGCCTATTAGATACCTTCATCAGAATATTCCTCAAAAAACCCTCAAATTTATGTCAAAAAATGAATCTACCACCTTTCCCCCTCTACTTGCTTTTCCCTCTGGGTTCTGTATCCCAGGTGAGATACCACTTTCTGACAAGACAGGAGATCTGGTTGCTACCTGATTCCTCTCTGCCAGAATCTCTTCTCAAGTCCTGTGGATTGAGGAGGACTCACCATGAAGCTGCTGAGCCTCTCACTTGCATGGGTTCCTCATGGGAGATTCTCAACAATGTTTTATGTGGTTGTATGTTTTTGAGAATTTGAAAAAGTAAGCTATTTTAAGTGCAAACAATGAAGACAGGCGGCCCTTTTTACTCTGATTTCTCTTCCATCTCAGTTCTCCTCAAGTCTCTCACATTTGAGTGGCCATAGGCATTTTGGGGATCTGGCTAGGGAAAGGTGAGCTGGAGATGCGTTTTTGGGTTTAGTGGGATATACTTATGTCATTTGTAGTAACTTCTATGTACAGTTACATTACTGCTAGTCTTCCCAATGTAGGAATGGCATCTAGGATCATCATTCTGATTAAGCCGTCTCAGTTATAAACATGACCTACCATACCTATTTTCGGAAATATGTAGGCAATGGAGGAGAAATAAAATTTGAAATGAATGGAGGTAGAAACTAGTCTATGGAAAAATCTTTCAGTCATCACATGCATAAAATCTTAAGCACGTTAAGTCTATTCTCATTCTTGCCTATTTGCAATTGAAGGTCTCTCCTGTAAGAAATGTACTCAGTAAGGCAACATTTACAATTATAACATACATACAGATATAAATATATCTTTTTTGAACAATTCAGGAAATAATTTTACTAGAACTTGTGAGTAATAAAGCACAAACTGTAGGAGTACTACAAATAGAAGTATTCCTGTGTGTAAAATTAAATGTTTTGTGCATCTACCATGTCAGATTGCATCTTAGTTTATCTGATAAATTTTATCCTTTGAAGTCTGTAAATTTCTAGATGAACACAGTAAGAAAAGATTAAATTTTATAATTTGATATGAAATACTTACATCTACAAGTACAATACAAAACTTAATTTACCACTTCAATAAGAATATCCATGCAAACTTGAAAATACTTGTATTAATTCAAGAAGTATTTAAGATTAGACACTGCACAAGTAAACTTAAAATGCCCTGAAATTTCATAGCTCATACATGAAACTTGATAGAAGCATTTCCAACTTTAACAATAGTTACAAAAATTCATGTGGTATTACCAGCAATATTAGCTGTTTGCAGCCAAAATAGCTTACTTTTGCAAATTTTACAAAAACATATGACCATACTGGAAGAACTGGAGTCTATTTTTATTCTATTTTATTCGATTTTTATTTTATTAGAAAATTCTTCAGAATTTTTTTCCTATTTCTTGCTTTGGACCCTGATTCTCCACCCCTGAAGGACCACCATTTTAGTTTCCAGGCCCTTGTGATTTCTAGCCTAGATTTCTGCAGAAGCTTTCTAACTGGTCTTCCTGGCTCCAATCTCATTCCTCTCAAGTCTACCCTCCAAGAGTGGTACAAAATGCACATCTGATTATATCATTTGTTTAGAACCATCAGCAGATCTCCAGGATAAGGTTAAGATTCTTAACATGACATGTAAGACCATGCCTCTTCCTTCATAGCCCATACAGGTTTTGCCTCTCTGGAAATGTCTAATTTCTCATAATCTTCTTCACCCACCATACCGTGTTGTGTTCCCATACCTTTGCTTACGCTATCTACTCAGTGTGCAATGCCTGTCTCTCCACTTTGGCTCCTCCTATTCATTCTCCAAGATTCTGCTTAAGTGTCATTTTTTTGCAGAAACTCTCTGACTTTCCTTTTCATGATAGTAGACTGATCACATGCTATTGTCTCTCTCCTCAGCTCCAGACCCCAGAAATGACAGGAAAGGAAAAAAAACTGAGTGTTCTCAAAAGTGATACCAAAGAATATTCAGAGAACAGAAGCACTGAGGAATTTCTGAAAAGCTGAAAGCAGACAGAATGAGGTTTGACATTACAGCCCAGTTCATGCGCAGCAGCCAAGAATGTACTACACATATTCTTGAATGTATATAACTACAATATATACTACTACAAAAGTGGGAGCAGCAACAAAGACATTCACGCCTGGGGTAAGAGGGGGCCAACGGGGTACTGACGGGAGGGTTAAACGAGCACTTCCATGGGAGCAGCTAGATGAATCGACCCCTGAACATCTCCCTACACTTCACTCTTGCAGATAAGATGGCCACTGTAAGTGTGCCTGTCTCCAGATATGAGTTGTTTTAGGGAGTGAGAGACAGGGCAGGGTCCGGATGGATGGCAAAGCCAGGGAGGAATAGGTAGCAGTTAAGCCCCAAAGGCCAACCACAAGAGTGTCCACCCAGTGATGTATCCTGCCCATTCTGCATGGTCCCTGAAAGAATGTGGAACACACATTCATGAAATGGTTTTCACCCCTCTATCAGAGTGAGTTATTCAAGCAAATTTCTTGCATGAAATCTCATGGGCAAACATGAGTTTGCTGTCAAAAATTAAATAGCATTGGAGAAACACCAATACCATGAAAGAGAGACATAAAGCATTGCTAATATTTACTGAGCATTTATTTATATGTCAAGTACTATTCTAAACATATTGCATATATATAAACTTCAATCCTAACAGCAATCTTTTAAGGTAGGACTATTTTTTATCATCATTATACAAATGAGGACACTAAGGTGTAAGTGATCAAGTAACTTTACAAAAAGTCATACAGCTTAGTGTGTGAAGCCACAATTCAACCACAGGTTGTATGTCTTCAGATACCAAGATTAAACAGAACGAGTTAGACAGCTAGTACTGAGCTTTGAAGTAAATATTCTCAAATAAGAGAAGATAAAAAATAATTTTTTAAAAATGTTAAAAATTAAAAATATAATTTAAAAGACCCATCTCAGTGGATGAGCTCAGTAGCAGAATGTCTGCAGTGGAAAACTAGTGAGCTACAAGATTCTACCAAATAATCTTCTCTAAAAACAGAAAGGGGTAAATCAATAGAATGTAGGACAGATGATAGTCATGGAAGATAGTTCCAGAAGTGCCAACATCCATCCATCAAGGGTTACAAAGAGAGAGAATAGAGTAATGGATGTCCAGTTAAATGTGCTTGATTGGCAGACAGTGTGAGTTTATTTCCGATCTATCCCCAAATCCCAATAAAATGACCATAAATGAAGAGCATAGGTAAAAACCTGCAAAGGCAAAATAAACAAGAAAGAAGAAAATAGTGGACAGGAATTTCCAACACATTTTCTGAAGATAGAAAGCAAATGGAGGAGTGGTGACTGACTTGGCAGAATAGAGCGTGCTTTAACTTGGGTGCCCCACAAGGGAGGAAACAAGAAGAAGCCAGTCAATTCTCCCCACTGCACCCTCAGAGCCTCAGAAAGGCTTAGCCCTTAAAGATGTAAGGGACTGAGTGAGGCTGAAAATGAGAAAAGGGACATAGGTGGAAACCCTAGGTCACTTTCCCTATCCCCTCTATTCATGGGAGAAAAGAGATTTACTGTCATATAAATTGAACTGTGGCAACTGCAGAATTGGAGGTATGAGGCAACAAATTTAAAAGTAAGGTATGGAGCTAACCACAAGAATTAAGCAAGAATCTGCATATTGAATGATGGGATCCAATCCCTAGGGCATGAGTGACTTGATTTTCAATCCACAAGCAGGAAACTGGAGGATTGGTTAGTGAAGAAAATGAGCATCCCAGACAAAAGTCCCCCAATGACTGACATTTGTCTGTTCTCTCAGCGCAAAAGCTGATTGATCCTCCAACACCCTGCAGTGAACTTCATCAATCCACAAGCCCTACTCCCAGGCAGAGATTCCAGTCAATTTTCTGTGCCTCATCCCTAAATGCTAATGTAGAGCCCAGGATCACCAGCGTATGGGGAAGGCTTCCAGGTAGAGTCACAAGCCATCTTGGTTTGCCAGGGACTGAGGGGTTTCCCAAGACACGGGACATTCAGTACTAAAACTGGGAAAGTCTCTGGCAAACCATAACAAGTCAGTGATTGTACTCCAGCATATATGAGCAAGATCCATAAGCTTGGCTTTTACTTAATAATTTGCAAGGCTGACAATTCTATGTGCATAACTTGCAGGCTATGAGAACAGCCATTTCCTATAATTGATAGTATCTTGTGGCCAAATCTGCCAAAAATTGTATAAAATGGTTTGTGACTTTTGCTGATTCTCTTCCAGGCTTTAACACAATATGTAGAGAGAAATATGGATGACACTGTTGGTAATTTCCAGTTGGGTAAAACGAGGTTGTGTCCTAGTTCCTTTCATTTTTAACTTGATCTTTAATCGCTTGAAACCACTTTTGGCTGGACTCAGTGCTGTCCACCAGCCAGTGTTGATTCTGAAGGGTCAGTGTCTATGCCATGCATGTTCCTGAAGATGGCATCGCTGTACCATCCTGCCCTGCACGAGAAAACAGAAAGCTAAGCGTTATCTCGGATGCAAGTTACCTGATTTTGATTTCACAAACTAGGAATGGTCTTTCTTAACAGGCAATTAATACTGCTATCTCATTACCTCTAGAAAAAAAGACTACCAATTCTGGATCAGAAATAATTGTTTTACTAGATATTCTCCAACTTTAGAGAGATTTACAGAAAATAATTATAAACAATAAGTTACTTTATTTAGTTATTTTGAGAGTCAATTTCACAAGCAGTTTAGCTTGTGAAGCAGGGCCTTTTGCTCAAAATGAGAGGTGCTGAAGATTTTTGCGTGTGTGGCCAAATAGGGTATATGGCTACACACCTGCTTTACAGTTTTTCCAGGCTAATTTTTACTGCCATGGCACATTTTCATGTGGAACTGTGGGGCCTCAATTATCTGTTTTTTGCATTGTTAGAGAACTTTCAAATTTCCTCCCAAAGCAAATCTTGGCTCTACTAGTAGGGACTCCCCTAAAGCACTTTAGAGGCGATGCGGGTTGGCCTTCTCTTGCGGAATGTATTCTTGCTGGAGCCTGACTTTTCATAAGAGGATTTAATTGAAGTCTCAGCTCAGTTTTTTTATTAAGGCGTGTGGCTCATTTCATGATTGGCAATGGAAGTTACCAACACTCCAAGTAGAATATCAACCCTATAGCCACAAGTACTTTTTAAAAGCTTGGCTAAGAGAAAAGTTATTTATGGACTAGCTCCTGCAAAAGTATGTATTCAATTCACTCTCCAGACATGTATTTTTAAAGATGTTACCAATTTAGCCAGAGCAGCAGAGTTTTGTGCTTGACTGCCTCCCAGCAGAGTTTTTTGTGTCTGCCTTCTTGAAGAATTACTTTTAAGGCTTTGTGCTTTGGTTGGTGGCTCAACTTACACAAGACATTATACAAAATATGGTTTGGAACATTGATCCCCTATCTGTTGTAGGGATGCCGTTGAAGACTTTTTCAGTATGTTCATCATGGCCTCCTTTTTTTTTTTTTTTTTTGACAATGCAGGCCACATGTGTCCAGTTTATTGCAGTTAAATACCCTTCTCTATTTTTGCCCATTTTCCATAAAAGAAATACACACACACACACACACACACACACACACGCAGTAGCCTTCATTCAGACCCCTCATGGAAGTGAATATGCTCTTTGGTAACTACCCGGAATAGTTGCTTTTTCTTAGCAACCTGCAAATACTCTGGATTATATAATGGGTCAATATTTCCTTCTCTCCATCTGCTGCTAGTGTCTTAGAACTAAGTTGGTGAGTAACCATGAAGACCATACAAAGGGGACTTATCACTCAGGTTGGCACCATCGGTGAGTAGGGAATCAGAGCATGGATCATTGGCAAGATGCTCTAGGGGCTGCACCTGTCATGTTAAGTGTTAAGGAATTCCTTTCCCGGGAGAAGGGTTGGGGATGAACACAGTTCTCTCCAAACCAGACTTATAGAGGTGTCTGCAGATCATCTCCTAGAATTAGGGTTAGGATCAGGTATAGTAGGGGGTAACATGGGGAGATAGGTATATCTGGGCCTACACCCTTTTCTTTTGCCCACTCTCTATCTTTTAACACACATGGCATTGTTGAGAACAGATGGGCACCATTTGTGTAGTCAAACACCATGTGTGTTAAAAGTGTGGGCTCTGGAGCAGAGGGCCAAACCTGTCTCCACAATCACTAGCAGGGTGACCTTGGGTAAGACATTTAGTCTCTAAGTCTATAAAACAGAAACAAAAACAGTGCTTACCAAACAATTGTTACAGAAGACACATGATATAACTTCTATGAATCATCTAGCACAGAGCTTGACACAGCAATAGCTGTTCGCTATGAGGAAACATATTCTGGTGGTTAAGAGTTTGGGCCTTGGAATCGAATGTACCTGAATTCAAATCGTAGAGCTTCCCCAGCCATTTGTGAAACTTTGGGCACATTTCTCACTTTTTTAGTGCTCAGCTTTCTTCATCTGCAAAATAGGGCTCATTATATACATATACAACTCTTGACAAACTGCTTGCTATCAAGTGTGTGCTCCATAAGTAATAACTCTAATTGCTTGTTATTTATTGCTCAAGCTAAACGTGTAAGAGGGACCACCTGAGGAAGGTTCCTGAGAGCTGCCGAATCTTGGTGATAATGGGAAACTGATCTCCATCTACAACATGTGACGGTAACACAGCTACTTAGATTTATTGTTTTCTCTTGGAAGCTAAGCAGGTTTGGGCCTGGTTAGTACTTGGATAGACCACCTAGGAAGACTAGGTGCTGTAGGTTTAAAAAATAAGGGATTGTAAGCTGACAAGGTCCTTGCAATCTGTGAGGTCAACCAAGAGTTGCCTTACCTAAAAAAAAAATACAAAAAGATTTACTGTTTTCTATGTCCTAGGCATTGAGCTGAGAGTTTTTATATTTTTGTTTTATCTGGGACTAGATATGGTTGATTTTAATATTTTAGGAGCCACAAGTTCTATGTTAGTCTGGGTCCTTTCGGGAGACAGAAATCACCTAGGGGTTTAAGTGATGGAAATTTAACATAAAGAATTATCAGGCTATGATAAAGAGAGACTGTAAGGAGAACCCCATAGGGCTACTCTCCCTACAACTGAGGAAAGGCACCTAAAGAAGGACAACCTGTGAAGGGAGTTCCTTCCCCAGGCTGAGGATCAGACCTCGTTGGAGAAGATGTCATGGCAGCCCTCCGGATGGCAAAGAAATCTGATAATGCTTAAACCAGAACTGGTCTGCAGTTGCTGGACAAGCAGAAGGTAAATCTCCAGGACACAGGTGAGCCGCAACCTGGTGGGTGGGTGGGCAGGTAGAGGGAGTCGGCAGCATGGAGTGCACAGTGTCTGTGTTGGGAAGTTCAGGGGAAGGTGATCACTAGTCCGGGCAGGGCTGCAAAGTCCCTGAGGTACCTCCTGGGCATGTAGCTGGAGCAAAGCATCACAAGATGTCCTGCACCTGCCAAAACCAGCAAAAGAGCCCCTTCCTTCCTCAGTGCTCTCTCAGCACCCTCTACTGAGAAAGTTTAGCATTATGCTCACTGTAAAGGAGACAAGCTTATGGAAATTCTGCCCATTATCGCAGAACAGACATTGATGGGTGAACTTGGAGCTGAGGAATAATAAATTGTTAACTAGCACTGACACTTTGGGAGCATTTAAAGAAATCTGGGAACACGTATGGATCTGTATGCTGACACATGTGCGCACGTGTATAATAATCCACCCTGCTCATGGGGGATACTACTAGGATGTTCACAGACCCCAGGTAGGAGCACCTGGAGGGGAAGTCATTCAAAAGCATTGAGCTGACAGTTTTTATATTTTTGTTTTATCTGGGACTAGGTATGGTGGAACCAGGCTCTTTCATGGCTCCAGGGCAGCCACAAGAGAGCCCCCACAAAGCATTGAACTCCAGGGAAGGTGGGGCAAGGTGGCATGAAGGAACTGGCGTGAGGGTTCTGAAACCCTGTCGGAGTTATGGAGGGTAACATTTCTCCTTCCTCCTCCATTCTTTTCTATATTGCTCATACACCCAAAGGAGACCTAAAGACTCTAGCAGGGCAAGGCCATTTTCTTTTTACATATTCATTTCCCTCAAATCTAGCTGATCTATCAGAGTGGACGCATAGTGGATGGCACTGTGCTATGAACAGCAGGCTTCCTGGGTTATTGCCAGACTCATGGACAGTCATGTTGTTGCCCCAACTAAACACCGAGCTCCTTGCTGATAGTGACAAAGATCAGTCTCCATATTTTCTACTGTTCCTGGCATAGTAAATACCTCATGGCCCTATCTAGGAGTAAGGGCTGAAAATTTATCTCCTATCTCACCCAACCCCATCAAAGAGACTAGATGTTGGCAATGGTCAGAGAGCCCTGATGAATGAAATCAATTTCATTAGGTGCTCAAAAAGTGTATGACGCATGAATGGGCCTGTCTATCTCCATCCCACATCTGCCAGAATCAGGAAGGGGCTGAGGAACTGGGTGCATCCTAGATAAAACTGTCCCTTCCTGGCCACATCACCTTTGGCAAAGTGAAGATGATCCCTGAAGCTCAAGCCCCAGGCCATCCCTTCTGTCTCAGACTAGAATGCCTGTATATGTCTATGTGGCTCTCTCCATCCCCACCCCCAGCCTTTATTTTCCTCCATAGCACATAACATCATCTGACATGTAAATTGACTCACTTATATGTTAGTTACCCCAACTGAGGGTGGGGTGTTTGTTTCTTTCGTTAACTACTGTACTCCCAAAACCTAGAAGGTATCTGGCACATAGCAGGTACTTAATAAACATATAAAGAAGGAATTAATGAGCGAACAAAGAATTATTAATTCTGTGTTCTCTGGGGCTCAGTCTCCACTGAGGCCTAGTCTTTTTACCATCTTCCCATCGAGTGCCTAAACCACAGGCCTTCTCCTTTACTGGCTTATCCCAACTATCTAGCAGTTTCAGAGCATGGGCTTTAGAGATAGGCTCAGGTTTAATCCTGACTCTGCTACCAGTGAGGTTTGTAACACTTCTGAGTCTCAATTTTCCTTATTTGTAAAATAGGAATTTGTTGTCAAGTGGATTAAATGGAAGGTGTGTATAAAGGGCTCAGCACAACTCCTGACACTTAGTAAGTGCACAATAAATGACAGCAATTAGGGAGGCAATCTAGCAGGGTGAGGAAGAGCAAATAGCTTCAGCTGGCATGCATCTCCTGTTGGTTGATAGGGGTGCCTGGAGCATCATGCTGATATGGACTCTGGGCAGGCCCTGAGCTCAGGAGAAGAGTCCCACAGTTGATTAATGATGCCTTCATAGGCATGGAGGCTGGAGGGAGTGGGAGGTGAAATAAAGTAGCAAACCAGGCCACACATTTGTCATCCTGATCTACAGTTTCTACCAGAGCTTCTTTTACTTTGTGTATCTTGACTATTTTTGAGGGTAAGAACTGCTCTTTCCAGGAACTTTTCCTTCACCTCACAGTCCTTCGCACACTCCCACCCCCAAAATGGTGTGGTCTGCTCCTCTAAGCTCCAATACTCTTTTCTATGAAGTTACTTTATTAGTCACAACATATAATTTTGGATCATTTTAAAACTTTCAGGCCTCCTATCTGCACATATAGGCTTCAGGGTAGATTTTGCCTTTGAGACCTTATAATATCATAAGGAGTCAGAATATCTGACCTTGCTTGTATGACCTTGAGCACATCGCCTGGCCTCTCTGAGCTTTAGTTTCTCCAACTGAAATTGGGAACCTTAAGATGCCCTCCCTGCCCACTGTCCCTCAGGACTGCCATGGGAGTCAGCATTTCTTAAGGCTCTATAGAGAGTGGAAGCTTCATGTTCTTGTGACATACTCCTGTGCTTGAGTTCTGCCACTATGTCTAAAGGTGGAGTTTCTGCAGATGCTCAGTATGTTTTCTCAGCAAAGGAATAGGAAGAAGAGTGCTTCAAATGGAAGCAATGACATTCTGGAGGCACTGACAGCAGAGTTTGGAGAACAGAAAAGAAAAACCACCTTTTCTCCCCGCTTAGACCTGCAATTGAGAAGTTAGGAGCTGAGAAAGCTCAATGCTGCCACTTGCTGGTCATTTTCTGTGTAGCAGCATCAAAATATTAGTTTACAAAGTTCTTATTTAAACTTAGCTAAGGACCTGGAGGGAGGAAAATCAGGTGGATGGACTAGCAGTTTCTCTAAGAATCCAGAAGGAGAGCCTTAAAAGAAGAATATGTTACAGATGGGTACTGAAAAGGAACGGAGGAGGATGTTCTAGGCAGACTAAGAGGAGCGTTTCAAGAAATGCCCTTGGAAAGCCTGACATGTGACCCCTTCCCTTGTCCCCTTGTTTGTGAAGCTGAGATTTGTGTTCCAGATCGCTAAACACCTGTCCTTCTCTGGCATCTGCTCAGAGGAAGGGACAGAAGCGTTCGAACGACTTCTCGAAGGAAGAATGAAATAAAGACCTATGTAGTCTCCACCAACTTCAAGAAAAAGAATCATATTGTTACCTTTGAAGTATTTTATTATGTGAATATATTATCATTTATTTGCACATTCTACTGTGGGTGGACATTTGAATTGCTTCCTACTGTTGCCAATGCTTTGCTGCCTTGGAGTTCCATGACCATGTATTTCTGTCACATATATACCCAGGGGATGGAATTGTTGGTTTGTAGACCATGTATATTTTCAACTTTGTAGGTAATTACAATTTATTATCCAAAGAGGTTGCACTAACTTAAACTCACATCATAAGCACATGTGTGTGAGTTCTTATAACTCCAAATTCACTACAAGCACTTATCAGAATAGAAGTCATTAATTAGAATGTAGTTGTGGTAGACAGAATTCTAAGATGACTCCCATGACCCTCACCCTGGTATAATATTCCCCACCCCCACTGATGTGGACAAAACCCATGAATATGGCTGCTATCATTCATGATCATGTTATATTTTATGGCAAAAGGAATTTCACAGTTATGACTAGCATTGCTAATGAGTTGAGTATGAATTAATCAAGATGGAGATTATCCAGATGGGCCTGACCAAGTCACATGATCCCTTCAAAGCTGGGTCTAGAGATCAGAAACAGAAAAAGTCAGAGAGATTCAAAGCATGAGAGACTCAACATGTCATTGCTGGCTTTGAAGATGAAGGGGGCTCTGTGGCAATGCAGGTTGTCTCTAGGAACTGAGAATAGATCTGACTGACAGTCAGCAAGGACCAGGGGACCTCAGTCCTCAGCCTGAAGGAGCTATATCTGCCACAACCCTGCAAGCTGGGAAGAGGACCCAGAGCTACAGATGAGATAACAGCCTGACCAAAACCTTGATTTCAGCCTCCAAGTTCCTAGGCAGAGAACCCAGTCATGTCATACTTGGGCTTCTGGCCTACACACCTGTTAGCAAACCAGTAAGTCCTGTGTTAAGCTGCTAAATTTGTGACATTATTCACATGTTAGACCTTTCCAATATGTCCCATATCTCTCATTCACTCTTTAATATTTTCCACCTTTTTTAAAAAAAAATCTCTGAGCTTTAATTCCAGTGTTTTCTACTGACCTAATTGCCACTTCCTTAATCTCTACTGTTTTGTCTAAATTGCTATTAAACCCATCTATTGGATCCTTAATCTCAGTTATTCTCTTCAATTCTATAATTTCTATTTATTATTTATTTATTTATTTGCAGTTACTATAAGTTTCTCTGCATTCCCTTGCCTCTTTTTTCCTTTTTTTTAAAAAAAAAAATCGACATATAAATTTTTCACTTATATATGTGATCTAAGGAACAAAAAGAACAAACTAATCAAAAACAGACTTACAAATATAGAGGACAATCTGGTGATGGCCAGAGAGGAGGGGTGTTTGTAGGGCTGGGAGAATGGGGTGAAGGGTGAAAAGAAGTACAAATTAGTAGTTGAGAGATGATCACAGGAATAGGAAATGCAGTTAGCATTAAAGTAATGGCTAGGTGGAGAGCCAGAGGAGAGAAAGAGCAATTAGGGGGATCGTTTTATAAACTATATGAATGTCTAACCAATGTATTGTATACTGGAAACTAATAAAATAAAATTTTTTAAAAAATTGAGATATAAAGAGCAGGGATTATAAAGCATTTTCAGACAAATAGTTGACGAGAATTTCCCAAATCTAAGGAATGAGCTGGAGCTCATTATATCAACCCTAAAAGGCCTTCCCAATTATCTCAACCCTAAAAGGCCTTCTCCAAGACACATTGTATTAAAATTATCAAAAATCACTGACAAAGAAAAAATTCTCAGGGCAGCCAGGGAAATGAAGATGACAACCTATAAAGGAAAGCCCTTTAGATTATCGTCAGACTTCTCAGCACAAACTTTACAAGCAAGAAAGGAGTGGAATCAAATATTCAAACTATTAAATGGAAGGAACTACCAACCAAGAATAATGTATCCAGCTAAACTCTCCTTTAGATATGAAGGAGAAATAAAGACCTTTCCAGACATACAAAAATTGAGGGAATTCTCCACTACAAGGCCTGCATTACAGAAAATACGGAAAGGGATCAGCTCACCTAAAACAAAATGACAAAAAAATACATAACTATGAGTAAGGCGACTAGCAGACAGATAGAAGCAGAGAAATGCAACCCTTACTAGGAACAGGGCATTATAAGCTTAAACAATAAGAAGAGATTTGCTATAGCAAGATAGTAATGAATGTTCAGAATACATAAGGACATATTGAGATAACAATGATTGAAAAGGGGAGAAGTCAAAGATCCAAATTCACAAAGGGGAATGAAGATAAGGAACACACAGAAGAAAATGGACTAATATATATATATATATATCTCCTCTACTTATTTGTAATGGTAATCACATGCCAAAGATTCAGAACTGAAGTATATAACGTAAAACAAAAGTACCAGAGGGAAAATCCACAACCCCTCCCCCCAAATAAAGACTCACAAGGACAAAGAAGCAATGGAACCACCAATCTACCAGAAAGCAAAACATAAAATGGTTATAGGAAAACCTCATATTTCAATAATCACCCTAAATATAAATGGACTGAACTCACCAATAAAAAGGCACGGAGTTGCAGAATGGATCAAAAAAAAAACCCAACCATGTGCCTCCAGGAGACACATCTCAGCTCCAAAGATAAAAATGGACTCAAAGTGAAAGGGTGGAAAATGAATGATATTTCAAGCAAACGCATTCAGAGAAAAGCGGGAGTAGTGGTACTAAAATTGGACAAAATAGACTTCAAAATAAAAAAGGTAAAGAAAGATACTGAGGGGTACTTCATAATGATAAAGGGAATCATGCACCAAGAAGACATAACACTTATTAATATCTATGCTTCTAATCAGGGAGCCCAAAAATATATATAGCAATTACTAACAGAACTAAAGGGAGAAACAGACCAAAACACTATTGTAGTAGGGGACCTAAATACCCAACTGTCGGATATGAACAGATCATCCAAACAGAAAATCAATAAGGAAATAACATCCTTCAATGACACATTATATCAACTGAACATAATTGACATTTACAGAGCTTTTCATCTCAAAACATCTGCTTATACATTCTTCTCTAGTGCACATGGAACATTCTCAAGGATTGACCACATACTGGGACACAGAGATAGCCTCAAATATAAGAGGGTTGAAATCATACCAACCATATTCCCTGATCATAATGCTTTAAAGCTGGAGATCAACTGTGAAAAGAAAGCAGGAAAAACTGCAAATACATGAAGATTAAACAACATGCTACTGAAGAATGACTGGGTCAGACAAGAAATCAAAAGAGAGATCAAGAGACACATAGAAATGAACGATAATGATAGTACAACATATCGAAACTTTTGAGACATGGCAAAAGCGGTCATAAGAGGAAAGTTCATATCATTATAGGTCTATCTCAAAAAGAAGAATGAGCTGAAATAATCAACCTAACACTTCATCTTAAAAAAATAGAAAAAGAGGAACAAATGAAGCCTAAAGTCAGCAGAAGGAAAGAAATAATCAAAATCAGAGCAGACTTAAATGAAATTGAAAACAAAAACACAATAGGAAAAATAAATGCAACAAAGAGCTGGTTCTTTGAGAAGGTTAATAAAATTGACAAACCCCTGGCTAGACTCACTAAAGAGAAAAGAGAAAGGATACAAATAAACAAAATCAGGGATGAAAGAGGAGAAATTATGACAGACACTGCAGAAATACAAAAGATCATACAAGAATACTAAGAAAAAGTATATAACACCAAATTTAATAATCTAGAAGAAATGGACAAGTACTTAGAAAGATACGACCTTCCTAGACTGAATCAAGAAGAACTGGAAAAATCTAAATAGACCGATCAGCAGTATGGAAATGGAAACGATCATCAAAAATCTACCAAAAAGTAAAAGTCCAGGACCAGATGGTTTCACCAGTGAATTCTACCAAACATTCAAAGAAGATTTAATACCTATTCTCCTCAAACTCTTCCAAAAAATTGAAGAGGCAATACTGCCTAACTCATTTTATGAGGCCAATATTACCCTGATACCAAAACCTAGTAAAGATAACACAGAAAAAGAAAACTATAGTCCGATATCTCTCATGAACACAGATGCAAAAATTCTAAATAAGATACTAGCGAACTAAATACAGCAACATATTAAAAAGATTATACACCACTATCAAGTGGAATTCATCTCAGGGCACAGGGATGTTTCAACAGACAAAAATCGATTGATGTGATACACCACATAAACGATTAAAAAATAAGAATCATATGATCATATTAATAGATGCAGGAAAAACTTTCAACAAGATACAGCATCCATTTATGATCAAAACATTTACTGAAACTGGTATAGAAGGAAAGTACCTTAACATAATAAAGACCATATATAACAAACCCTCAGCCAACATTATACTTAACGGTGAAAGACTAAAAACCTTCCCTCTAAGATCAGGAACAAGGCAAGGCTGTCCACTGTTGCCACTCTTATTCAATATAACATTGGAGGTCCTGGAGAGTGCAATTAGGTAAGAGACAGATATAAGAGGCATCCAAATAGGAAATGAAGAAGTCAAACTGTCACTGTTTGGGGATGACATGATTCTCTATAGAGAAAACACTAAAGACTCCACAAGAACACTTGTAGAAACAATAAGCAAATACAGTAAAGTTTCTGGATACAAAATCAACATTCAAAAATCCATAGTGTTCCTATATTCTAATAATGAAGCATCAGAAAAAGAAGTGAAAAAAAAATAATTCCTTTTGCAATTGCAACAAAAAGAATAAAATATTTGAGAATAAATCTAAGAAAACATGTTGAAGACCTATATAATGAAAACTATAAGCCCCTATTAAAAGAAATTGAAGAAGATACAAAGAAATGGAAAGATATTCCATGTTCTTGGATTGGAAGAATCAACATAGTTAAAATGATCTTATTACCTAAAGCAGTCTACAGATTTAATGCAATCGCTATCAAAATCCCATTGGAATTTTTTAAAGTAATGGAACGAAAAATCATCAGATTTGTATGGAAGCACAAAAGACCCCGAATTGCCAAAGTCATCCTGAGAATAAAGAACGAGGCTGGAGGCATCACTCTGCCAGACTTTAAATTATACTACAAAGTGACAATAATCAAAACGGCATGGGATTGTCAGAAAAATAGACACAAAGACCAGTGGAACAGAATCAAGAGTCTAGAAATAAATCCATGTTTATATGGGCAAATAATTTTCGACAAAAAAGCCAAAACATACAGTGGAGAAAGGACAGCCTCTTCAATAAAGAGTGCTGGGAAAACTGGAAAGCCAAAGAAAACTGCAAAAGAATGAAACTAGACTGTTGTCTATCAGCACACACCAAAATTAACTCAAAATAGATTAAGGACTTGAATAAGACCTGAAACAATAAAGTGCATAGAAGAAAATATAGGAACTAAACTCAGGGACCTTGGACTTAAAGAGAATTTTTATGAATTTGACCTCAAAGGCAAGAGAAGTAAAAGCAAAAATAAATGAATGGGAATACATCAAACAAAAAAGCTCTATGGAGGTCTACGGCCATGCCACACTGAATGTGCCCGATCTCGTTTGATCTTGGAAGCTAAGTAGGGTCAGGCCTGGTTAATACTTGGATTGGAGATCACCTAGTAATACCAGGTGCTATAGGTGTTAAAAATAAATAAATAAAAAATAAATAAATAAAAATTAAAAGCTCTGCAAAGCAAAAGAAACCGTCAACAAGGTAAAGAGACAACCATCCGAATGGGAAAATATATTTGCAAGCAGCACCTCCAATAAGGACCTAATATCCAAAATATACAAAGAACTTATAATATAACTTAATAACAACAACAAAAAAAAAACAAACGATCCGATCCAATCAAAAAAACGGGCAGAGGACCTGAACAGATACTTCTCCCAAGAAGATATACAAATGGCCAACAAACATTTGAAAAGATGCTCAGCCTCACTAGCTATTAGGGAAATACAAATCAAAACTACAATGAGATACTATCTCACACCTGTTAGAATAGCTGTGATCAACAGGGCAAGTAATAACAAACGTTGGAGAGGATGCAGAGAAAAAGGAACCCTCATACACTGCTGATAGGACTGCCAATTGGTATGACCACTATGGAACAATATGGAGGTTCCTCAAAAAACTAAGAATTGATCCAGCAATCCCTCTACTGGGTATTTACCCCAAAGACTTGAAAACTCATATCCGAAAAGATATTTGCACACCGATGTTCATAGCAGTGTTATTCACGGTGGCCAGGACATGGAAGAAACCAAAGTGTCCTACAACAGATGATTGGATAAAGAAGCCATGATAACATATATGCAGTGGAATATTACTCAGCCATAAGAAGAGATGAAATTCTGCTATTTGCGACAATGTGGATGGACTCAAGATAATCATGCTAAGCAAAATAAGCCAGACAGAAAGGTTTTTAGTTTTTCACCATTAAGTATGTTGTTGGATATAAACCTAAAAGCAACAAACAAACAGGACAAACAGAGATTCATGGACATGGACAATAGATGAGTGGTTACCAGAGGGTAAGGGGAGGTGGGGAGGAGGGAGGTAGATGAGTTAAAAGGGGTCAAATACATGGTAACAGAAAGAAATCTAACTAGGGGAGGGGAACACACAATGCAATATGCCTTACTGTTAAATTGTACACCTGAAACTTGCTGGATTTCATTAACCAATGTCACCAAAAGAAAAAAAGAGAGAGAGAGAGAGAGAGAGAGAGAGAGAGAGAGAGAGAGAGATTGACATATAACTAACATATAACATTCAATAAATTTAAGGTGTACGATGTGTTGATTTGAAACATTTCTATATCGTGGTATGATTACCACTGTAGAGTTAGCTAACACCTCCATCGTGTCACATAATTATCATCACTTTTTGTGGTGAGAAGGGTAAGATCTAGTTTCTTAGCAACTTTGAAGTATATACTACAGTATTGTCGACTATATCACTGTCCCGTTCATTAGATTTTCAAGACTTATTCGTCTTCTAGTTGCAAGTTTTATTTAATTTCTTTAAAAAATAAATTCCAGATATTTGGCGAAATTCTCCTTATTTTTATCTGTTCTTTATGACTACTAATCATGGTTATATTTAGATTTGTATTTGATAATGTCAAAACTGGATCATTTGTGGGATCTCTTGCTATTTTTTCCTCTCTTGGTTTTCCATTATTTGACCCTACCTCCTGGCATACCTGGTTATTTTTAATGGAATGGCAGAGCCGGTATATGGCAAACTCTAGAGACTATGGATGGTCTTCTACAAGAGAGGATATCATTTTCTTCTATTATGCAATGAGAGTATGGGTATCTCACCTTGCTCTAGTCAATGACTAGATGGTTCAAGGCTGCGTTTTGGGCTCTGTGAGAGCTTACACAATGCAGCCCTTTCAACTTGCTGTGTTCCAACTTTAAATTATACCTTTAAATGTCTCTTTAGCTTCATTTAATTCTTATGTCTTGGGGTATATTTTCTCTGTATTGGATGTTCTTCATCTGTCTTCCATATATATAATTTACTCTCTAATTTTTAAATATTCTGTTCATTCCAAGTATATCCCACTTGATTTGGGATAAGACAAAGAAACACTCCACACCTTTTTGTGTTTTCCAGTGTCTTCTTTTGCTGCTCCTGTTGTATTGTTCATTTTTGGAATGTTTCTTTTTCTCTTCCATTCTTTTCAAGATCCATGACAGCTTCTGTCTTATCTCCTCTGTTGTCTCATATTCCCTGAGTTCTTAAGCATCTTCTTAGAATTTTTGCATAATAGAAGAATTTGCTTTATTACATTTATAAAATTCATGGTGATGAATTTGAGCATAATTTTCAACTGCTATGTAGTGATTTATTTTTACCATTCTGGTGGTCATCTGGCAAATATTCTGTCATTTTTATTTTTATGGAGTATCTTTTTATAGATGCTATGTTTCTCTTTGATTATTACTTATCTGGGAATGAGATGAGTTTTCTCTCAACTAGGTATTTGTAAGACATTCGCTAGGAGGGAGAGCAGGCTGTGTTCTAGGTTAGCCGGAGTCCTCCCACAGACATGGAGCTGTGTGTCTGAGCTATTTTAGCATTTACTTTTTCCAGGCTAACAGAACTTGGCAGACACAGAGCTGCTCACGATGAACAATCTTTTCCTCCATCCTGCCTCACTGACAGAGGACTTTATGCAAATATGGCTTATATATATGGTTTTTTATTTAATATTTCTTTAAACAAGAAACTTAATGAGAAACACCAACTATGCTTCTCCTTAGTATAAAACTGGGCTCTCAGAAGGTTCTTCTCTACCTGCATTTATATTCTCTTTTTCATGATCTTAAAAGAAAAGTGCTCTGTATACTAGCAATCAGCAATCCAAAAATGAACTTTAAAAAATTTTTTATTTACAATAGCATAGAAAGGAATAAAATACTTAGGACTAAAGGTAATAAAACAAGCACAAACTTATACTCTGAAGATGATAAGACATTGTGGAAAGAAATTAAAGAAGACCTAAATAAATGGAAAGTTATCTTGTGTTCATGGCCTAGAAGACTTAATATAGTTAAGACGGCATTCCTTTAAGTGATCTACAATTCAATGCAATCACTATCAAAATCTCAGCATTGCCAGTGTAAACATAAAATGGTACAGCTACAGTGCAAAATGGGCAGTTCCTCAAAAAGTTAAACATAGAGTTACCATTTGACTCAGCAGTTTCATCTGTAGGTATAGATTCAAGAGAAATGAGGACATATGTCCACACAAAAAATTATACATGAATGTTCATAACAGCATTATTCATAACAGCCTCAAAGTGCAAACAACACAAATGTTCATCAACTGATAAATATAATGTGGTGTGTCCATACAGTGGAGTATTAATGCAGTAATAAAAAGAAATGAAATATTGATATATGCTACAGCACGAATGAATAAAAACATGCTAAGTGGAAGAAGACATTTATAAAAGAGGATATATTATATTCCATTTATATGAAATGTCCAGAATAGGAAAATCTATAGAAATAGAAAGTAAATTAGTGGTTACCTCTAGGGAAGCGACTGCTAAGGGGCATGGGGTTTCTTTGGGGGGTAATTAAAATATTCTAAAATTAATTGTGGAGATGGTTGCACAACTCTGTGACTACACTATAAACATCTAATTGTAAACTTTAAGTCATGTATGAATTATCTCTCAATAGAGCTGTTCTTAAAAAAGGATGAATACTCTTTCTGTTTTCCTGTTCCTCTTCATAATTGGCTGGATGCAGATGTGATGGCAAGAATTAATGCAGCCATCTTGTACTATTGAGATGGAAAGCACATATAAGGATGGTAGAACGAAAAAAGAAAGAACCTGAGTCTCTGACATTGTCAGTCACACTATCAGCCCGGGACTACTTTCCCATGCTTTATATGACAGAGAAATAAACTGTGTTGCTTTAACTTCTGTAATTTGAGGCATCTTTGTTACAGCAACCCAACCTGTATCTTAACCAACGCCATTTTTAGAAATGTTTGCTGGTTGAATGAATGAATACAGATGGGTATTAGACATGTGAGTGATATACTCTCTCCCAAAATCTTAAAATATTTTTTTTGTATGAATGTTTGTTCTGTTTATGGTTATCTCCAGGAGGCCTGAGACACTACCTCACTCTGAAATACTCCAAGAAATGAACTTTTTAGAAGAATTTTCAAAAATTTGGAAGGAGGGACTATATAATGCTGATTATAGTGTCTTATCATTGTCCATTTGCTTGTTTATGCTTTATTTTAAACTCCTTGTTGGCAGAGAGTATGTCTTTTTAATTTTTTCTTTTGGCGAAATCTTAATGTAGTTTAAAAATCTTTATATCTTCTAGAACTAGTATATGCTGGAAGTACATTATTATTATCATCATCATTATTATTTAATTAATGAGTAATATGAAAGTATTGAGATCATCGTATAAGGTAAAAGAGAACTAACATTTCTGTTTTGTTTTGTCTTGCTAATTTTTTATAACCACAACAAACTAGTACAGAGAATGCCTGTACAAAAAACACAATAAAGGGTCAAAGATCGAGGTGTTCCCTTCAGGCAAAGCTGAAGATTTTGCTCTCTGGCATGTGGAATTTAAGCTGCAGTTCTTGTGTTTGAATGGATCACTGGGTAGGTGGCACAGTCCACGCTTTTAACCAATTTGAACAGAAAAATGCCACTTGGCACAGATAGAAGTAGATGAAGTGTTTGGTTTCATGTGTCACATAACTACCGAAGTCCCACCCCACTGTGCAGTGCCAGAGTCAAAGTCCTTAATAGGGACTGTAGAGTCCTTCTTTATGTTGTTTCTCTAAAGCCTGAGTAGCACAGTCCACTGAGTCCTTTTGCATCTCCTCCAACATATCAGCACTTTTGATGATGGTCTTTCAGTCACACATGAATACTGTGGAGCAGGGAATGTAAAGGACTTACCAGTGAGACCCAATGAGAACTCAAGAACTAACATTTCTTGAGTACCTACTATATATGTCCAAGATTATGGAAGAGTGTCTTGTAATTTGATTGACTTTGAAGATAAAGACAGGTGGCAGAAATGTTGAGTTGGCCTTCAAAGGAGAGGAAGCTGCTATGTTTTGCTGACTGTATGCTATGCCTGGTAATGACGGGGGAAGGTGAAGACTTCACTGGTCTGCTGTGGGGCCAATGAACAAAAGCTTTGGGAATTGTGCTCATTCATATGATCAAGATTCAAAAAGACCTTGAAAAGATGGATGGGAGACCAAATAAAAAAGGAAAAATTTGCTACAGGTTCTTGTTAACATTCTTTCCCTAGGTTTGAGTAATTAATTTCATAAATTCAGGATGGGGGAAAATTTGACTCAGAAAAAGTTATTGGGGAAAGTCTGGGGGTTTGGGTTGACTCTAAGATTAGACAAAACAAATAACAAACAAAAAAAAACTATTGCCATCCTTAGCAAGATTACTAAAGATATAAAAACAAGAACTAAGGAGGTGATAGTCCCACTCTATGTTGGTCAGTGTATTATGCAAGGCCTGTATTTGGTGTTGAGCATATAAAATGTACAAAGCTTATGTTCGAGGATAGAAAAGCAAAGCAATGACACTGAGAAAACCACATAATGAGTGCTCTTTTGGGGGTACAGATAGTGCTAAGGCAGGGATATCAAACTGCAGGAGTAGAATAGTAAGGGAGGGTCATCAGGAAAGCTCCCCAGAGACCCCATGTCAGTTGACTATCTGAAAAATAATCAGGAGCTCTATAATGGACATTTTAATGAGAGGGCCAAAAATAGACTGGTACAAGAGCAGTCCTGGGAGGGAACAGAATGTGCAAAACCACAGAGTCAGAGGAGCAGGGAAGCTTGGGATAAGAGCAAGACCTCAGGTGGTGACTGGAGAAGAGTGTGCTGTCTTGTACACTTCTCTGTGGGCCTGGAGGCCACTAAGTAGGAGAGTGACAAGATCACTCTGGAGGAGAGGAGAAGGAGAAAGATGATGTAGCAACAGAATTAAGAAACTTTGGAGGGGAATCAGAAGTGTGTAAAGGGAAATGTTATTAAGTTTCGGCTGTGTGAAGTGAGATGTGATTCTTCTTCCATCTCCCTGGGAAATATTCTGCGAACTATTCATATCAAGGTAAGAAGGGAGGGAGGGAGAGAGGGAAGTCACTTGGAAGCCACATGGAGTCTAGGTTAAACATGAAGTGCCTGACAAAAAGAAGATTTAGGGGGGCACAATTCCTGAAGTGTTCAAAGGGCTATTGTTTAGAAGAAGGAACAAGCTTGTGTGAAGGTCACAACTGTATCCTGTGGGTAGAAATAAAAGAAGACAGACTTTGATTCTAATTTATATTAGAGCAAGCCGTTTAGAAATAAAATCGACTGCTTCATGAAGTACTGAGCTCCCCTCCACTGGAAGTACTCAAGCAGAAACTGGCTGGCCATCTGCCAGGGAGGCTGTTCACATGATTCCTGCCTGAGGTGAGGTGTTGACTGGTGACTGAGATGTCCCTAAGCTTTGATTGAGGCTGAGAAAGGCAGGTTCTTCCCCTCGGGTCCTCCATTCTCAGCAATACATTCAGGCACTGAGACGGTCATTTTTCATTTAATGGAAGATATTAAATTAAACTCAGACCAAGGCTTGGCTGACACATGGCATGTCTAGAAAGAAATGTAGCAGAAGTCAGAATCTGCAAGGAGAGAGGTGAGAGAAAAGTCATTGATGATGATCCAGAGCTTAGATTTCAAGAGTCAGGAATATTCTACCTGGGCCAGGTGTTTATAGATCATCCTCCTTAAAGGAAATGATGGACTGTATCCATTAGGGTCTCTGCAGGAAACCAAATCACCTCAGATGGCTCCCATGATGCTGCTGTAATAAAGAGACTATTGACAGAGGCGCGGGCAGCTCAAGGAAGCAGATGGAAGGGAGGGCTCCCCTAGCAACCGTGGAAATCCTTTACCATCCACAGGGCGAGAGGATTAGGAGAGGAAATTGTGTTCTAGACCCCTTGAGAGCTGGAGCCATGGAGGAGGGGTCTCCTGAGGGAACTGCAATCATGGAGGTCACACCTACAGACAGAGACATGCTGGTGAAGAGAGCAGGGAGCAGGGGGAAATACCCCCCAACACTCTCTCTCCTGCCCTCCAGAACTAAGCTGCACTTCATGTTGGTTAACCCGACCAGAAACCAGAGACAAAGGAGACAGGAGGACTTGGTCTGCAGTGCAGAGCAGAGAGACAGGTGAAAAAAGAGGAATGAGTGATAATCAGAAGGGCCAGCGTAAGGGCTCCTTTCCTTGCCTTTTGTGATGGACTGCAGGCTGTCCCATAGTATCCTGCTGCCTAGAATGCAGACTCGTCATTTGAGGGCAAAACCCCAGCAGGGCATAGAAACTATAGTGAGCCTTGTCCCCAAAGCCACAGGGCTGCTGCTCCAGCCCCAGACAGCTGCCATTAGCATTGTTATATGAAAGAGACCCAAAGTAGCAGTGGCTCAGAGCTGCCAAAGTGTGCGCACTCAATCTATTGCAACCTTTTGTAGATTTGGAGAGGAATGGAGTCCCTATCTCTCAGGAAGCTTTAAGAGCTTACTGCATGATTTCACAGTGGTCCACTGGGTCTCATCCCTTCCTTGACAGGAACCCCCAGCCCTGTCATTGCTCAGAGCAACTATCACCTTGCTCAGAATCTCTCTTCTAGTATGGATATCCTGCTAGTGCTCTCTGCGAAATGCTGGTGTCAGCCCTGAGCAGGGCGGGCAGGCCGGGGGTGGATGATGGATGCTGCTGCTCTCTGTCTTTCTGTCCTGCCCTTGTGTTCGGCCTATGACCGTAACTTCTCTGTTCTGGACAACCCATGGGAGAGCAGTTTCTGGCAAGAATCACTTTCTGCTGGGTCCTGAGGTGAGAAGTGATGGCCCATCATACATGCCATGTCACTCCCCTGTGACTCCATTAAGTCTTCTCCTGGAAGCAACAGTGGTCCCTACTCATATCCCATGGAGTGTAGGATGTCAGAGACCTAACAGGAAGTGGGCGGCAGGAGACAAGGGAGGAGCAATAAGGTATATACGATTTTGTTTTGTTATTACTTCAGGTTACAAAACAATTTTACATAACGCTGCACTCTATCTGAGAAATTTGGAAAAAGTAGTTTTCATTCCCATTTTGCCGATGAAAAAAGTGAGGTGTAGAGGGGTAAATAACTTACCCAGTGACATTTAAACAACTAGTCAGTCTAGGAGTAAAACCTATTTTCTAATATTTGTGCCAGAGGAGCTTCCCCTTGTCTCAGAGAGCTCCACATGATTGAAGAAAAACTCCCCTTCCTTACCGAGCATTTTATAAAATGAGCTTAGAAAATTCTGACCTTTTCCCTCCTCCCTGCCCTGGAACAGAAATAGACTGGTTGTCAGGTGGACACCTCAGAGGAACCAGGTCAGGAAGTTAGAACGCACTCAACATTATAAGCAACAGAGACGGAATCAGAGAGCTTGTGTAGATCCTTCGGGCTTGTGTTTTACGACAAAGTGTGGAGTGTGCGTGGTATGCGTGTTCCATATGTGATGGGGGGTGGTATATGATGCGTGTTTATGATATGTGGTATGTGCATCTGTGTGGACTAGTGTGTGTGTTGTGGGTATATTCACTTGAGGGCATGTAGGCGTTGGGTGTATAATGTGTGGGACATATGATGCTTGGTGTGTATGTGATATATTGTGTGTATATGAGATGGGTGTGTATGTGTGTTGTGTGTGCTGTGTGATAAT
>NW_024344378.1:51886278-51924428 GCF_902729225.1 Pteropus medius | reverse complement strand
GTGTGTGTACGGATGTTTAATGTGCAGTATGTGTGAGTCTGTGTGGTATGGCATGTATGAGTATGAGTGTGCGTTTATGGGGGGGGCAGGTCTGAAACCGAGGGAGCCAGGACAGGACACCCATGCCTCTGGCAGCACATGTGCCATGGCTCACGGCCCCCCAGGCGCCGGTCCCGGCGTCACCGCCTAGCTAGGCCAGCATGCCTAGCCGAGGCCTGTTTCCATGTGCTGACTGCATGTTCTTTTGTTTTAAACAAGGCCAAATACTTGGCACAGACTGGGATTTCACACTGGCCCCAGCCCCAACTACAGACACCGTCTGGGCCACACCAGCTGCCCCAAGCTCCAGTAGGACCTCCACCCACAGAAGAGCCTCCTCCCAGCCCAGCACAGGGAGAAGCTATCCCCTAGCCTGGCCCAGAAGAGCCACGTCAATAACTCTTTGTCCTCCTCACCCCTGAAAAAAGTCAAAACAAGGGCTTGACGCCAGCTTTCTAAACACTTAAATCCTCTGGTTGGGGGTGGTCTGGTGGCCTCCTCAGCTGTCATCCTCTCAGCGAGGCCTGTCCAGACCTCCCCGTTCAGACTGCCGAGCCGCCCCGTCCACGTCCAGCCCCCCTGCGCCCCTGATCTCCTCTTGGTGGTCCCTTTCTTATCTTTTTTTTTTTTTTTAAGGAGCACTTACCACCATCTAACACTCCGTATAAATTACTCATGTTTACTATTTGTCCCCCACACTAGAATGTAAGCTCCTTGAGGGCAGGGATCTGTGTTTTGTTTTTTCGGTGCCTAAGGGGGTGAGTGCGTGACATTTAGAAGGCACTCAGAAATATGAGTGGAAGGAAGAGAGGGAGGGAAAGAAGGACTTAATTCCAACGCTCCACCTGGGCTTAGGCCTATGGTGAGGGCATATGGGGGTGTCCCCTCCCCACTGGCATCCTCCCGCTCACCACCCAGATCAACCAGAGGACAGAGGGCAGCCTCTGGGGCTGGGGATGGGAGGCCTGTCAACTTTCCAGCCACCCAGACTGATGGGAGGGCACAGCTGTGGGTGGGAGGGGAGCAGGAGAAGGAATGTGTTCAGTTTCTGGGGCGGAACTCCTGACAGGGATGGACTTAATTTAGCTGGAGTCGGGTAAAGGCGGGTGGATTAGTGCAGATCAGTGCAGTTCCTCTGTTGGGGCTGGGGGCTGCGACTGGCAACCAGGGTTTGGTTGAAGCGTGTTACCTGCCGAAGGTCTTTTCTCCAGGAGGGCAGCTGGGTCTCACCTGACTGGGGGCACACTGAGCCAAAAGGGTAGGTTTAGGGCTTTGTAACTTGCAAACTCTTTCGCAGGTATGGTCTCACTTGGGCCCAGGGAAGTAAAGTTTCCACTTCACAGGTGAGGAGAGGGAAGTATGAGCACACGAGAGGCCTGTAGGAGCAGCTGGAGGTGGCTGGAACCCTGCACCCAGGGCTCCAGATCCAGCGGTTGGTTTCTGTCACCAGCCCATGTGATGGAAGGAGACTAACACACTCATCTGATTCCCCGGCTGTGGAATGAGTCCACTGAGGAGGCAGCACACCAGGCCCCTTGCTGATGTCAGGAAGGCTGGGAATCAGAATATCCAGGTTTGCTTCCTGGTTTGGCTATAGATTGGTCAAACCACTGCTGCTCCCTGGGACTCAGTTTCCACACCTGGACAACCCAAACTTACTGATGGTGCCAGGTGGCTTCAGTGAGACTCAGACACCATTAGGCTTTGTACTCCATGAACTCTACTTAGTGAGCTTTCAGAGGCTTCCAGAAAACTTCATTCTCACCCTTCTCTTTCTTCCCGCCTTCCTTTTTCCTTCCCATCCTCTTATCCCCCTGCCCTGTGCCATAGGATCTGAATACAGGTCAGAGCAATGCAGAGCTGCTCTTCAGGGCCCACTGCCAAGCAACTGCTCCAGCAAGCCACTGTGGCCACCACAGCAGCTGCCTGGGCAGGAAGGTGCCTGATGTGCTCACTTACCCTTGTCAGTCCCCATGAGAGGACTGACACTTTATGGGAGGGGGGACTCTGGTGGGAGCTCTGCTCATCTGAAGGTTTGAATGATGATGGTGGGATCCCAGGCTTTCAATGACTTTCACTTCAGAATGGAACCAATGGTGGGAACAACCCAAATGTCCACCAATGGAAAAATGGATAAACAAGGCATGGTATATCCATCCAATGACTGTTATTCACCCATAAAAAAGAATGGAATACTTATTCATGCTACAATTAAATGAGCCTTGAAAACATTATGCCAAGTGAAAGAAGCCAATGACAAAAAGTCACTTGTATGAATCCCCATATCTGAAACAACCAGAATAGGTGAATCCAAGAGACAGAAAACAGAGTTAGTGGTGGCCAAAGGTTGAGGAGAGGGGAGAATGGACAGTGATTGTTTAACGAGTACGAGGTCTCCTTTTGGGGGTGATGAAAATGTTCTGGAACTAGATAAAAGTTGTGGTTGCAAAACATTGTAAATGTACTAAAAGCCACTAAATTGTAACTCTGCAATGGTTAATTTTATGTTACATGAATTTTACTTCAGTGGAAAAAAATGGGGCTAATGTACTAATCCCAGGGTCCCTTCACCTCCCCTCCCACCCCAGCCTCTGCAGCCCCCAGATCCCACCACCAGGCCCATCAACAACCCTCTTCCATGATCACCAGAGCTTCGACCCTTCTTTCGGTTCCAGCCCAGCACTCCCCATGGGCTCCACTAAGCTTAATGAGCAACCTCCATTTAGCTGGCACCTACTGTATACCATTCACAACACCCCTGTGAGGCAGGAACTTTCTCCCCACTTGACAGTGAGATATGAGGTGCCCAGTGCTGGCGCATGGCAGCTTCCTGTGGCTAGACCTCAAACCAGATCCCTTGCACTGCCACACAAGGTCTGCCACCCCCCTTTCCTGCCAAAACAACCCATGTACCCCAGTAAAAGCTTCTCCTCTGTCTTGCTTCCTCAGCCCTACTCCCAGCTTGCTGTCAATCACAGGTCTCTGTGGGCACGAACCTGCACTTCAGGGGCCATGTAACTGCAGCCCCAGGCTGCACCCATCGACCTTTAGCCTGGCGGTAGCTAGAGAAGATCCCAACCTTTGGGCAAGGCCTGGCCTTCCTGGGATACAGGCCTCAGATAAGGGCTTGACTTCCTTCTAATATATGATCCCTGGGACTTTAAAGATGACAAGATGCTCCCAGTTTCATCAAGAAGATCTCACTGTATGATAATTTTGATATGATAAGATCGTGGGGAAATATCTGCCATTCCTTCACTGAGTTCCTTTGCATTCCATCTCACTTCAGCCTCACAAAAGCCCCAGGAATAGTGTGACATGATGGCCCAACAGGCAGCCTCTGCAACTGGAATTCCTGGGGTCAGTCCCAGTTCCACCATTTACTGCGACCTTAGGCAAGTTACTTAACCTCTCTGAATCTCAGGTACCTCATCTGAGAGACAACTGCTCTCATTTCATTGGCTTGTGATGACTTGGTTTTCGGCCTGTTTCATGGGAAGCACAAAATACAAGGTTTCCTCCCAAATCACTGTTATTATCGCAGTCCCTGTTTTTCACCAATGTCAAAGCCAAAGCTCAGAGAGCTGAAACAACCTGTCCAAGGTCACCCAGCTAGTGCTAAAGGGCAGTTAGGCCTATGACTATTTCAAGTCAAAACATGGACTCTTAAAGCACAGCAAAAGGGCAGGAGGCAATTCTTCAGGGGAGGGAAACACCAAGTTGGGAGACCTGAGCCTGAGGGTCAAAAGAAGAGGAGATCTGGGTATGATGATGCCAGGACAGCAGGGCTTCAAAACAGAGACAGAGGCAGGATGGAGGTATTGAGAAGGCCAGGGGAAGGCTGCACAGTCCCCCAGGCAACAAAGGTGTTTTTCACACCTAGAAAATGATGACGCAGTCCCTGGAAGCAGCTCTAGCACCAGCCCTGAACCAAAAGCAACCACCAAGGGCGGGCAGAGGCTTCAAAGGGCCCTAGGCAAGGTATAGCTGGTGCCGGCGTCAACACCGTTCCCTGGGCCAGGGTCCTCAGCTATCTCTGACCCAGACGGAGTTTCCAGAGGCATCTAGAATCTCAGAATGGCTTGTCCGACAGCCTCATCTGACACATGAGAATACCGAGGCCCAGAGCAGGTATAAGTGATTTGCCCAGAGTCCCACTGCAGAGCTGCTTTGGGATCTCATTCCCCGCCAAACTCTCCTTCATTGCACCACACAGAAAACCTAGATGGGGAGGGACAACACGGAGTTTCTGAGACGTCGCCAGACTAAGGTCCCACAGGGGCCCGGGTACCCTGTCTCTCCCCTGGACTTTCCTCCGGTACTGGATTCCGCCATTAAAAGCAAGTTTCCTGGGAGTAAGGGACAATTATTCGATATTTAGGGTTAGTTTGTAAGCAAGGCAGAGACCACATGGAGTCAAAATTACCCTTGAAAACATCTTAGGAGACGCCTGGTGAACCCCTCCTCGCAGTCCCTCCACAAACCCATAAGGGCGACTCCCCCCCGACCCCTCACTGCCTTGGCTCAGATCCCTGTTTCTTTGGTGGGAACCAGACAAAGAATCTGGCTGCATTCTAGGGTCACACATACAGTATCTTTATGTTTACCTGGAATCACTCTTAACACGAAAAGGAACGTATGCTGTGCCTGAGACCGGGGACCCAGCCGAGGGGACAGATTGAGTCCTCTATTGCACACTTCCTCCCAACAAACTGGGAGTGTGGAGTCGCCTGCACTGGCTAGATCATCCTCTCTTCATTCTTACTCTCGGCTAGATGTCTAGGTGGGGGTGAATCATATAGCCGCCCTATTTGCTCCTGAGCAGATAGATGGCTGGTCTGGTCTTTACCGGGTTATGTGGTTAAACGGGAGAAAGAGCATGGGTTCAAAAGTCATTAGGACATCAGAACTGGATTCAAATCCTGACAGCTATTTCATACTTCTGTGAGTAAATCAAGTTCTTGCCCTCTCTGGTTCTCCATATCCTTATTTGTCAAAAAGAAAAAGCAAGATAGTTGAGGATAAAACAAAACAAGATTTTCATGAAACTAGCTTTCAGGAAACGGTAGTGAGCACATGCATGTGTGCATGCATGTGAGTACACACACACCCCCACACCCACCCACACACACCCAAGCACCTCTGCTGGGTGGCAGGTATTGATGTGAAAAGAGAGGTCAGAGGTCCAGTGTCCTGGGAGGCAGCTGAAAGAGGCATCTAGGGGCCCGGGAAGGGAGAGGCTGGAAGGCTTGTAGTTGGTTTGCTGCTGAACTAAGAGGCCCCACTTCAAGCCTGATCCCAGCCCCCACGCTGGGTAGAAGGTGACTTGGGAAGCCCAGCCAGCCAGGGAGCAAAGGAGTGGACAGGAATTCAAACATCAAAGCTAGGCCTGAGGTTTTGGCCAAATGAAGAGCAGCAGGAAATATGTCTGAGTTGAAAGGCCCAGGAAACCCCATGTTTCTGAGCTCCCTGCGGCTTCAGAAACCTGGACTGAGCGGCTGAGAACCTTCTGAATTCAGTCCAGACCCCTGGCTAGCCCTCCTCAACTGTCTATTTGACTCATATTGGGGAAGAGAGGAGAGAAAACGGAGTCAGGGGAGGAGAAGGCACGCAGCTGTTCCTGAGCTGGGGGCCTCAGAAATTCGAGCCTAGCCACAGGCTGCCACAGGCAGGAGAGGGCCTCTTGGAAGCAGACTTCTGAGGCTCTGGCCCAGCCTCACCAGCAGCCCCAGGATTAGCTCAGCAGCCTTCTCTGAGCTCTGAACATCTGCAGCCTGGAGTCTGCTTCCCTCTCCCAGCCCCCAAGGGGAGCCCTCTGTGACGGGGGAAGGGGGAGCCCATGGCTACCACCTTGAGGGGAAGTAGGAGCCCTCTGGCCCCAACTCCACTGGTCTAAAACTTAGGAATTAGGGCACAGCAATGATACAGGAGCTGCCTGGGGCCTCGTTCCAGAAATGCCTTCCCTTTCCCACATTTTGAGCCTGGAGGAGATGGGGGCAAGAAGGAAAGGAAGAGAAATAGCATCTGTAAGGGGCCGCTGAATACCAGGGAGGTGCTGGCCACTTTCCTGATACTTGTACATATCTCAAGGTTGGTCTTATTATTTTCATCCTTCATTTGAGAGAATAGGCTCAGAGAGATTAAGTAACTTGCCCAATAAGTGACCTAGTAAGTTAGTAGTATAGGCGAGATAAAAACCCAGGCCATTTGAATTCTAAATCCTGATCCTTCTTGATATCCAGGGCCCAAAGATTTAGAACTAGGCAGGTCAGAATGGAAGCCAGGATGGGGCAGGGGCAGTGAGAGGCTAACCCTATTTGCCTGCCCAAGGCTTATGGCAGTCATTGCTGCATCACTGAGGTAGAGCACTGAGAAGGAGGGAAGAGGCAACAGGCTTTGTAAATTGCTCCCGGACTATCATGTCCAGTTCTCCCAGTGCGATCTGCCCAGAAAGATCAAGTGAGAAGTCAACTAACCAAGTCATAGGAGGCTCAGCTGAAAAAACTGGGGCTCTCTAGCTTAGAGAAGACTTTGATTAGGCAGGGTTGTCGCGGGTCCTGAACTGACTTCTTCTGTGGGATGGATTCAGCCAGGATAGGCTAGGTTTTGCTGTGATAATGAACACTTTCCAAATCTAAGTGGCCTACACAGCCAAGGCTTATTTCTTGTTCACATCACAGGTTCAGCACAGGTCAAGAGGGGGCTCTGCTTGCCTTAGTCACTCAGGGATCCAAGCCAAGTGGGGTTTTCTCCAGATACGAGTTTCCTCAAATATTGCGGCACAGGAAAGAGGTGAACTGTGCACTGGCTTTTAAAATTTCGCATTTACCTGTGAACGAAGTTACATGGAAACAACTTCGGGGGGCCAGGAAATGCAACTCCACCCGCTGCAGCAGCTTGATGGGCAGCACTAATGACTGTTTCAGAGTCCAAAGGGATAAGTGGGACTATGGATAAATGTATTAAGAAGTTGACTCTAAGTCCATTTAAGCATAAGCTTCCCAGGGAAAGAGTGAGTACCTGCCAATGCAGGTACACACCATGTAAGCCACGGCAGGATGGGTACATTTTATTAGGATGATGGGAGCTGGTTTGTGTAAAAGGCAGTGGTGGTTACGGGTGGTTTGGAGCCAGAGGTGCCTGTTTTCAAGTCCCATTCTCTTATTAGCTGTTACTTTGTGCAGATTACCTAACATCTCTGGGCTCCAGTCTCCTCCTCTCTTACATGAGAGTAATAATAACACCACAAGATTGTTGCAAGGATTAAATGAGAGACTCTATGTAAAGCCACACTGGCACATGGGAAGCTCTAATCAAGTTAGTTGCTTTTGTTGTTCTCATTCCTATCCAAGATCCTATGACCCGCCTCTCCTGGAACTCTTGGCTGCATCCCTTCCCCAGCCTCTCACATCCTTAAGACATTAGTCAGAGGCCAGGGCAGAGTTGTGAGAGTTCTGTGCACTGGCCATGCAGGCTGCTTTCTTCACTACTGTCATGTAGTCTACAGAGGCAGGGTGCTTTCTGGGACTATCTCTAACCCACCCCTGCTCCCCAGTATGGTTTCCTTTCCTCCTGCCTCCAAGCCTGATTGAAAAGCAATTACCTTCCTCAGATCATTCCCAAATCTTCCCTGACAGCAACTGATGTAGTTACTGTCTCCATGATTTTTCCTTTTTCACAATGTCAAGTAAATGGAGTCTTTCATTATGTAGCTTTTCTGTTGTCTCTTGATTTGTCTGCTTTATCGAGGTTCGGCCATAGTAGATGGTAGATAACTCTATCACCCCTCCCCCTTTCTCCCTGTCCAGCCATACCACTGATATTTGTTCTTGGTTGCTATCTCTGTAACTCTAATTAATATGTATGACCTTCAGCTGTAGACATTATCCCTGAGGCTCTGCACTTTCTGAGATAAAGCTATCAGTGTCTCCAAAAGCTCTAAAATGATTGCTTTAGAGACATCAGGAGATGTGGCAAAGTGAGGTGTTGTGTTCTTGGGATGAGTGCTGCTGGAGCATAGAGAGGAGGAGGATGTTGAGAGAGGCTTTCTGGAAAAAGCAAGGTTTCAGCTTAGCCTCCTCCACTTTTTCCAGGGCTGCTGCTGGTCCGCCCACTCTCTGGGCCTGTAAGCCTTGACCTGCACTACACTGTTCAGACACCAGAGGGAAGACAAGTGGCTTTGTTGGGGTTCCCCTCTGCTCAGACAAGGCAGCTCACTCTTCCTGCCTTCAGACCTTTGAGCAGGGGCAGGAGGAGCTGAGCAGGTTCTCAGCTCTCAGCCCTCTCCCCTCACAGAGACATGAATGCACGAATGCCCTTTAGACTGTTGTTTCCAGGCCATCTGTCCACTAATACTGTCTCATCAGCACTCCAGGTTCTCAAAGTGTGGTTCCTAAGAGCCCTTGCATGGGAATCTGTTTGTAGGCACTGAGGCCTATTCCAGACCTGGGCCTTGTTCCAGACCTTTTGTCAGAAGATGGGGCCCTGGAATCTATATGTTTAGTACTCAGCCCACATTCCTCTCATGCACAGGAGAGACTGAGAACTTCAGGTTCAAGGCTTTCTATGATCTTAGCCCATATTTTCCATAGCAGTTTCCAGGTAAAAGGTCTGCAATTTGGGGAAACATAGCGTATTTGATTCCTGGAGACTCATAGTTCATACCGCCATGTTGAAAACCCTGTCTTTGTTAAATGCAGCATTTCTCAAAGTAATTAACAGGAAACCCACTTTTCTCATGTTGAATACCTACTTACATCACATGTAGCATATCTTGAGAAAGGTCACCCTAACTACTGACCCAAATGTTTCCTCCACGGTCCCTGCAAATGTCATACATTTTGCCACTTCTATACCTCGCCCTATCTCTACCCTAGATATGCAGGCCTAAACTAACCCCTCCTCTTTCAGGAAGTCTTCCCAGATTTCTGTAGCACACTCAGCCTGGGGCTTCTCAGGGTTCCAGCCTCGATAACTCTCCCTTATATCTCATTCTTTGTCATCTACTGGATGCTCAGCTCTAACTATTTTAGTATAACAAAAACTCTTCCTTCCCTTTATTCTTGAGGAAATGTGTAAGCACAGGCCCTCCTGGACAAAAGAGGAAAAGACAAGACATTCAAATTGCCCACCAGTTCAATCCAACACACAGCTTGAGCCCCAGCAAGTTGGTCGTGGTGCCTTCCTAGTTCACCATCTCATCAACCAACACGGCCTAATGCGGGCCATTTGCTTACTCATCACCGCCCTGGGCTGATCCCCAGAGCAGAAAATAATTTTAATATCAATATTTTTATTTTAATATCAAAAGAAGGAAGAAGAACAGATTGTCTGAATAACGAAAAGTCCTCTAAGTTAATAAATTCAACCCTATGGAATTTCATTATATTATTCTCAAATTTTCTATGTTGCACAAACAAGTAAAAAACTGACCACAAACCAGTTTGTGTCCCTGGGCCCGGGTTGGGGAGCAAGCCAACATGAACACCTGGTTGGAGCACAGCTCTAGCTGTGTTGTGATTGCAATGCTAAGGTGATGTCAGTACTGGATTTTTAGTACATATTTTACAAAATATTAAGACCTGACATTCTAAATTAAAGAGAGATATTATTGCCATTATTTTCTGTATTTGGGCCTTATGCTGTTCCAAGGGCTGAGTTTAAGAACATTTAAGAAAATGATACCATCCACATACTTAGTGTCTACTATGAAGATTGAGATAGGCTTAGTTAGAGTCTATGGGAAGTAGGCACTGCCTTTTGGGCAGCATGGTCAGGATGGTGAAGGGTGGGAACCTGTGTGGTTGGGGGAATGAATAGAGGAGCTGGAAGTACACTCTATAGAAGAGGAACCCCAAGAAAGTTATGATTTGGCTGTCCTATCGCTGAGGACAGCCCAGAAGCAGCGACTACCTGTCACTCTGAGACTCCAGAAAGAAGAGCTAGGCCCAATGGCAAGAAATTGCAGAGAGGCAAATTTAAGCTTCATAGAGGAAAGAAGTTCTATGAATCAGAGATGGGAAGTGAGCTTCTCATATTACTGCATACAGAGGTTGAACAGTCATTAGTCTGGAAGGCGATGGAAAAGATTACTGCATTTAAATGAAAAATAATAAAGTTAAACAGAAAAAATGAAAGTAATGATTTTATGCTTGTGGTACTTGGCACTTAATAAGTTGTTTTGGTACAACTGAGTTTTAAAATAGTCTTGAGAGAAAAAATTATTCTGACTTCAGGTTCAAGATGGCAGATCGAGGACATTCAGCAGAGAACAAAACAAATAAAAATACCTGCCCTTGTGGAGTTTACAATCTAGGAATCCCATAGATTTTATATTATCCTTAAGACACTGGAAGAACTTAAGGATAAGATAGATGAAAACAATACAAGGAAAAAAGAAAGGCAGTTAGTTATAAACTCCAAGAAAAAAAAAAGTCCAGAGAAACAATAAAGGCAATGTAATTATAACATACTATTGATTACATTATAAACATTATGTAATCATACAAATATAAACACTTTTCAATTTTTAGAAACAACTTATTTACAAAGCATAGAAACCTAGTGATGATTAAAGACAGAATATAAATGTTAACAATTTGACAATATAAAAATAAATGTATAATCGATGGAATACTTGAGCTAGAGGGAGGGAAAATGAAATAAAAAGTGGAGGAATTAACAGCCTAGTCTTCATTTACAGGGTTCTTGAGATACTGCATAGAGTTGATAAAACAAAGAATGTAGAAGTACAAGAACATTGTTCAAATTTAACCAGTAGAAGATATAAATAAATGATGAGAGAGAGAGAGAGAGAGAGAGAGAGAATGAGAGAGAGAGAGAGAACAAAGATGAAGAGAAAACGGGGGGAGTTTATGTGAACTAAATTCTCATTTTTCATATCATGGAGTCAATAGATTACCTAAAGTTGGTACATAATGAAATAGATCTGAAGCACTTTGTTTGGAGTTATAGAGAGTAAGTACCTAAATAAGCAAAAATACAAATGGTTAAAGGAAATTATTTTAAGTGAATCAGGGTAGGAAGGATTGGACCAAAAAATATGTTTTACCTCACACAAATGTATATAACATTTCTTGTTTTTTTTAAAAAAAACACTATAATTTATTAGTTTCATGTTGCTTTTAAATTTAAAAATCTATCTTCTTCATTAAATAGATGGAAAAACTGAAGCTCAGAGAGGTGAAGTGACTTTCCTTAGGTCACAATGCTAGGAAGAGGAGAAACTAGGAGTGGACACCGTATTCATGACATCAGCTCCTCTGAGCTGTATGGGGCTGCTCCAAATAATCCTGAGAGTTTATTCTCAGAGATTTTCTTCTCACCCTGCTTCTCTGATTCACCATCCATTCCAGCTGCTGTGCCCTTTGCACCTGCTCTTTTCTTTGCCTGGGTGTCCCTCCCAGCTTCTTTGCCTGGCATATGTCTCTTCATTTTTCACCACATGGCCCATTGTCAGTTCCTTCATAACCCTGCCTCTCTCTTTTGTCTTTCCCCTGTACTCCGTCCCTGCTTTTACTGTAATATTTATTTAAATATCTGGTTATCTATTTGTCTGTCCATCTTACTATCCCAACTGCAAGACTGTGAACCCCTGAAGGCAGAGATTTGTGTCTGATTCAACACTGTACTCCAGCTCCCACTCCAATGCCTGCCACTGGACTTTCAAAAGTGTTTGGGGGAATTTGTGAATGGGTGGAGCACATGTGTCTCTGCCTCTAAGATTCTAGGCTGGTGGCCCTAGGCCCAAGACTCTGGCCACAGGCCTGACTGTTATGGAGGAGGCTGCTTGATTAAGTTCATATTCATTCCTAAATGACTCCCCTACCCCCAGACTTCATATTCTGTCACCTTCCTGTTTTCCTGTTCTACCACAACCCAAGGCTTATCTGCAAATCTCAGCACTCCCAAAGGCATGCTTTGAGAGCCAAGTGAGTCTTCCATCTGGATTGAATTAAATCACTGACAGAGTTATGTCCCCGAGTCAGCAGGGGCTGGAGGAAGGCTTTGGGGAAGGGCCCAGACTTTTTCTCCTTAGAGGAACTAAATCAGAAGAAAAATAACGTGCCCAGTAAGAGCTGCCCAAAGGGCTATGAGCAGGGGAGATGTATGGACTGAGCAGCTCTCACTTGATGTGTGTCCCAGGCGGGTTTTCAGTGTCTTTGGACCTCTGTGTTCTCACCTGATAAACAGGAGGGTTGATACATGCTTCGTAGTAGCGGGAATTGAATAAGACAAAACATGAAGGGATGTCTGAAACAGTGCTGGTTCACAGTGGGCGCTCAGTCTTCCTTTCTCTCTAATTCTTTTTTCTTTTTTTCTATTTTTGTTTTTTTTTATTTCTATCAGTTATCCACAGATATAGTTAAATAGGCAAAATGTTCTTTTATTATAACAAAAAAGCAGTTTCCCACCTTCTCCTCATTGTTTGTCTCCAGAGGCAGCCACTTTTAAACAATTCTTTTGGTATTTACTTCCGTATTTCAAAATAACTTGCTTGTTCTGATGCTTTTTAAACTCACCTATTGAAGCACATCTTGGTTGCTTCTAGTTTGAGGCAATTATGAAGAATCTCCATAAACATCTGTGTGCAGGTTTTTGTATGGACATCAGTTTCGACTCATTTGGGTGAATACCAAGGAGCATGATTTCTGGATCACACGGTGAGACTACGGTTAGCTTTGTTAGAAACTTCCTGACTACCTTCCAAAGTGGCTGTACCATTTTGCATTCCCACCACCAATGAATGAGGGGTTCCGTTGCTGCACATCCTCACCAACATGTGGGTGTTGTCAGTGTTTTGGATTTCAACTGTTCTAATAGATATGTAGTGGTATCTTATTTTACTCTACAATTCCTAACAGCAGATGATGTAGGGCTTCTTTTCATATTTTCCATATGTATATCTTCTCTGGAAAGGTATCTGCTCAGATCTTTTGCCTGTTTTTAATTGAGCTGTTTTCTTATTATTTAGTTTTAAGAGTTCTTCCTATATTTTAGATACAAGCCTTTATCGTATGGATGTTTTGCAAATATTTTTTCCACATCTTCAGCATGTATTTCATTCTCTTAATCTACCAATGTGTTTAATTTCTAAGAGCTCATTTTTGTTCTCTGGATGCTTTATTTTCAGAGTTCCTTCTTTTTGTTTCCTGGATGCAGTAATTCTTCTCATCTCTCTGAAGATATTTGTGACAGTTTTTCCTGAAGATTTCTTTTTCCTGCACAGCCTCTGTTTCTTCCAAGTTGCTTTTATTTCTTAGTAAAAAACTTTCCTCTGAGGAAAACACCAAAAATCTAACTGAATGCTCTGTATGTATATATTTGGGGGGTGGTGGTGCTTGGTAACTGTGGGCTCTCTTCTAGGGTAACTGGGCTGAGCATTTTCTTGGGGAGCCTGCCTACACAGTCCTGGCCTGGACCCAGCAAGCCTGGCTCGCAGTAGTTTAGGATTTGAGTGGGGGAAGAAGACTGGACGTTTCAACAGCGAGTACATTTACTTCCATTTGGTCCCTATTTTTAATACTCCACACTCACACACTCATCTGTGCCTGGTGTCTTCCTGTCCGGATATCTTCATTTTATCCTGTCCAGATAACGAAGCTTCTTCTGTCTTCTGGTGAGATGGAGAACAGACAGTCTACCTCCTGAGTAGTGGGGAAATGGATCTCGGGGTTATACTTCTTAGATTTTTTTTGGGGGGGGGCATAATTAATTGAAGTTGTTCCAAAGGGGAAATTTCATTTTCCCTCAGTGTTTTAGTATTCTACGAGAATAATGTCTAACATCATTTCATGTTATTTGTGAACTAACATTTTAAAATCAGAAAAGATAATATACGTATGTACATTTTACAATCATTTTAAATAATCTTTTTAAATAAGAATATAACGAAGTTATTTTTCTGTCATCCTAAGATATGATTTTACTAAAATATATACTTTTCTGTCATTTGTTCATCCAAAGATCCGGCTTTATCACCCTCAATCTCTAATTACAATGAAGGAACTTGGACAAACCACTCCTATCAGGAAATATTTCTATATGTTTTAGTTGATTAGATTCTTCAAGGCATTCTGGGTTCTAGCTAGCATTATCTACTTATTGTTTTCATATATTTTTTAATATGAACTGTCTATTTAGTAGTCATGTCTCTTTAGGCTCCTTTTGGCTATGAGTTTCTCGGATTTCCCTTGCTTTTGATTATCTTGACAATTTTGAAGAATATTGGTCAGATACTTCATGGAATGACTTTCGGCTGCGATTTGTCTCATGTTTCTCTCATGATTAGGCTGGGGTTATGTGTTCTTGAGAGATAGACCACCAAAGTACAGTGCCATTCTCATCGCATAGTCAAGAGTACATAATATCAACATGCCTTATTGCTGATGATGTTAATTTTGATCACCTGGCCAAGGTACTGTTTGTCAGGTTTTTCTGCCGTAAAGTCACTCTCTCCCTCTCCTCCTCCCCTTCCATACTGTCCTCTTGGAAGGAAGTCACTATGCACAGCCTATATTTAAGGACAGTGGAATTATATTCCATCTCCTTGGGGGCAGAGTCAATACATAAATTATTTGGAATTCTTCTGCACAGGAGAGTTAACTATTCTCCTCTCTTTATTTATTTATTTATTTATTTAATCATTTATATCAATATGGACTCATGAATATTTACTTTTTTCTCTGAGTTAAAATCCAATACTATTTTATTTAGTTGCTCAAATAGTTCCAACTTTGGCTATTAGGAACTCTTTCAGTTGGCTCCTGTGTCCTTTGACATGCGCATCATTTTGTGTGTGTGTGTGTGTGTGTGTGTGTGTGTGTGTGTGTGTGTACTCCTTTACTTTCTGGGTACTACAAGATGCTCCAGGTCATTTATATACTTTTCAGTTCTGTTCAGCTAGACTTCAGGCGGTTTTCAATGGTGGTTGTTCTGTGGTTTAGTTGTAATTTTGAGGTGGTCATGGGAGGAAGTGAGCACAGCATTTGCCCACTCTGCCATCTTGACCCAGAAGTTGTTTTTTGCCCCCGTTCTAGATCAGCTATTTCTCCAAGGAGTCTTTGTTCCTTTTATTGGACTGTGGTATTAGAAATCAAGATCTGAGTGCTGAGTGTGCTCATTGATATTGGGATGGCATTGCTTCTAGGCTTAGTCACTGACAGAACAAAAAAATATATGTGTGTGTAATAAGCCATGTAAACACACATGTCTATAAATATTTCTCTATGTAATTGTCTATATGGTATCTATGTCAAGCTAAATGAGTTCATGCTGTTGCCTCCCACTCTAATCCATTAACAAATAGATCATTCTAGCCCTTTCTCCTTACTTATCTGTAACCTCCCACCCCAACGTTGAGAAACCAGGTTCCATCCATTTATCTAATTGTTCAATTCCATAATATAGTACTGTCGGCATTATTAACTTGCACTCCTATGAGAAATAATTAGAGTACAACTTGAGTACAGTAATTACTTACAATTTCTTTTTTCTTTAGTCTTACAAATTCCACTCATTTCTAAGGTTACTTAAGTCAACACTTTTCTCCTCATCCCCTTCAGTTAGGCTTGTTCATACATTTGTAATACAGTTAAATTGTTTTGTCACGTTCTGCATTCCATCCTGGAATCTGATGACCTCCTAGACGATTTTTTAATTTTGCATATATTAAGATTTATTCTTTGTGTTATAAAGTTCTATTGGTTTTGACAAATGCACCATTACAGTATCATGCAAAACAGTTTTATAGCCCTTAAAAAAAAATACTTCATGCTTTACCTACTAAACCCTCCCCCACTCCCTGGGAATCACTGATTTTTTTACTCTCTCTGTAGTTTTGTCTTTTCCAGACTGTCATATATTTGGAATCATACAGCATGTAGCCCTTTCAAACATTTCTTTCATGTAACGATTTGCATTTAAGATTCATCCATGTCTTTTCACAACTTCATGGCTCATTTCTTCTTATTATTGAATAGTATTCAACTGTATGGTTATACAATTTTGTTTGTCTCTTTATCCATTCACCTACTGAAGGGCATCTTGGTTGCTTCCAGTTTGGGGCAATTCTGAATGAAGCTGCTATAAACATTTGCATGTAGGTTTTTGTGTGGACTTACATTTTCAAATCAATTAGGTAATTAAACAGACTTTTGGCTAATCATGCCTCTTTTTGGTTTCACCTTTACACCCACTTCCAGAGAAGAGGGATGCCACCCGTTCTCATATATTTTGGGGTTCTGCACTGTAAATCAACTTTCTTCATGGCTTTCTACCTGTACATTTATGATTCAGCTTCCTCTGTTCTGCTAAGTCAAGTTACACTCTTCTATCAGCTTTCCAGCCTGAAAATTATATTACATAATTTTCTCTCCTAGTCCCATTATTTTTGTGAGTTTATACCTATTCTTTACTGTCATTTTAGTGGGGTGAAATGAAAGCTGATGTTAGTGTTCAACCCACCAAGTTCAACCAGAAGTATCGCTCCTTCCTTTCTCAGAGGCTGAGATTTGATCTCCCTGGGGATGGAGTAGGGAGAGCCAGTATTTGTAAATCATGGCTGCTCTGACTTTAGTCATGTGAAAAGGCCCTCTGCTCCAAATCTTGCTCCCAGGTGCCTGTCCCAGTCAGGGCCTCAGTCTCAACCTCCTGCCCTTAATGACTCCTCCCTTGGGAATTTGAAGGCTCAAACCTGTCAAGAAGAGAGGGGCATTGGCTTAACTTTATGAGCTAGAGGTCTCAGAGCAAGGTCATGTTTGCATATGGCTTGGTTAGGGGGAATGACACAAATGGCAGGGCTGAGGTTAGGGGCAAAGAGAGCGAGAACAACATGAATAAACCTGTCTCTGGCATATCCATTCTCATCTCTCTCTCTAACAGTGTCTTGAAGCAAACCATGGTGGGGAGAGGGGGAGAGAGAGTGATAGAGGTGGTGAAGTTCAGGGTTAGAGTCAAGAAATTGAATGGTTATTGAGTAGAATCACTGCCCTCTAATATCCTTTGCCCTTACCTCTTTTCACTCTACCCAGAGTGCCTTCTCCCTAGGCAATTCCATCCATTCAGTGCCCTCACTTGCATCTGATCCTTAGGACTCCCCAAGTTATATCTCAAGCCACAGTCCCCTTCTTGACCTCCAGTTGAGTAGCGATGCTTTGCCCTGGATGTACCACAGACATCATAACTGTGAGTACTCTGCATCATGTTTTCTTCTTCAGATCCAAGCCAATCATCTGTTTGGGGTTTTTAGTGATTCTTCACATTTCCACTTCATTTATATATCTTTTCATTGTTTCTGAGAACTGTTATGTATTTATTTGATAACTTTTAAATATCTTTGCTATCATGTTTTAGGTCTTTGAGTGGGAAGCAAGGCTGCTGTCTGACTTGAAACTTGAAAGAACACATATCTCCTGGGATTCATTTTTGAAAGGCCTCATGGTGTTCTTTCAACCCTCACGCATTTCAGGATGAATAAAATTCTGCCATCTTTGGAGAATGATGTTTCCCAGCCTCTTACAAGAGCAGTTTAGGGTCTCATGAGCACTTGGCAGTTTTTCTTTAAGTTTATTTTAACCATCATTCTTTCTTCTCCATCATTAGCTCATCTCTCACTGGAGTAAGAACATCTTCCCAGCTCTCTTACTACTTTCCCCTTTGGAAAATACACTGGAGAGTTTGTTCCCATGGGATGGTTGGGATGAAAATCTGGTTCCTAGGATGACTCCATAGCTATTTAATCAATTACCAGAGGTTTATGCAATGTTCTCACTGTCCGCAGTAAACATTTACTGCCTAAGGGACAGAGCCCAAATGCTTCATCCTGTAATTAAAGCCACTCGACATCTGCAGCATTACTCTTATCTTAGGGCTGCAAAGAGTCAGTAGAGCGAAGTTAGGAGTATGAGGTCTGCAGCCAGACCGTCTGGGTTCCAATCTGACTCTGACATGTACTTGCTGTGAGACCTTGGGCAAGTTACTTAACCTCTCTCTGTGCCACAGTTTCCTTCTCTGTAAAGTGGCAGTGATGGTAATAATAGTATGTACCTCACAAAGCTTTTGTGAAGATTAAATGAATTAATAAATCACAAGGGCTCTGAACAGTGTCTGGTGCTCAGAAAGTACTCCAGAGCTCCTCTCTGCATTCCAAGAGAGATCCTTCATTCCAACCAGACTGGACCACTCCCTGTTCCCCTTCCCAACTCTGAACTTCTGTTCAATAGAGTCTACAAGGGCACAGACAAAATTCTCCTCATCCTTCTCCTTTCTCTTTCTCCTTCTCTTTCCTCTATTATCAAAGATAGCTACCATTTATTGAACATTTGCTGCACACTCACTACTTTTCAAGTGTTATTTTTTCAAAACTCACAATAACCTTGGAAGGCTGGTAACATTATTCCTGTTTTATAAGTAAGGAAACATCCTTAGAGAGAAAAAGTAAGTGACTTTGCTAAATGGCAGAGCTGATAGTTTAACTGCATCCATCTGACTCTGTCTTCCAAGCAGGCTGTCTTTCCCTGTCTTATTATCAAGCATTCACTGTCTGTTCACCCCAATCTGTAAGGCCAACCTTGAGGTTCTTCATGTTGTGAATTATTTCACTCATGACGACTTTGGTCGCAAGTACTAGAAAGCACAACTCAAGCTGGCTTAAACCAGAAGGGAATTTGTTGTTCATGAAAGCGAAGTGTCTAGAGGAAAGGCAAACTTCAAGCAAGAGCAAATCCAACAGCTCATCAATATCCTCAAGGACCTGTTTTTGTTGTTCTCCTGCTCTGCCTTCTTTCATGGTCCTGGTCTCCTCCTGCTGCTGGCTCCCATGTGATCTCAGGATGGCTGTCAGCAGCAATCCAGGTACTTTAGGTTAGATTCCCCCAAATCCTGAGACAGGGCTATAAGAATAAGTAGTTTATTTCCTAGGAAATACTAGTGGGGAAATAGGAAACTGAGATGGAGAAGAGAAAAAGCCCATAAAGGGTTATATAGAAAATTACCTTTGGAAAACTAGAGTGCAATCATTGAGGAGTTTTGGGTAACCATGTAGACCTATGTATCAGAGTTACCCTGACAACCCCAGGAGCAGGCAGAGAAAGCTCCAGCAGCCAGAAAAAGCTTCAGGCCAAAAGTAAACAAGAGCTGGCAATTGGAAATGGGGCAGGGGATATGGGGAGAGCACCAAGTGCATATGTGATACCAGATGTGTGCTTCCTCAGTCATGCCCACCAGGAGAGGGAGTAATCCTTCCCACAGCCATCACACAATAGTCCTGGGCTGCACTCTGGTTTGTCCTGCTGAGGGCCTATGCCTACACCTGAACCAAAACCTGTGTCCAGGTGAATATACTGCCTGATTGCCTTAGTCTTCAATTACCGTCCACCCAGCAACCCATCACTGTGGCAAGAGATGGGGTCATTCTGACTGACTGAGGCAAACCAGGGCCTCCCTGGGTGTGCTGGGTGTGGGACTGGTCCCACCAGAACTGCGTGGCCGCTGTCCTAGAATGCTGGGAGGGTGAGAAGGATGCCGGGAAGCAAATGACAGTGTTCATCATATAAGTATTGCCTAGAATAAAAAGAATAGAATGGAAATAAAGCTTGGAAGAGGAGGAATACAAAAGAGAAGGAAGCCTAGGGCTGGGAGAGAACTTCGAAGGTCACAGAGCCTGATCCACAGGTGCTACTCCAATTCCCTCTTCATTTGTTCTCCAAGGTGACATTCGGTCTTAGCTCATATACTTCCAATGATAGGGAACCGACTCATTCACAGAGTAACCTGAATTAGTTCTAGAGACATCTCTAACCACTTAAAGTCTCTCATCATATGGGGTTGGAATCTTTCTTTCTGTGTCTTCTCTGGAGTTTCCAGGACACATCTGCTTCATCTGCCCTAAATCTTAGTTCTACGGGGACATGTAAACAGTGATTGCATTTTCCCTAAGACTTCCCTGGAACAAACTGACCCATCTCAGGCCTGTCTCCTCAGAGATGGTGGTCACAGAAGGGCTCCAATATCCAGAGCAGGGGTCTGGAGGAGGCCCTCAGGGCAGGCACCTTGGAGCTGGTGAAACGTCAAATGAGTCTCTTCCTGGAAGCATTGGCCAATCTCCAGGTCAGCCACAGTTTACTGCTTGGAAACAAATGGCCTCAGTCACAGGGAGGAGCCCCAGTTCCCTCATGGATGTTTACTTGGAGGATATGACCTCCCAGACATACAAACACTCTGCCTATCTCCCTCCCCAGCAGCAACCACAGGAGCTCTGAAGTGTCTGGTGATGGCCACTTGCTCTGTGGCTGTAGTTCCTGAGATCTAGGCTTCTCCCATCTGGCCACACACATCTAGACCTCACACCCAGACCCAGTCCCAAGCCCTCCTTCCCCCGGCCCCATAACTCGGAGGTCTGCAAAGGGTGAGGTGTACACGACAATAGAAGGAGTCAGAACTGGAGTCGGAATTTCTCCAATGAATCCTGCTCCACTGGGATGGGTGACTTTGCCTCTCAAAGCTTCATTTTCCTTTATGTGAAAAATAGAGAAAGGAACTTATTTGCAGAGGTGCTCTGGGAATGTAAAAGTACCAAGCATATGCTGGGTTCTTAACAGGTGTGTGTATTAGGATCCTTTATTGGTAACAGCATCCTTTGAAGGCACCAGATGGTAACTCTTCTGTCATAGAAATGCTTTTGAACTGCCTTTCTCCAAGATGTCCATACATATTGCTCAGATAGAGTAGTGGTCCTACCTTCTCCCCAACCTCCAACTTTTATAGACCCTGTAGAAGACATCGGTAGTTCTGTCTTCCCTCCTTGTTCTTGGGAACTGTCCCTAGCCCATTCACATGTCTGTAGAGAGAGCACATTGCTGGAGTTTACCCATTTCCTGGGTCTTCGTTGACCTCATGACTTTCTCCATGACTCGAGCTAGGCTAAACAGAGTTCTCTGAGATTCTTCATGTTAGAAATGGAAGAAACCTTGCTTCTCCAAGCTATGTAGATCTGCAACTGCTGGCAGCCACATGGAAAACACCAGCCTGCAGTAAGGGAACAGGGCTAACACACAGAAGCGAAGATAAAAGATATAGCATGTTTGAGTACGTGGGTCAGGTTTTCTTCAGCCCTGTCTGTCTCACCGCTTACTGGTGCAAACCATCCTTAGAATATAAAAGGAATGGCTCATTTGCCCCAGCCTGTTCTGAGATCCAGCTGATTGGACAGACTATGAGTAGACATTTGACCCAGAGGAAATCTACCCAGAAGCAGGATTGGTCTGATCAATTTGCGCCTCCTTGAACTGGGCCATAGAATGCCATGGTCAGAGATTAGCCAGTGCTGAGCACTTGAGGTAAACAGACAGAGACTTTGGGGGCAGGCACGTGAATTCTTATATAAGTAGAGATGGAACTCAGAGCAGAGACAGGAAAGAGGCTGGAAGAGGGGCTGCCTTGGTTCCTGACGGCTTTCCTTTCCTGTTTTTACTCCCCTAGTCCTGCACTGCCTGCCCTCAGGCATCATAAGCTATTTCTGAATGCATTTGACAAATCTTCCCTTTCACTCAAGCTACTTTGAGAAGGCTCCTTTTCCATGCACATCCCCTTCATTTTTCCTCAACACAGCTCAAGATGTAGGCAATAAACAAGAGTCTGTGCTCACCCATAGTGGGCACTAGAGAATGGGTCCCTATGTGACCTGGGAATTTACGCTCAACTTTTTTTTTTTCAGTTGAGATATACAGCAGTCTCTCCTTATCTGTGGTTTTGATTTCCACAGTTTTAGTTACCCGCAGTCAGCAAAGGTCTAAAGATGTTAAATGAAAAATTCTAGAAATAAGCAGTTCATAGGTTTTAAATTGCACGCCATTCTGAATAGCATGATGAAATCTCATGCCATCCAGCTCCGTCTTGTTGGGACATCAATCATCCTTTTGTCCAGCGTATCCACACTGTATTTGCTACCTGCCTGTTTGTCACTTACCCATCTCAGTTATCAAATCGACTGTCATGGTATTTAAGTACTTGCATTCAAGTTACTCTTATTTTACTTAATAATGTCTCCAAAGTGTAAGAGTAGTGATGCCAAAGAGAAGCCATAAAGTGTTTGTATAGATAGGAAAAAAACATAATATATATAGGGTTTGGTACTATCCATGATTTCAGCATCCACTGGGGTCTTGGAACATATCTCTCATGGATAACAGGGGTCTACTGTAATTTACATGCACAAATTCATTCTTTTAAAGTGTAGGATTTAGTGTTTTTTAGTATACTTACAGAGTTGTGCAATAATTATCACTAATTCTAGAGCATTTTCATGACCACAGAAAGAAACTCCCCACACGTTAGCAATCATTCTCCATTTTTCCTCCTGCTCTCCCCAGGCCCTGGTAACCCCTAAACTGCTTTTTCTGTATATATAGATTTACCTATTTTGATAAATAGAATCATATAAATGGAATCATACAAAATGTGGTCTTTGGTGTATGATTTTTTTCAATTAGCAGAATGTTTTCAAGGTTTATGTTGTAGCATGTGTCATTACTTCATTCCTTTTTATAGCTGAATGATATTCACATTTTGTTTATCCATGTATCAGCTGGTGGACATTTGGATTGTTTCCACTTTGGGGCTATTATGTATAGTGCTGCTTTGAACATGTGTGTACAAGTATTCGTTTGAGTACCTATTTTTAACTCTTTTCGGTATATACTTAGAAGTGGAAGTACTGGGTCATATGGTAATTCTATTTAACTCTTTGAGGAACCACCAAATCTGTTACATTTTACATTTCCACCACCAATTTCTCCACATCCTCCACCAACATTTGTTATTTTTCTTTCTTTTTCTTTCTTTCTTTTCTGTCTTTCTTTCTTTCTTTCTTTCTTTCTTTCTTTCTTTCTTTTAAAAAAAAAATACCATCCTAGTGATTGTGAAGTAGCATCTCATTATGCTTTTGATTTGCATTCCCTTAATGATAATGATGTTGAGTATCTTCTCATGTGCTTATTGGCCATTTGTATGTCATCTTTGGAGAAATATCTATTCAGATCCTTTGTTCATTTTCAAAAATGGATTGTCTATTTGTAATAGTTCTTTTATAGGTTCTGAATATAAATTCCTTATCAGATATATGATTTGCAAATATTTTCTCCCATTCTGGTCATTTCCCTTTCACTTTCTTGATAGTGCCCTTTAAAGCACAAAAAAATTTTAAATTTTGATGAAGTCCAATTTATCTTTTTTTTTCTTTTGTTATTTATGCTTTTGGTGGCAGATGTGAGATACACTCAGAGTCTTTTACCTTAAGTTCAAACTCTTTCCATCTGTGGAGTTCTAAATTTTTCCTGATGTTTGCGAATGTCTTTTTTATTACTTGCATCTTGAGCAAATCTGTCTCAGATTATAAATTCCCAGGGAATAATGATCAACTCTGTAAAACAAGTCTACACTGTGTAATTAATTAAAGCTTTAATGATGGTTGTAATAATGACCCAGGGATCAGTAAGTTCTCCCTTGGGTCTAACTGCATATCGTAGAACAAATTCATTTCTCCTTCACAGGTTCTAAGGGGGACTTTGATGCACATGCCCCAGAAAAAGGGGAGACTCTTGGACACAATAGAGACGATTAGGAGTAGCTGGTCTGCTTGGAACTTGCTCACCAGTAGCAAGAATTTCCACTGAGGCTGACTTTCCATCAAGCCAAAGGCAGTGGTTTGTGTTGGGACAATGGAGGGCGCTGGGAATTGACACTGCCTCTTTCACTTCAAGAGAGAAAACTGTGCTGCCTGGGCAAGATCAAGGCTCCAGCACTGTCAGCTCTGGCTAAGGGTATTAACATGGGCAAGGCAGGCAGGTGCAGGAAACTGAGGAAGGTGACTGCTCAGCTCCTGGTCTCTAGAAACAATTTCTGCAGACTGCAGCTCTTTTTGGTCAGCTGACTTCCTCTGTAGGAAGCTTGTCTCTGGGGATCTTTCTCGGCTCTGCCAGGGCAAGCCTGCCCTAAATCAGGCACACCTTCTGCCAGAGAACAGGGACTACGACTGACCAGCTTCGGATTCCAGTCTGCCTTACACTCATGGACATTGGCAAAACTCGCTAACACATTCTGATCCGGCAGCATTTAGAGAGCTCCTACTATGTGCCTGTGCCACCACAGGGCCTTCGTCCAGGACCTCACCAGTGAGCCTGGCACACTGTGGGGTTTTGGGCTAGTATTTGGAGGGAGAGACCAATGTCCCTGCTAAACTCAGAGGCCTTGGAAAGAGCCTGGGCTTTGGTGTCAGAACAGTTTTTACGTTAAATTACCAATTAATCCAAGTGTGATTTGGATAAATCACTTAACACCTTCAAATGTCTCTCCCATAAAGAATGGTGTGGGAAAATGATGTTACTGATGTCACGGGGTGGCTGTGAGAGCAAACAAGGTGAGACAAATAAGTGTCTAAGGTCCGATAGAATGGGCTTGATAAAGAGAAGATACTGTAATCCTTTATATAGAGCCAGTTTTCAGCCCTGGTCTTGCTTAATCGCTTCATTAATCTCCTAAATTGGCACCTCAGCCCAGATCTTCCTCCTGAAGGTAAGAATGAATATCCAATTATTCCCAGGCCTGTCCATCCAGAGTGTCCGGGCACCCCAACTCAGCACGCCCATGCTAAACTCCTCATCTATCCCTGAAAACTTGCTTCTCTTCCCATGTTTGCAGTCTCAGAAAGACCTGACCATCCAGCAAGTGACCTGAGCCAGAAATCTGGGTGTCGCCCTAGAGCTTGGCTCTTCCAAATTCCCCATATCAACTCAGTCACCAAACCCTCCTTGACATTTCTCAGTTGTATCCTTCCCTCTCTGTCCCATGGCTCATGTGGGACTCCATCTGTTTCCTGGGACACAGCAACATCGCGCGGTTCCTCTCCGTGTCTTCCCAGCGTCTTTCTTACACCAACTCCCATAGGCTTTTACCCCTAGACTGCTCTCATCAAGTCCTCCAGTGCCCGCCACCATGCTGAGTCCAACAATTCCCAGTGCTCGTCTTCCCTCCCCCACTGGCTGTATTTGACACAGTGGACCTCTTCTTGTCTTCAGATACCTTCTTCACTTCATCTCTAGGACACTTGCTTTGCCTGATTTCTCTCCTAACCCTCAGACTGCTTCCTCTCAGTCTCCCTTGCTGGTTCACTATCATCTCGATAATTTCTAGATATTGGTGTTCCCTGAAGTTATTTCTTAACTTCTATTTTCTACCTAAATTTACTCCGTGGGTGAACTCCTCCTGTCCTGTGAATTTCAATACCATCTCTATGTTGATGATTCTTCGTCCTTATCCAGACCTCTCTCTTTAATTTGTATCTCTAACTGCCTATTTGATATTTCCATTAGAATGTCAAACAAACATCTGAAATGAACCATATTCAAACCTGAGCTCCTAATCTTTCCCACAAACCTGCCCTCCCGCAGTTCGTCTCCCTGCTCTCTGTTAATGACAACTCTCTTTTCCCGGTTACTTAAGTAAAAAAACAGTTGGTATCATCTCTCATATGCCACAGGAAATCTTTCAGGAATTCTATCAGCTCTACTTTCAGAATATATCCAGCATCTGACAAGCTGGCCTCAGCCTCCATCATCTCTTGCCTGGATTACCACAGTGGCTTCCAGCCAGTGTCCATGCTTCTACCCTCTCTTGCTTCTAAGTGGAAGTCAGATCATGTCACTCCACTTAGAACCCTCCAGTGCCCCTCCATATCACGCCCAATAAAAGCTACACTCCTTACAATGACCCAAAAGGCTCTGTGTGGAACCCCATTTCCTCTCTAAACCTTACCCGCTTCTACTTTCCATCTTGCTCTCTTGGGTCCAGCTCCATGTCCTTTAAACATGGCCAGCCTACTCCTACCTCACAGCCTTTGAACTTGCTATTTTCTCTCCCTGGAATGTTCTTCCTCCTGATATCCCCAAGGTTTTATTCCCCCATTTCAGAGAAGCCTACCCTGACTGCCTTATCTAAAATATCAACTTCTGGCTTTTCTTATCCTCCTTTCCTGTTTATTTTTTCTCCTTAGCACTTACATTTTTTAATATGTTACTTCTTTTATTTATTTATGTGTTGTGATGGTTAATTTCGGGTGTCATTTTGACTGGGTGCCCAGACACTTGGTTAAATAATATTCTGAGTATGTCTGTGAGGGTGTTTCTGGATGAGATTAACATTTAACTTGGTAGACCAAGTAAAGCAGATTACCCTCCCTGATGTGGATGGGCTTCATACAATCCTTTGAAGGCTGAATAAGAAATAATTTTCTTTCTCAACTTGATAGTCTTTGAGCTCAGAAATTGGTCTTCTCCTGCCTTCAGACTCAGACCTAGACTGCATATAGATATAGATAAATATAGATGTAGATGTAGATGTATATATATATATATATATATATATATAGAGAGAGAGAGAGAGAGAGAGAGAGAGAGAGAGAGAAATAGATACCGATATAGATATAGATACAGATACAGATATAGATATGGAGATAGATATAGAGATATATAGTTCCTTTTGGTCCTGTTTCTCTGGAGAATCTAGGCTAATATACTTGTCTATTGTCTGAATTCTTCCACTAAAATGTAAGCTTGCTGAGAGCAAAGATTTTTGTATGTTTTGTCAACTGTTTTATCTGCAGTACCTAGCACAGAGTCTGTACAAAGTAAAGTTTTGGTGAATAAATAACTCCTCTCTGGTCTCTGCTTGCTAGGCCCTCCGCTCCAGTCTATGTTCCACATTGTAGCCAAGGCGTCCTGTCAGAAGCACCTATTCAATCACACCATTTTCTCAACTAAGAATTTAGTGGCCTCAGACCGTGTGATCGTGCAAAGTTGTCCAACATGCCTTGACAGTTCAGGGCAGTCCAGGGAAGGCTGATGATGGATAAATCTACACTGGAAATTTTCCAGGCAGGTGAGATGTCAGGCCAATGGGACCAGTGGAATGCTGACAAGAATGATTGACAAGATATACCAAGATATATAAAGTGTATGCGGAAAGAAGAAAAAATAAGAGTAAAAGAAAGGGGAGTGATGGAGTTGGAAGGAGAGGAATGATGGTCAAAGAGGGATGTTTGCATTTTCAGTGTCCGGAGATGGGTGGTTTGGAGTGTGAGGACTGGAGTGCTGTGGAAGTGAAGGTCACTGGAGATGAGGTCCCTGGTGATGGTCCCAAGGAACTGAGAGGGCGGGATGGTGATGGACCATAATATTATTTCTTTTCAACTTTTGGAAGTGAAAAGAGGCATCTTTAATTTACAATCCACACAAAAATAACAGGCATGAGCCTAGACTTCCCTGAGCCGACTGAGACATGTACTCATGCTAATGCTTAGCCACTTGGGCTGATGACAGGCCTCAGGATGGAGAAACAGACGATGCCCTGGTGTGACGTCATCAGGACCCAATGGGGCATACAGGTAGTCGAGCACAGAGTGGGGAAAGGTAGCATGGCCAAGAATCTCACCAAGGGGGAAGCCCAGGTAGGAAGTTCTGCTGGGGAAGGTGGAGAACACAGACTCCACCTCCAGACCTGGTGGGGGTCGTTAAGCTAGACAATGAGATTTTCTCAACCTCATATACCAGTCACACTTTTTTGGACTTTCCCAAGCATTTTTTTTTTTTCCAGCCTCGTAACTTTCTTGAGAGTTATCTACTGTGTTTCCCTTTTTCAGAAAGCAAGACCAAGGCTGAATGTGATTTTGGTGGTTGACACAAGGCAAACCAAAGAAACCCCTGAAGTAGGGTTGCCAGATAAGATACAGGGGGCCCAGTTAAATCTGAATTTCAGATAAACAACGAATAGCTTTTTAGTATAAGTATGTCCCAAATATTGCACAAGACATATTAATACAAAAAAAAATCATTTATCTGAAATTCAAATTTATCTGAGCAACCTTGTTTTTGTTTATTTGTTTGTTTATTGTTTTGTTTTGCTAAATCTAGCAATCCAGAAGGGAGTAGGCCAGAGTGGCTGTGTCAATCAGAAAGCCTTGTTAGTGGCCCAAGAGGCTGGGAGGGCAGGGCCAGATCTGAGTGTGACTGAGAGAAGAGTGTCAGCTAGAGGAGGGTGGTCAGTATAGGGAAAGGACTCCAAACTGACAGGGTCAGACGGTAGACAGAAGGGCCAATGTGCTGAGTGTAAATGGCTTTCTACACACTGGCTCATGATCAGATAGAGCCTTAGAGCCTTCAAAGTGTGTTCATATCTGTAATTTTAATTGGACCCTCCAGCTCTGGGCAGTAGGCACAGCATAGATTCCTATGCCCAGAGCACGGATGAGAACACTGAGGTTCGGGGAGGTTTTGGAGTTGAACTCACAAAGGAGGGGTTCTTAGGGAGGGGCACCAGCTCATGTAGGAGCCATAGCAAACCCTAAAACAGGGCCTGGGGAGCATGCTGCCTTCCTCCCACTAAGGGGGCAGGTAGGGTACAGGGGGAGGGGAATCAGCCTGAGAGAGCAACATGGGGAGGGAGGGAGAGGCAGGGAGGAGAAAAATGACCAAAGCTCAGGATCCACTAGTAAATCATTAGCCTTTGCCAGAACACAGAAGCTGTGAACTGAAATAATGAAATAAAATATAGGAAAAATAAAATATAATTAAGCAAAATAAAAAGGAATAAAGGTGCCAAACGCTCTGATATTCAGGAGAGTTTGAACTCTCCTGGGGCCTGAGGTCAGCTCAGGGACAAAGCCTTTAGCTAACAACTGGGGAGCACACGGGCAGCAGGGGCCAGTAGCTTCGGGCGGCCAGGGCTACACTCCTCACTCTGCTCACTCCCTCAGTGACCTTATGACATCTCTTATCTCTTTGGGCCTCACTTTCCTCTGCTATAAAGTTCAGGGTGAGCTGAACAGTGGTTCACAGTGTGGGTTCTTCAGAGGAGCTTGGAGAGACAGTCAAGCTAGTTTCCAATTGTCAAGAGACAATAGGGGCTGCCCCAGGTGCTGGGGTCGGTGCCTTCATTCACCAGCATGAACTGTGTGCCAGGCAACCTGCCGCGCGCTGGGCAAGGTCTCTACCTTCAGGGGACCTACATCCTGGGGTGTGTTTGGGTGGAGTGGAGCAAGACAGACAATAAATAAATGAGCAAGAAGGCAACACTGAGTTGAGACCTGAATGTTCTGTGCATCCAGACAAATGTTTAAGGCTGAATGGTCCAGGCAGTGCAGATGGCCAGCACAGAGACCCTCAGGGCGAACAAGCTGAAGGTGTTAGAAGAACAGAAAGAAGGCCAGTGACTAGAAAGAAAGTGAGGAAAGTAAGAGAGAAGGGTAGGTTTCTGCAGAGTTGGTGCACAGGGCAGGGCAAGGACTCTGGCTTTTTTAGAGCGTGGGGGAAGCTGTTGTAGGGTTTTGAGCAGCTCATAATAGTATCTGATAGATGGTTTAAAACAGTGGCTTAAGAAATAAATACATGTTGAGGACACTATGTTAAGTGAAATAAGCCAGGCTCGGAAGGACAAATACTACAAGATTTTACTTAAATCTAACAGTAGAACTCATAGAAGCAGAGAGTGAAATGGTTGCCAGGGCTGGGAGGAGGGGGAAATGAGGAGATATTAGTTAAAGGGTACGAAGTTTCAGAAATACAAGATGACTGAGTCCTAGAGATCTACTGTATAGCAATGTGCCTATAGTAAACAATATTGTATTGTATACTTAAAAATTTGTTAAGAGAGTAGATCTTATATTAAATTTTCTTATTGCAAAAAGAAAAATATATGTTATGTCATGACCAAGTATACCAGGTATGTATATAAGTGTGTTTTTTTATAAATGAAAAAAGAGTATCACAAACCAATAGATATCTTGTGCATTGTATTCTGATAGTTTCAATTCTTCTATTACAATAAAACAAAAATCAGGTCATGACCCATTAAATTGATTTTACAACCCACTCATTGATTGTAGTCTATAGGTTGTACTGATTTTAGAATATTACTCTGGCCCTGGGGGTAAAATATATTGTGGGAAAGTGGATAAAGGCAAGAGAAGCAGCAGGGAGAGCAGTGAGGAGGGTGTTATAGAAATTCAAGGACAGGAAGATAGAGGATTGGACCGGGATTTTGGAGATGAGGACAGAAGCATGTGGGCAGACACAGGCTATATCTTAGAAGCAGCATGGACAGGACGTATTAATGAATTAGATGTAAAGGGAGAGAGGGGGAGGAATTAGTAATGACTTCATTTAGGGCTTGAGTTGCTGGGGGACAGCAGTCCTGATTACAGGTATGAGTTACCCTGGCAAAGGATCAGACTGTAGATAACCAAAGGTTCTGCTTGGGCCACATCAAATTCAGTGCAATTTCACTCCTCTTAATTGTTCCTGCTCAGAGCTTAGAGTCAGCTCCAGAGAAAATACACAACAGGTAGAAAGCAACCCTATAGTGAAATGCTAACGCAAAACAAAAATCTTAGTTAATATCTACTCAGGGCTTACTTTGTGCCAGGCACTGTGAAGAGCATTACACATATCCATTTAATTCTCAGGATAATGATATGAAATAGGTGCTATTATTATCTTCATTTTACAGAAGAGGTACAGAGAAATTACTTTCCTTGTCCTTAGTCACACAGCAAATATGTGTATAAGCTGAGATTTAAACCAGTACTGCCTGACTGCAAAATATAGCTCCATCAAGGAAAGACCTACTCCGTCTCTGGAGAAGAATGAATCTTTACTTGGAAAGATGGCCACATTATATTGCAGAGTTGAAAAACAGAAGCAGGATTCAGATCATAAACAGTACATTCAATTTTTGATCTGCTTCTGTGTGTAAATTATGTATGTATATATGCACAGATAAAAAACTAGAATGGTGTACATAACAAAGCTAGCACTGGTTATCATTGGCTGGTGGGATTGCAGGTGGTTTAAATTTTTGACAATGATAATACATAGCCATTGTAAAAAAAAATTCTTTTAAAATTAGGAAAAATAAGTTGAGACAGTGTGCCGTGCATCTAGAATGCATGTGATATAGACACATGGGACAAGTGAAATGTGTGTTTTTATGGAGTCCTCAGAAGACCTGGACGCTCATCTTGGTACTACCTGTGACTCTCTGTGTGGCCTTGGGCAGATCTCAACAATCCCCCTCCACCACCACCACAGGGTCTTCAGAGAAGGATCTTAGGGAAAGTGCCCAGGAGCAGTGGTGTCCTGGTTAATGCTTAACAACCAGCTCTTCAAAAAAAAAAAAAAAAAAAACAAAGAACAAAAAATCCTTGATTTATAGCATTCACTGATTTCCATGGTATAAATACTCCCACCAGTTTCAAGTTTGTACTCATGTGACAAACACAAATTAAAGGAGATACACGGCAGCACACAATTGTATAGCCTTTCCACCATGAAAATACAATATGTAATTCACCTCAAGAGCATAGATAGCAAAAGATAATCAAATTATTGGGGAATGATGAATTTTGAATATGTATTACCTTTGTTTTTAATATAATTTATTTAATTACAACCTTACATAATTTAATTTTTAATGGTGGCTGTGTTTAACAACTGACTGACAAAAATCCCTAAAAATTTAACAACTGGCTCTTACGAGTCCAGCATACCACTACCTAGGAGCCTTTTGGGCTCTGACCGGCTGAAGGTCTATGATTAGAAGGAGCTATGAGCCCACTAAGGCCACTGAAGGTGAGAACCGAGCCCACCCCAGCTCTTTGGCCCCACAAGTCATCTTGGCCTGAATCACAGAGTCTGGAAGGAGAGAGAGGAAGGGGCACAGGAGTGAAAGCTCCATCCAGGAAGGCGAGCGGCAGGAAGGGCTGGCGGCATCAGCGTAATCACGGGGGCTGTTTTTCTGTCTTATCAATGGCAGCGGCAAGGGAAAACAATATCCCTGACTTAATTTTACTTCATGAGCCAACAGGAAAACCCCCCGAGTGTGAGTCTGTGATGCGTTGGCCAATTTGGGTGGGCCTGGAATCCTTTCCCAGCCCTGAAATTTTATGTTCTTCCTGCCTCTGCTTTCCATCTTCCAGCATGCTGATTACACAGCTCTGAGTCTCAGCTTCTCCTTCTCTGAAATGGCCTAATGTTCCAGGTCCTGGAAACTTTGGAGGGAGCGGTTGCCTGTCTCTAAGCATGAAGACCACAGCAGAAACAAGGCCAGCCTTCTGGCTCCTTGGCTTTAGGTGTCCTGCATGGACACCGCCCATTCTCCACGTCGCCTTCACTTCAAGAGCTATGTAGGTGCTGAACATATCACCTACCTTTAGCAGATTTGAAAACTGAGGTCCAGGGAGGTCAGGGAGTCTGCCATAGTGTCAAGAGAAGTAACTGCACATACATTTGATAAAATGAAAAAGTCTGAAATCAAGTGTTAGGGAGAGTGTGGACCCACAGGACCTCTTATGCTAGAAAATATTTAGACGTATCTTGTAAAAGTGAACAATTATGTATCCTACAATGCAGCAAACGCATATATTCAAGAGATACTCTTGCAAATGTATGTGAGGAAGAGTCCTAGTTTCACTGCTGCAGAACCATCAAGAGGAGAGTGGCCGGATAAACTGTGCTATAGTCACAATGGAATAGAACACAGCTATCTAAATGAATGAATTATAGTGGCATACCTCAATATGATTAAAATTTATCAGTGCTATGTTAAGTGAAATAATCAAGTCACACAGATGTCAAACAGCATGATACTCTTTTAATAAAGTTAAACAACAAATCGAAGATATATACTTTTAGAATACATATACATCTAAGAAAAAACTATAAATAGGAAAGCAAGGGAAAGATTCCATATGGTGATTATCTTTGGTTGGAGGAGCCTGGGGATTTGCTAAGGGTAGACCTCATAGGTGGATATTCTATTGTCAAATTTCAAGATTTTATGTTAGCTGGTTTGTTCACAGGGACTTACTAAATTAATAAACAAACAATTAAATAAACAGTAATATTACGAAGCTGAGGTTATGGCTAATGGTCTTCCGTGAGCCTGGAAGGAGAAGGCTGGCACTGGAAATCAGAAGACTTGGCTGTTGCCACTAAATCAACAAATCGAAATCACAGAACCAGAGGAACAAAACAAAATCGCAGAACCACAAGCCATGTGATTTTCCTGTTCTAGGTGTCAGTTTTCATGTAAGTAAAATGAGGTTTTTGAGTCCTTCTATTAGTTGAGCTAGAGCAGGCTCTGCTGCTGTGACAAATAGCCCCAATCTCACTGGCTGATCACTAGAAGGTTTGTTTCTAGCTCCCCGTGCTGTCTGAGAGGTCCTCCTGTCAGCTTTCCTGAAATGCTGACTTAGGGGTCTGGACTCTGCTGTCTTGGATTCTTCACTTCTCTCCCACCCTCTGCCAGAATGGTGATGCTGGGTGGAAAGAGGTTAAGGAGAAAGGACTGACCATTTTATAAATATCATAATATTGTGCGAACACCCTCTAGTTGAGAATAAAAGAGAAAATATCTAATGAGTGTGTGTGAGAGTGAATGTGGGAACTGTGATGACAAAAAGCCTCTTTGATAAAGTAATTTTTTCACCTGGGTCTTGAATGGTGAGAGGAAACTGCCAGGAAAACTAAAAAAAGAGACTCTTCCTGGTGGGGAAGAGCATGTGCAAGGCACGGAGGCAAGGAAGGCCTTGCTTGAGTGGGAAAAGTCCTGTTGTTTCATTGTGTTAGAGGGTAGGTTACCCATGTGGTGTCAGGGGTTGAGGGTAGGTCATATCTGCAGTTAGGGTAGAAAGGTGGTCAGGAGTCATGGTCAAAAGGGCCTTGAATGTCATGCCCAGTAGATGTTTGGACTTTATCCAGCGGGCAGCCATAGAAAGATTCTAAGTAGGCAAGGAAGGCCAGAGAGTAACTTGAGGGGCAGTTTCAGTTTCAACACCTCCCAAAGTTTCCATTAGCAAGCTTCTCTTCCATTCTTGGATGTGGACAAGACTTTTACCAGTACGATGTTGGGAGCTCTGTGCAGTCAACTTTGGGGTGAATGTCTTAATCCTTATCTCCCAAACACATGCCCCATGAGCCTAAAGACATAGATATTCTAGAGCCACTCTCCCTTGTCCCTCACATTTGACCACTGGTCCTAAGTGATCAGACATTTTTCCAGCACTGAAGGTCTGGGGTCTCTTCACAGGTTGAGGCTATTGATAAAATGTATATGGCTTGTTTTCTAAAGAAAAGTAGATACGAAATTGGAAGGAGAGGAGAAAAGTCATTGCTGCCTATAGTTCCTTTGTGAGGAAGAGCCCATCTCTGCCCTGCCACTTTTCTGAGGGCCATGGAACTAGATCTGCTAAGCTTACTCCTATGACTTGTAGGAATCAGAAGTCCAGGGGCTTCTGCCAGTTTGCCTCAGGCCACGCACAAAGGCCTAGGCAGAGAACCCTGGGCTTCTGACACCCCCTCATGCCTCTCATGCCCACCTCACCACGTCCAGCCTTGAAACCAAGCAAGTACTCTCTGAGGGCCTTCCAGAGGTGAGGTCATTCAAGTGTCCAGTGCCTTCCTGTGTGTTGGGATTCAAGCCACAGTAGAAAGATTTTACACATGAAGACGCTGTCCAGCAGAGGATACTCAACTTGCCAATGTCACACGGCTAGGCAGGGGACAGTCTCCAAAGGCCCAGGCATTTTCCATAACTCAGAACCTGTATGGAGTAGCTGGCTGAGTTCATGGATGTCGCCACCTTTTGTGATTCTCTTATAGTCAGGAGTCTATAAGGGAGGGACTGGAGTGGTCAGGCTGTCCCTATGGTTTTACCATCGGAGCACTGCACAAAGATATCTGGGTTTAGTGGTGCTGAACTCTAGCTAGCATCCAGCTAGTTATATGTCCTGGCAACAAGGGGCTGCATCCATGGGAATAGAAGAGTCGTGTGTGTGTGTGTCTTGTGATGTGTGTGTGTGTGTGTGTGTGTGTGTGTGTGTTTGTAGTAAGAATGAAAGTTACCATGTAAGTTAGAGTGCCCTGGGAAGGTACTTATAAGTCAGGGATGGCAAATCGTTTTCATCTGGGTCAATTCCACCCTTATTAGAGACACAGAGTGCTGTGCTAAGAAGGAATCTGAAGTCATGTCTGGGAAGGAGCTCTGCACTCAGCTCTGGGTGGGGGATGGGCAGTAGTGCATGTAAGGAAAGTATTTGCCATTTTGCTATCACTGCTGTAAACTGACACCTTCTGTGTCAACACACAGCCCACAGGAACCCAATGCCCAGTCTTGGCCCAGAGGAGAGAACCGCAGCCTCCCCAGTGTGTCCTTTGCTGTTTATTCCTGAGGCATTGAGTGCAGGGAAGTTCAAGAGGGTTAGGAATTCCTCCGCATTATAAGTCACTAGGAGATGTTTTTTAGAGAAATAATCAGCAACAATTTGCATTGGATTGTGAAGGCCCCTCTTTTTCCTCTTCTCATTTCTGCTTGCCTTTCAAGCCAAATTAAAGTCTGATTCCCCCATGAAAACCCCTCCTTGCTCTCCTTACCCAAGTTTCTCCTGCTTCTCTGAGCTCAGAGCTCTTGGTTTGAGACTCCGCCAGACACCTATCAGATCTGTTGCCTGGGCAACTTTAGGGGCAAACACTTCAAACACTTCCCTTCATGCATCCTATTCCCAACCACCATTCCAGATAAATTGGAAGTTACTGTTATTGATTGTTAATATTACACTTCCTTGCCATACGACTGCTTATTCACAGCTAGCAATGCACCTTCCTGTTCACATCCTCATCTGACTCTGGTAGTCACTAATTGAGAAAACTGAGGTTTACAGAGAGGGAGACTTGCCCAAAGCCACTCAGCCAGATTTCTTTTCTACAAATCCTTTCTGCTCTCCATTGTCCTAGTCTAAAGACCACGGGGTGGACGGAATCACCAGAAAGGGAAGGGGACAGGGACTCAAGCCTCACGTGGGAGTTCCCTCCTACTTGCAGTTCTGAGGACAATGTATGGGGCCAGAGCTGCCACACCAGGAGACTGCTAGACTAGGGCTGGTGAGGGGAGAACTAGGATGTGGGTAGATTAAGAGCAAGCAGCTTAGCCGTCGGGCTTCGCGGATGACCCTAGGCAAGTCCTTTTCTTTCTCTGTCCATGGTGCCTCCTCCTCTATAAAGTGAAGGCTCGAGCTAGGACCTCTCTAACATTTTAAATGCAAGGCTTCTCAATGTATATATTATAGGGAGTGGGGGGTGGTATAGAGTTTGGGCCTAGCCCAGTTGTCTGAGCCTGATACCCAGGCCTCTGATGCCAGGTCACCCTAATCCATCACTACCACCCCCATCCCAAAGGATGTACTGTCTCAGGGAATCCTGAAAGGCCAACTAAGGAGCTGACCTCAGGTCAATCAGCTGCTATCCAAGCAAACTGCCTGTCAGTTGCTTAAATTTATTGATTGTCCACTGGGTACAGTCCCACGTGTTGAGCAGGTGTGCTGTGGGCAAGGGGAGGAAGAAAAATACAAAACCAAAGGAGCCATTCAAGCTTCAAAGGAGAGCATAATTTGGCCATTCTTCTATCCCTGCTTTCAACCATCAACCTAGCAAACAGTTTTGGATTATCTATCCACATATGCACCAAACCCTGTGTAGGGGATAGGGTGGGTGGGGGTTGTGAAAGGGGCAGAGACCATCAGTGTAGTCACGAGATATGACAAGCAAGCTTGAGAGCATCAAATCACTCTAAAGGACAGGGAACACAGACCACATCCCTCTCTAAGCAGGTGTCAGAATCACAGTCTTAGGCTGAGAACCATGACAGAAGGGTTTTGTGTGGCTAGCACTTTAGTTCTCCACAGGCTTCATCATTACCTATTTATTGCTTTATACCTGGTGGTACCTGCCTGACCCCTAAAGTAATTTGAATTTGCAACCTATGCTAGCAAAAAATGCCAGCACTTTAACTCAATAAGACTATCCTCACACAGAAGAGCGGGGGCCAGAGGCAGAGAGCTCTGGGCTGGAGATGGGTGCCTCTAGGTTTTTCTACATCAGGGTTTCCTCTGGGCTCCTCAACTGCCTGCTTGTACAATTAGAAGATGTCCCTTCTCTGAACAGTTTTCCCTCTAAAATCTAGAGGAAAGTCTAGATCAGTGGTTCCACATCCCATCCACCATCACTCTGCCCCACCACACCTTGGAACCTCAAAGATAGCAGAATTCCAGAGATGACCCCACATATTTTCAAGAGTAAAATGGTTATCACATTTATTCCTAACAAATGCTTAACTTCTCTTTAAACAAATGGGTTTAACACTTTTAAAATATAAAGGGCACTGTATAGATGTGTATGATGAATAAACATATTAAGATACAATTGGTATATGTGCTATCATTTGTGTACATAATCACAAATTGTTTGATAGGCAAAAATCTTTGAAAACAATCAAATAAGACAGAAAAAAATCGAAGTTGTTCTTGGTGACATGGTGGGAAAGGGCATCTTTGGTCATCACTGAAGTCCTTTCAGATCCTAGAACCCACAAATGTGAGTAGATGCAGGTTGTGGGAGAAGTCCTCTTGGACGGGGATGGAGGAGAGCTGATCTTTACGGAATATCTTCTGATTATCAGGCTCAAACTGGTAAACTCATGAACATCCCCAGATGTAGAATGGTGACTGTCTCCATTTTTTAGGTTCATTCTTAGAGGTTAGGTGGCATGCTGAGGTTACTCAGCTAGAAGGCAGCAGGGCTGGCACTTGAAGGTGGGTGGAATTGCTCCAAAGCCAGGTTTGAGGTGGGAGAGGCGACTCGGTCCCCTCAAGGAGCTTTGTGGCTAGGTCTCTGGCGTGGACGCAGCAAAAGCACTGGATGACTACGGGAGAGTGAGAGGGCCCAGGGATTTGGGGGTGAGCCAGTTGGGGGCGGGGCGAAGCTCACTCCAGGCATATTTGAACTAGCTGGGTCGTCCTGGGGCGGGGGGCTGATAGTCGTCTTCCAGAGCTCCTCTGGACCCATGTGGGGTCTTGGCGACTCGCAGAGGCACCCGGGGGTCCGCGGAGAGGAAAGGGGCGAAAAGCAAGGCTGGCCCAGAGCAGAAATAGGAGAGAGAAAAGGGGAGGGGAGAAGGAGAGGGAAGGGGGCGGGGAGTTCTTCCTGGGGCAGGAA
>NW_024344378.1:51862276-51885813 GCF_902729225.1 Pteropus medius | reverse complement strand
AAGACAGAGTATGAGAAAAGTGGGAAAGTAGGGGAAAAAAACGAGTGAAAATGAAATAATTGGAGAGGATTCGGAAAGAATGAGAGAAGAGAACGGAGAGCAGAGGTAGATGAGCTTGATCAGGCCAGGGCTGTCCTGACCACTCGCAGCCTCTGCGAGCAGGGGAGGCGGCGCTGGGGGCGGGGTGGGGCTTGGAAGGGGGCCGTCCAGGGGCGGGCCAGCAGAGAACTGCATTTGTAGATAGCCCTCATTTCCCCGCTCGCCGCGCTCCCGCTACTTCATATTCAATGAGACAGCCAATGGAGGGCAAAGACGGTGCCAGAAGGGGCGCGGGCTCCGTGGGCCCCACCCCGGGAGCGGCCACCAGAGGGGTCAGCACTGAGGCAGATAGCGGATCGCGGGGCGGGACGGGGCGGGGCGGGCGGTGCGAAAGGGGCGGACCCAAAAGTTTCCTGCCCAACTTTCGCTGCCTCCTTCCTCCGCCCGCGCGCGCTGCGGCTGCAGTTGGGGGGAGGCAGCGGCGGCGGCGGCGGCGGCTGCGGGCAGCGCGCAGGGCGCGGGGTGATTGCTGTCGGGGCACGGGCCGCGGGCAGTGGGCTCAGGCTCCCCGGTGCCCGCCCCTCCGCTGGAGGGGGGGACGCGAGCGGGCTGCCGGGGAGGGACCGGCACCGCCGCCGCAAAATGAGCCTGCTGTCGGCCATCGACACGAGCGCCGCCTCGGTGTACCAGCCAGCCCAGCTTCTCAACTGGGTCTACCTGTCGCTGCAGGACACGCACCAGGCGAGCGCCTTCGATGCCTTCCGGCCTGAGCCTCCCGCCGGCGCTGCGCCTCCAGAGCTCGCCTTCGGCAAGGGCCGCCCGGAGCAGCTGGGCTCGCCCCTGCACTCCAGCTATCTCAACAGCTTCTTCCAGCTGCAGCGCGGAGAGGTGGGTGCCCCCGCGCGCCCCCACCCTCCGTCGACCGCGCTGGGCCTTTTCCTATCTATCCCACTCTTCCTGGCCTGGCCCAGCTCCGTATTGCCCTGCCCTGCTTGGCTTGGCTTCCCTCTACTCTGCCAAACTCGCCGCCCGAAGTCCCCGGGGCGCCGGGAGCGCGTCACCTCCCGGCAGAGCCCAGCCGGGAGCAGCTCAGGCGCGGGCGGGGCCCTCCTGCCCCCTCTCCCAGCCTGGGGCGTCCCGCTCCAAGGGGATTGGGGGGCCCGGCTGGGCCCGGGCTCTGATTCTCTCTACACAGCCCGAGAGCAACCAGGATAGGGAGCCCCTTCCAAGTGTCTTTCCCACTCTCAAACCCATCCCCCTCTTGGCTCCCATTTGCCGGGACCCACAGTGCAGATTCTACCCGGAGCTCTTCTGGAGGGCCCTAAAATATTTTCTCCTCCGACCTCGGTGGTTTCCGACCCGAAGGGCATCCTAGAGAGCTGTGACGTCCAGAGGGCTTTTCCTGCTGTTCGCACGCAGGGACCCCCAGATACATCCTCCAGCTGCTCGCCCTCCCCTAGCCACATAGGAAGTGGTTTTTGAGGGCTTGACCCCACAGACTGCGCTGTCCCCCGCCCTCCTAGCCTGGAAGGAAATGAAAGGGAAATCCTCTTGAGCTCTTGCGAGGGGGGCTAGTAGGGAGAGAGGTTCCAGCTGCTCAGTGCCTTCTCCAGAAACCTGGGCCGGCTGCTTGCAAAGTCTGCTGTTGGGTAGATTCAGTTACAAAGTGGAAGGGCAGTGCATCTTCCCCAGCTAGATAAACACACAGGTTGCCAGGACCTCCCAGCCCCTTTCGAGGGGTCTCCATAGCCTTCCTAGATACCACTGCTTTCTCCCTTCAGCTGGACTCCTCCTCTCCCCTACTCCCACTTACTCCTGCCTCATTTGTGAGAGGCACACACCCTTCTGTGGCCTTCACTCACTCCCCTCTGGCAGCTCTCTGCGAAAGTTCAGGGGGAAGTGGTGGGGGAGAGGACACACATGAGGGTCATTTTCCTCCTAGACCTGGGCCATCAGTTAGTTTTAGGAGAGTCACAGGTTTGGGGGAAAGGCTTGTGTAGAAGGTGAAGGGGGAGACAGAGGGTTGCCTTTTCTGGCCCCATCATGTGTTCAACTGCCGTTATTGGAGAGACACAGACATATGAAATGCTGGTTAGAGGTGGGCCAACACTAGGCGAGCAGAAGGACTGGTTGACCTGTGTTGATCTGGTTAGGCATAGTTGAAGGAGAGGCGTGTGGAGAGGCAGCCTTTGGTGCCAGGCGAAAGAATTTGTATGCCAAAGCTCTTTGTAAACTGTAAAGCACTCTCTCCACATGAGGAATTGTTTTTGGCTGGGAATTTTTCTTTCTTGTAAGAGACTTTGCTGCCTTTTCAGGGAACTGGCTTTACCAGTGACTTTGGGGGACAGTTTGTGGGGTGTTGCTTCAGCGCACAGTCTTTTCAGTTGTTTGTTCTCTTACCAAACATTTGTTGAGCTCCGCGTGGGCCCCTGGAGATTCAGTCACTGGCTCGTGGGGGCCCAGATTAGAAGACAGACAGGACGCTACAGTGTGAATGGAGGGTGATTTCATTGGGGTCCTGTGGAAGCCTTAAGGGAGGAGGGTGACTGTGATCTACAGGTCATGTGGGGGTCCCTAATCAGTTCCTGCTAGCCTCCCTCTGCCCCCAACCTATGGTGGCCTTGTTCCCAACAAATGGGTCTCTGCTAAGAGGGCCTCAGAGTCCCCTGTGGGAGGAGAAAATCGTGCCTTGTCTTGGAAATTTCCAGCATCCAGTATTCCAGCTGAGTCTCAGTGAAACTGCTTCCTGTCTCTTCACTTTTGCTTGCCTTAGTTTCTCCATGAAGAGGCACATTCCTTTACTGCAGCCACTGTAGGAGGAGCTGATCAAGGTTATCTACAGCAATGGTGGAAAAAAGTCTCTCATAATCTGACTTTGGGGGAACGCCCTGTCTCTGGGCCTCCGTTTACCTGTCTGTTAAATGTAGTCTCTACGCTCCTTGAGGGTGATGTGCATGGGATTTGAGAGCTGTACAAACAGGAGAGGATGTGTCTACAGACAGGCTGGGTTGGGGGAGGTAATGGACTTCTCCTGTGCTCCCAGGCCAGTGGCTTCCTTGAAGGGGTTGGAAGGCTGTGCCTGCTGACTTCTGGAAGGCTCTCTTGGCTTCAGGCTCACTCAGTCTCACCCCCCACCCCACCCACTTCTCCTCTTAAACCCTTTTAGAGCCCCAGCTGTGCTCCTGGGGACAGGCCTTTCATGCATCTAGGACTTAGCCAGTGACCTAATGTGGCTTCCAAATAGCAACTGGCTGAAAAGGCAAGAAAAAAAATACCCGTTACCTGAATGCCACCAAGGGGCTGTTTGGAACGGAAGCAAGTCGTGTGTGGGCCAGAGGAGACTCTACGAAGGGACCCAGGGACTCAGGCATGTCGCCATTCTGTGCAAGGCCTGGCAGGCCCGGTGGCAGTGCCTGCGGATGTGACTTGCATGCTGACCGCTGACCGCGGCCTGTCTGCACCAGTCCCTGTGCCAAGAGCCCACCCCCTCCCGCACCAACCCCAGGCTGCTCCCACCACAATAGCAAAACACCATGAATGCAGCTGGGATTTGGGCGAGGGGGCGGTATTGAGGACATGGGGGCACAGAAGCCCATTGTGCCAGTGGAACCTCAGCTCTCAAGCTGAAGATAAGCCAAGAGTTCTGAGTTGAACACTGCTCCTGGAAGCAGAGAGAGGGGAGGGAGGAGGAGGGAGAGAGAGAGAGAGAGAGAGAGAGAGAGAGAGAGAGAGAGAGAGAGATGGCAGAGTTCATGTGCAAGTGCAGGAGCAAGCATCAGGAGGTGACTTGGATGCTTGTGGGGGCTCTCAGCTTCTCAGATTGTGGTACAGGTGCCAGGCTAAAGCAGGCACAGGTACTCTGTGCAGTTTTTTTTTAAAGACCTCTGGGACTAGAAACTGGACCTTGTGAACCCTGTTTCAACCCCTGATCTGTGGCAACAACAATATGTCTTTGGAGAGAGACTCCTGAGGCTCTTGGCTGAGTACCATCTGTCTCTCCAGGTACTCAAGGAAGGCAGCCCTTAGAGGGAATTGGGATTGGGATGCATGGGGTCTTCCCTGCCAAGTTTTGTTTGGAATTTAGATTCACAGCAGTATGTGTACCGTGGGACTCCTCTTCCAGAAAAGTGGAGTTACCACCTTGTTGAGCATTAGCTCTTGCGCCCCTCAGAGGGATGCTCGGAACCCCTCCTCAAGGGGACATGTGGCTGTCTCACTCCAGGTCAGATGCTCAGGCCAGCCATTTTCTTTCCCTCTTCCTCAAGGGACAGACGTGGCTCGAAGATGTGGCCTTACAATCAAGTGATGCTTTGTGGGGATTGAGAGAAGGGCTTTAGGGTCAAATGCATTTGGAAAGCATAGAATAGTATCCTTCCTTTGGAGACACACGATGCCCTCTAGCACAGTAAAGGCTCTGAGAAGTCTTGCAGCACAAAACCTGTAACCTTTCTTAACCCAACGTTTTCCATACCTATTTGACCAAAGCACATTTTTGGCACAGAACATTTGCCAGTGTACTTCTAAACATCTCCAGCCCAGGGAATACTCCACTGAAACAGACCTCTCCCTTATTGGGTAGTTTCAACCCTTAGGAGGCTGTTCCTGAAACTGTGAACCCAGGCGCCCTCCCCAGGTCCTAGCACTGTCTTTTGCCACACTGAAGATCCCCTCTTCTTTATCACTTTGGTTCGCCCATGGAGATTTGAGAACAGCAGCAAAGGTGTCACAAGGCTTAACAGACAAGCCTTCAGCAATTCTGCATAGACAGAGTTTTTAGAACCCCTTGAGGAGTGACTGTGGCCCCAGGTCTTGAGAGTCTTTAAGACTGAAGGTTTTGATGTGTCACCTATGCCCTTCACAGGTATAGAAGAGCCACGAGACCACCTCACCAGTGTGGATGTATAGGACAATGCCACATACCTGTATGAGAATGGGAGTTTACCTCACTGGGGCTAAGATTGAGCTTCAAAAGCTGAAGTTTGTTCCCAGCAGCCTTTGTGGTCTGTGTGGGGTAGTGGTGGGACAGCCACAGGTTTTGGGGGAAATGGTTGTTCTGGACGAGCCAGAAGCTTGGGAGAATGCCTGGCTCCCTTTGGCCACCCCCAGGAAGCTGAGCTCTGACTCAGGTAAGGAGGACCATCATTTGACGGCCTGTTGGCTGATGTGGCCTGACCATCCCTCCATCAAATAAGTTAACTGAGTAGGCCTAGCCTCAGAGGGAGGACCACACCTCAGGAACCTTCTGAGTCAGGTGGGAGGGTGGAAAGCAAGCAGCATTAGTAATTACTAATTAGCAGTGGCAGACAGCCAGGTGCTGTCAGCACCAAGAGGAGGGTCCTGCAGAGAAGATGGCCCTTGAGTAATGATCTCTTACTCTTGGGTGGTGCTTTAGTCTTGGCGTCTCTTTCTTCATAGCTTCCATTTTACAGAAGAGAAAACAGAGGCCTGACAAGTCACCCAGCAAGCAAGTGGCAGAGCTAGATCTAGCACTCTTCCGTGTTCTAACTGCAGTTGTCTCTATGGCTGGTCTTGCTGTTCTCCAGGTTGACTCTTGCCTGGATCATTCTGTGAGCCCCAGTGCAGGGCAGGCTGTGTTCACGGACACTCTGTCAAGCCCCAGTGCCTCTGACTCTTCGCCCCTGATCCCCACCTTCTGAGGAGTGATAGCACTGCTTCTGGGTGCCAGCTTTCTTGCCATGCCTCTGCTCTAGTCACTCCCTAGAAACCCAGCATGCGGCTCCATGAGACCTGAGTCCAAGAGTGGCCTGGCTTGAGGAGAGTCAGAGGAGATGAACACTGAGCACTTCCTAGTACGTTTGTCTCATACCATAGCCTGCGTGCAGCATCCCTGTTGTCTGGATGGGGAAACTAAGGCTCAACTAAGGCTCTTCAGGAGGATGTAACAGTCAGGGCATCAGTGACAGAACCAAGGTTCCAGCCTAGGTCTCAGGATGCTTGGTCTGTGTGTGTGTGTGTGTGTGTGTGTGTGTGTGTGTGTGTGTGTGTAGTGGTGGTGCTGGTGGCGGTGTATAATCTTTAATTCTGTCCTCCTCTGGCCATAGTGGTCTACTTGAGGTTTATGAAAACGCCAGGCAGTCCCACTCCTCAAAGCTTTTGCGTTTGCTATTGCTTCTACCTAAAATGCTATTCCCTACCCTTGTACAACTGACAGACTCCAAATTACTTCTTTATGGCACAAGTAGATACTCCTTCTCTGAGAGGCTTTACCTGGCTGCCATGGGGAGCATACTTTCCTCCAGCTTCTTTGTCCCACCAGCTTCTGTATATGAAAGGAGAATTGTACATGCTTCTGGTAAAGCATGTCTTAACAATTGGTCTTGCCATGAAATATGCACTATATGTATGTGTCTCTCTCTAGAGTATTGTTGTCAGCACTCTGAGAGTAGGGTTCTTGTCTATTCCACTTGCAATCCTAGCGTTCGATGTTCGGTCAGTGCCTGGGATGGACTAGGTGCTCAGGTACATGGATGGAAAGATGACTCTAATTGAACCCTCTTCTCCCCTCCTCCCCTGGACATGCACTTATGTGAGCACTCTCTTCAGTCTCTTAGCCTCTTGTTTTATCTCACGGAAGGACTGTTTATGGATTGCTTGATTAATTGGGAAGAGGTAACATGGGAGATAGTGAAACCTAGAGGAGTCCCAGCAGAAGCTTAGGTGTGCTATTGCTTCTTGACCTTCTTTGGTTATGGACGTCTGAGAATCTGAAGACAACTAGAGTTTCTCTCCTCACCACAATGCATAGAAGCACAGCATACATGCGCATGCAGACACACATGCATGATTTCAAGGGGATTATGGTACCCTCATGCCAACAATGAATCCCCAATCAAGGCCCCCTGCTATAGAGGCTGCAAGCCTCAGTGGTACCCTAGACTGACGAAATATTAAGGTCCCTTCCAAAATGAATGAATGAATGAATGAATGAATGAATGAATAAATAAATAAATAAATAATAAAATCCCTTCCAGTCTTCCAATTCTGATTCATACTTTCTGCTTTAATTCAATGAATACATTCTAGAAGTGAGAGGCAGCCTGGTCCCCAGTGCTTATGCTCTAGCTGGGCAGAGGGCACATGGCTGTGAAACATGAGCACCTGTCAGATGAGTGGTGACCTGGGTGGGGCAGGAAGAACTGAGTGGGGAGGGGGGTCTCCCCTTTGTCTTCTCTGCCTTGTCCTGCTGCCACTGCTCCTCCATCTCCTTGTCCTTTCCCTATTTCTCTCTCCCTGCTCCCGCTACCAAAAACAACACAGACTGCTTATTTAAGTTAGAATCTCTCATCGAGCACTGGCTGTGTTTGGGGGATGGTGTTTTGCATGTCCCGGGTGAATGGGCGTCCAGCAGGCAGGCAATGGTGCCGTTGGGGGTCCTGGGTGAAGAGTTACCTGGGTGAAGGTGCCAGCCCTGCCATCTTCCTGACCTACAGAGCTGGGGTCTGACCGCTGCTAGAGAAATCCTACATCCAGATGTGGCTTCATCTTCCCATTGTCCAACTCCTTGCATTGACATCTGATTGTCTCCTCCTCTCCCCAAGCCCAGCCCACATCACCTCTGCTTGTGTGTACAGGGTGTACGTGTGTGTGTTTGACTCCGAGGCTGGAGCCCCAGAAAGACTCAGATAGAAGAAGTGCAGACCCTCTTGGAGAAGGGGTAGAGTCATTTGTGAGAGGAACAGTTTCTTGTTCCCAAGAGAGAGGTGTGGGTGTGAGCGAGTGCACATGTCTGTGTGTAGGGGGATAGAGGGGTGGCTTTTGGGGATGAGAAAACAGATGTTCAGCTGGTGAAAGAACCCCCACGGAGCTGGGTACTAGGATCAGAGAACTCCCGCTCCAGGTCCACCTCAGGCCTGGGGGGTAGGACTCATCATTCGCCTCTGCCAGGCCTCCTCAGGGGCCGCCTTTCTTGTGGCCTCACTTGCTTCCATGTCCTTCCCTGTGAATGCTGCTCCTGTGTGTGCCTGCTGTCCCGCCTCTGTGCTCTGCACTGGTCTCCTCTCCCTCTAGGCTGTTCTTGGGAGCTTCTGCCCACCTGCCCCAACGTTAGTCTGTCCCCCTCCCACTGCGCCCTCTTCCTGTCCTGGAGCAGGGATGAGGGGGGAAGAAGAGGAGCACAGTTTGACAGGTTGAGTCAGCTCTACCTCTGTATCCCGAATCCCTCAGCAGAACCACCAAACCCAGGGCTCAAACCCCTCACGTAGTTCAGAGAAGCTGTTGCCTCATCTCGTCAGCACTGAGGGCTTGACAATATAATGTCACAAGGCCTCTGTACCAAGAAGAGTGGTTCGCACCTGGCGTTTTTCTCTGGCTCCGCTTCCTAGAGGGGAAGTCAAATCTTGGAGGCCGTGTAGTGGCTGAAATATAACAGGTCAAGAGATCTGGGTGAGTGTGAATCTCCTCTCAGCCACATGCTGGCTTTGTTACCCTAGGCAAGTTACTCAGCCTCTCTGAGCCTCAGTTTCCAGTTCTGTGAAATAGGACCAATAATGCCCATCCAAATAGTGTTCTTGCCAGGTATAAGAGGACTAAAAAAGGGAAAGGATCCAGTCAACTATATGACATAAGTAGGATCAGAATAAACTTTAGTGTCTTCCAATCTAACTTTCCCCAATGACCAAGCCAGAATCATCCATGGAGGAAGGACACATGGTCTCTTCTCCTAGGATGGTGATTTGGGCCTTAATGGCCCAGAGGCTTCCACCCAGTGCTGCCCTCAACCAGTGCCCAGAGCAGCTTAATCTGGGGTGAGAGGACCCTCCAGCTTAGTCCACAGGAATTTGGAGACCCCAAACCTAAATCTTTCAAGGTGTTAGGGCATCCGTTCCCTCTTCTGTTGAGTGGGACTCCCAGGCCTCCCTGCCTGTGATTTTCTGCACCCAGGAGAGTCATGGGTGTAGGAGCAGAAGAACAGTCTGGGTTTTGGGGTGACAGTTGTTGCAGAATCTTTGCCTTCGGGGATGTCCAGCCTTGTGGAGACATGAGGAGACATCACCATGCAAAGAGATTAGAAAGATGTCAGTGCTCCTTCAGGCAAGGGCAGGGGAATCATGGGGTAGTCCCTACCCCCACCTATAGCACTGAGGGACAAGGCTATGGCAGGGAGGTCCAAGAGGCCCCTGGAGGAGGCCAGGGCCTTTGGGGTTAGCAGGGCCTCAGGAGCACCTGAATCTGTGCTTTTTATACGTTCCTGTGGAGCTTGAGGCGTGAGTAAGAGGAAGGGGTGGGTTCAAGGCCCACCATTAGTTTTAGAACCAGATCTAGAACAAGTTTTGGAGGAGGTTTGTATGGATGGACACAGAGCCTCCTAGGGGTGGATAGCAAGTACAGAACTGAGGGGAGAAAAGCAGTTCTTTGGAACATGGAGAGGAGCAGCTCGAATGTTGCAGAGTAAGGGGCTGACTGATGAAAGGAACTCCTTTCTGGCCCTGCCCTCCGGCTACAGATGGCAGGACCTGGAACAGATGGTGCCCTTGTTGATTAAGTACCATCTACATGCCGGGCTCTGGGGGTGTCTTTCAACGCCTGGGTGTTGGACCCTAAGAAAGTAGGACTGCTGAGATCATCAAATTTGTCCTCCTTCCCTGCCCCATTTTACATTTTACACATAGGAAATCCAAGAGGTCAGGCCCCAGCTCTGCAGCCAGAGCGAGGGAAGCTCCTTGTGTCCTGGCCTCCAATCCATTCAGTCCTCACGGGCCGTGGAAATGGCTGAGAGGCCAACTCACCTTTCACCTCCATGGCTGGAGCTCTTCAGACTTCTTCAGAGAGGAAACAGCTTGCTGCCCCACCCACCCTTTTCGCCACAGGCAAGCAGGACTCCTGGCCCTCAGGCCTGGCAGAGTGCCCTGGTCTATGGCACTGGGCCTCTCTGGGTCTCAGTTTCTCCATCTGTGAGAGTGAGGTTGTGTCAGCTGACCACTCTCTGTCTCTTCAGCTCTAAGGTAGCATCATGTTGCACTGGGGCTGGAGCAGCCACGAGGGACAGGCCAGAGTACTCTGGAGGTGGAAGAGGCAGTGAGAGGGGAGCTCTGGCCTCGCCTCTCTGACCAGGAACTGCCTGTGTAATGGGCGAAGCTGTAACCCTTGTGAGGTGTCAAGCAGCCAGGGAGAGGGCAGCCTGCTCAGAGGCCTCTGGCTGCTCAGGGACACCCACAGGGCCACCCATAGGCACAGGAGAGTGGCCGCAAGATGGTGGGGAGGAAGGGGGAGGTTTTTCAGGATATAATTAGTGCAATTTCTGGCATCCACCGAACTTCTCCTTCCTCTTGACAATTTGCTGCCAAACAGTTCTGATTCCTGTGGACTTGCTTAAATCTTATCCAGAAAAGAAAAAAGAAAGAAAAGAGGGGGAAAAAAAGAGAGTTGTTATTTGTGAAATTGCATTTCCCAGCCATGAGGGTGAGTCACTTGAAGCATTTGGAGATTCAAGTTTCGTGTTTGGATGAACTTTTCTCTGGGAGGCTGGGGCCATGCTGCCCTCGCTCAGGCCCGTTGGGGTGAGGAGAGGCCTAGAGTCCATCTCTGGAGAAACCTTGACCACTGGAAAGTCCGGGTGCAGCCAAGGCCTGGTGGGGCTCGGCTGGTTGTACCTGAATTGCCTGGGGGACCTTTAAAAACACAGATTGGGGCTGGGGGTCAGGGAGGAAGAATTAGTGTTTAATGGGGATAGAGCTTCAGTTTGAGATGACAACAAAGTTCTGGAGATAGATGGTGGTGATGGTTGCATAACAAGGTGCATATACTCAATGCCACTGAACTGTACACTTAAAAATCGTTAGCATGGTAGGTTTTATGTAATGTATATTTTACCACAATGAAAAGTGCAGATTCCGGGTCCTCAGTCCCTGATAGCTGCTTTGGTCAGTCTGAGGCAGGGCCCAGAAAAGTGTGTTTGTTAAATCTTTCCCTGATTATTCACCACAAGTTGGAACGTACTCGTCTAATCTGTACAATAGGGACAATGACTCATAGGGTTATGAGCATCAGCTATCTTAAAACGTATAAAGTTTCCAGGGCCTGGGATGTGGTAAGTGCTCAGTTACCATCTAATCCCATTTCCATTGGAGCCTTCTCACACCCCTTAAGGTTGTCCAGTATTGGCTTGCACACCTCCAGGGATGGGGGTACCTCTGCCTCGCAGGATGGACCACCCCATCTTGGGCCAGCGGAGCTGGAGAGTCATCTTCAGACTGAACGTGGGTTTGTGTGGTGTCTTCCTCTGGTCCTGGGTTTCACGGTAGCACTGGACAGCAATAGAGCAGAGATGGTCATTAGGAGCCTTTGAGTTCCATGTCCAGTGTCTGGAGGCTATCTGTGTGTTGGGCCTGGGCTGCCCCAGACGTGCTGTCTGTGTCTTTCCTTCCAGATCCCAGGCTCCAGTCCAAACCTACATGAGAGGGAACAGGGCCCAGAGAGGGAAAGGGCTGGCCCAGAGTCACATAGCAGGGTGTTCAGAGAGCCAAGAAGAGGGGCAGCACCCAGATAAGTGAGGGTTGTGTCTTCTAGAAGCGGAGTGCCAGATCCCCAGAGGTGAAACAGATAGAGAGGCCAAATTATACATGTGTGAGGGGTGTGAATCTGTCCTGGTTGTGGGGTGGTGGGTGCTTGATCCGCTGGGGCCAGCTTAGCTTACCTCCTCTCACTGAGGGGACACAGAAAGGACTGTACCCACTTTTGGTTCCTATCTGCGCCATCTTTGTAAGGGAACCTGAGGCAGCTTTCTCTCAGGGGCTCTTCTCCCCCCTCAGCCTAGGGACTCCCAAGAACAAGGCCATGTTTTTCTATTAGCTGCGAACATTAAACCATGTTTCTCCATAGTTCATTCCTGGAGTTCTTGGGCACCTGAGCTAGGGCCAGGGGACACCCAAGCCTTATTCCCAGGTTTGTCATTGACCCTCCTGTAGAAGCTGCCTCTTTCAAACCTTGGCCTTGCCCCAGGAAAGGGGGCCCATGGCCTCACCACAGGCCCCACCTTCACTAAATTCCAGTGTGCCTGGCTGCCTGGAGCCCGTGACTCCTATAAATAGAGACTGTATACACCAGGAGGGGGCCTGGGCCACGTCTGCTTTGAAGCCAGGCAATACATCTGGTTCCTGTCCACTGGAGGTGGGAGAGGTAAGCGAGGTGAGTGAGGCGGCCCACTTCCTCCCTGGGCTCCCAGAGAGCTGGCTGGGCCAGGCCGAGGGCTCCTTGGACAGTATGCACAGACCCTGTGCCGCAGGAGAGCGGGCAAATTGCTGAATTTCAGTCTGCTCTTCTGTCCAATGGAAGCCATGTGGCTATCTGATGTACCTCTTCCTTACAACTTGGAGAAACTGAGTCAGCTCAGCGATAAGTGACTTGTCTAAAGTCACTCCACTAGTAGGTGGCAGAGCCCAGATTGCTTTCTGCTATACCTTCATAACTCGTAGCAGTGTGTAAAGAAGAACTAATGATAATAATAATTATTATCATCATCATCATCATCATCATCATCATCATAATCATCACCATTTACTGAACAGTTTGTAAGTGCCAGGCAGGAGATAAGTGCTATACCTTTGTGGCTTCGCGTTAGTTTTACAGAAACCCTAGGAGGTAGATATCATTATTCCTGTTTTCCAGATGCGGCCACTGAGGCCCAGAGTGGTTAAATAGCTTGCTCATGGACACACAACTGGAGTTAGGGTTTGGACTCAAGCTCCAGGAGGCCAGAACCCATGGGCAGCTGAAGGATCATTATGAATTCACGTGTGTGTGTGTGTGTGTGTGTGTGCCATGGAAATTTCCTCGAGGTCATGGCTGCAAAAGAGTATGTCCAGGCTTTCTGGAGCACTCAGAGCCTCTGTCCCTCGCAGGCGCTGAGCAGCGGTGTGTACAAGAGTGCCTCGCCCTACGGCTCCCTCAACAACATTGCTGACGGCCTCAGCTCCCTCACCGAACACTTCTCTGACCTGACTCTCACCTCTGAGACGCGCAAGCCCAGCAAGAGGCCCCCGCCCAACTACCTGTGCCACCTGTGCTTCAACAAAGGACACTACATCAAGGACTGCCCCCAGGTAAAGCAGCCCAGCCCAGGTCAGGCTCATGGGTCAGGCTTCTGTGGGTAGGACAGGTGGAGCAGTCCCTTAGGGCCCCTTCCACAAGCAAGTGGCCCTGTGGCCCCCTGGTCTCCACCTTTTTGTCCCTTCTGGTATTTCTGAGGCACAGCTGGCTGGTGTGGATGGGACAGAGCCCAGCTTGGGTCTGCATTGGTTAGCCAGCACTCTGCATGGGGGACCCCAAAATGAGGTTCTGAGCTTTCAAGTCCCCACCAGTCTCCCAGCCAGGGTGGGTCCTGTTATGGTGGGGTGGGATGGGGGCCAGCAGCCTCCTCATAGCTCTCCTGAGACCCTGTCCTCTCACACTCACAGGGAAAGAATGCAGGCTCTGGGCCAGGAATCCAGATGTTCGCCCCTCCCCCAGACCCTACCTCTGCCTCCTCTGCAACAGGCTTCCCCAGCCTGTGGCCTGTGAGGGAGGACACCAGGAGATTGTCAGTGTGGAGAGCAGCCCCCATTTCTCACCCAATGCTTTGCCATGACAGGGCAGGGCTACCGGGGCAGACCCTACTCAGGAGATGACCCCTGGCTCTCTGACAGACATGGCTTTGGAATCCTGGGGAGAGAAGTTAACAGTTGTTTTAAATATGATGTGAAATTATCAGTGATTTTTCCCTATTATTTTTTCCATATTTTCCTGTGTTTTTACGATGTGGTACTGCTTTTATTTTATATATGTAATGGAAATGGAATCCTGGAAACTTAGAAAATCCATGTAGTCTCACCCTCCAGATGTTGGAAGCCAAGGGTGTGGCTGGGTGGGTCTGGGTCCCTCCAGGACCAGCAGGAGGCCGAGATGTGCTTCTTGCCTACTGCTCCTCATGCTTTAGGTCCTTGCTACTTGAGGTACAGCCAGGCACGGCCACAACAGTGTCGTTTCAGAGCTTATCAGAAACGCAGAATCTTAGGTCCACCCCAAAACTGCATTTTAGTAAGACAGCCCCCCTGCCATGATTCATGTATACCAATGAGCTCAGCCTCCCCCCAGCCCTGGACAAGAGAGGCCCCCAAACCCTAATTAGTGGGAGCTGACTCATTGGTGGCTGTTTTCTAGTGGGCCCTGTCTGCTTCTCGTTATGCTGTAAGCTGGGGCCCTTGGCAGGAAGAGATGTCAGCAGAAGGTGAGGCCCTACCCACCAGGGGTTCTCTGAATAGGATGAGGAGCAAACGGGCAGCTGAGCATCTGATTGGTCCTCAGGGATGTGCCCACCCAGTCAGCAGCACCTGTGCCCTCCCCAGCTGAGTACCCAGCACAGGGGCTCTCTGCTCTCAGTCATTCACAGCAATCCTCAGAAAATTTCCTCCTTCCTCTCCTGCCTACAGCCTGTGAGGTGGGCAGAGCATGACATAGCCCCACTGAAGGAGGAGACACTGTTGTGCTAAGTGCTCTCCAAGCATTATTTCATTCAGCGCTCACAACCACCCAGTATATAGAGTGCTCTTTTTCACCTCATGTTGCGTGATGTTTTGTGTGAGTCAAGAACTCACACAGGGTCATCAAGCTGATCAGTGGACGAGCTGGGATTTTAAACCCTGCAGAAAGGTGACATTCAAACATCAACAGGGCTTCTCAGGGCTCAGAGGAGGTGAGCAAGTGTGCCCCTGCTGAGCTGGCAGCCTGGGAAAGCTTCCAGGAGAAGGAGGGCTTGAGTGGGACTGGCTGGTTGATGGGAGAAGGGTGGCAGTGTCTCCCACAGCATGACTAGTACTCAAAGGTGATGGATGGTGAGCCAGAGGCAAAGGGATGGCGAAGGGGTGTGTGAGTGTGTATTTGCAACTATGTGTGCACATGGCTGCCCTCTCTCCAGACAGGGCCACAGCTCTTCTAAATGTGGGACAGAGGGCCCCTGCCCTCAGTGCTTTCTAGCACAGGGCTGGTCCTGTTTCTTCCCTTATGTGGTTTATACAGAGTGTTCAATTATCTTGTGCAGGGCTCTTAACTGTTTGGCAGAAATAGGAGTAATAGCCCCATTTTACAGTTGAAGAAACAGAGTCTCAGAGAGGCGAAGTGCTGAGGGGAGAGCGCAATGTGTGTGAGGACCCTGGTCTCGGACATCAGCGTCCTTTGCCTCCCTGAACATCCATGCCACTCCAAGTGAGACCTTCATGGCCCATGGAGCCTCAGTTTCCCCCTTGAACTGGTAGAGGCCCTCTTCTGGCCCCATCTTAAACCTGATTCTGTCTGGGGCTCCTGCAGGCCCAAGCGTCTCCCCCTACTTGTCAGGAGATGTGGGAGAGCAGAAGCTTGAAATATCAGTTTCATCATCTGTAAAATGAGGCTAATGAAGACACTAACTCATAGGATTGTTGTGAGGCTTCGATGAAATAATGCATGGAAAGTACTTAGCACAGTGCCTGGCATACAGTGGGTGCTCAATAAATATTGGCTAGCTTTGTTTTTTCTCCCTTGATTCTTAACAGAGAGTACAACCCACCTGGCAAGGTTCTAGGTATTTTGGCAGGTTGGCATTTAATTGGGTGTTCCCCACCCCTGATCTGACCACAGGCTCAGAAGCAGTGCTGGGCTAGAGTCATCTCTGTATCCCTCGATGTCTGACCTGCACATCAACCCAAAGGCTTTTATAAGCCATGGAAATAAAATATTATAAAGAGCTCAGCATATATAGCATTTAAAAGTGAAACGCTTGTTTTGGTAACAGCTTTAATGAGATATAATTTACATACCATATAATTTACTCATTTAAAGTGTACAATTCAATGATTTTTTAGTATATTCACAGAGCTGTGTAACTATCACCGCAACCAGTTATAGAACATTTTCTTTACCTCAAAAAGAAACCTTATACTCTTTAGCTGTCGCCTCCTGATCCCCCAGCCCCTAGCAACCACGAATCTACTTTCTGTCTCTATAGATTTGCCTTTCTGGACATTTCATGTAAATAGAATCATATAATGTGTGGTTCTTTGTACCTAGGTTCTTTCACTTAGAATATTGTTTTTAAGGTTCATCCATGTAGTAACATTTATCAGTTTCATGATTTGAGAAGTGTTGCATCCTGTTCTGTTTTCTGGATGAGTTTGTGAAAAATTAATATTGATTCTTTAGATATTTGGTAGAATTCACCTGTGAAGCTATCTGAGCTTGGGCTTTCTTTTGTGAGTAGATTTTTTTATAATTACTAATTCAATCTCTTATTATAGGTCTATTCAGATTTTTTATTTCTTCTTGAGTCAGTTTCCATAGTTTGTGTCTTTCTAGGAATTTGTCCATTTCATTTGCGTTATCTAATTTATTGGCATACAGTCGTTCCTTTTTATAGAGATAATCCTTTTTATCTTTATAAGGTTGGCATAATGTCCCCCTCTTTTATTTCTAATTCTTATAATTTGAGTCTTCTCTCTTTTTTCCTTAGTCAGTCTAGCTAAAGGTTTGTCAATTTTGTTGAACTTTTCAAAGAATCAACTTTTGGTTTAGTTCGTTTCCTCTATTATGTTTTTATTCTCTATTTCATTACTTTCCACTCTAATCTTTTTGTGGCAAAATATATATAACATAAAATTTACCATCCTAACAATTTTTAAGGGTACAGTTTGGTGGCATTAAGCACATTCACGTTGTTGTCCCATCATCACCACCATCCAGCCACAGAACTCTTTTTTATCTTGCAAAACTGAAACTCCATACCTATTAAGCAATAACTTCCTCTCTTTCCCTCCTGGAGCCCCTGGCAACCACCATTCTACTTTGTGTCTCTATAAATTTCATTACTCTAGGAACTTATTATAAATGGAATCATATAGTATTTGTCCTTTTGTAACTGCCTTATTTCACTTATCATAATGTCCTTAAGGTTTATTCGTATTGTAGCGAGTGTCAGGATTTCTTTCCTTTTTTAAAGCTAAATACTATTTCTGNGAGAGAGAGAGAGAGAGAGAGAGATTGAGAGAGAGAGAGATTACCACATTTTTTCATCCATTTATCCAACTGGATTACTTCCACATTTTGGCTATTATGAATAATGCTGCAATGAACATGGATGTACAAATATTTCAATTCTTCATTCTAATCTTTATTATTTCCTTCCTTCAGTTTGCTTCAAGTTTAATTTTCTCTTTCTAGTCTCTTGAGGTGGAAAGTTAGATTACTAATTTGACATCTTTCTTCCTTTTTAAATGTACAGCACATCCCTGAATAATGTCCTTTCATTCATGTTGCTTCATTATAACTGATGATATGCTGTCAGAACTTAACTCTTGTTTATATCCTTTAGCCTGTGATAAAACTGGTTTCATTATACGCTGTTTCGCTTGAAGTTGTAGAACCCATCAACAACATTAACTGAGGACTTAGTGCGGATGTTTACAACTCTACATTTTTCTCTGAGCTACAGTACATAAATTTTGATATATATGTTGTATCTTCATTTTCATTTATCACGGGGTATTTTCCGATTTCCTTTCTAATTTCTTCTTTGACCCACGGTTATTTAGGAGTGTGTTATTTAATATCCACATGTTTGTGAGTCTCCCAAATATCTATTTTTAATGATTTCTGATTTTGTTCTATTGAGGTCACAGAAAACATTTTCTATTATTTCAATGCTTCTACCTTTATTGTGGTCTGTTTCATAGCTTAGCATTTGGGCTATCCTGGAGAATGTTTTTTGTGCACTGGAGAATGTAATCCGCTGTTGTGGGATGGAGTGTTCTATAGATGTGTGTGAGGTTTATTTAGTTGGTTCATAGCGTTATTCACATCATGTTTCCTTGTTGATGTTCTGCCTAGTTCTTCTATCCATTATTGTCAGTAAGGGTATTGAAATTTCTATTATTGTTTAATTGACTATTTTTTCTTCAATTCTGTCAGTTTTTGCTGCATGTATTTTGGTGCTCTGTTATTAGGTACATCTGTGTTTATGATTGTTTTTTCTTGATTGATTAATCCTTTTATCATTATGAAATGTCCCTTTTATCTCTAGTAACAGTTTTTTGTTTTACAGTCTATTTTGTCTGATATTAGTGTAGCCAGCTTTTTTATTGTTGCTGTTTGCATCAGGGGTCCCCAGCGCTCGAGCCACAGACCGATACTGGTCCATGCCCTATTAGAAAATGGGCCACACAACAGGAAGTGAGCAGCGGGTGAGCAAGTGAAGCTTCATCTGTATTTGCAGCCATTCCCCAGCCCTAGCATCACCACCTCCCCTCTACCTCACATCATCAGGCATGAGATTCTCATAGGAGCACCAGTCCCTGGTGCCAAAAAGTTGGGGACCACTGGTTTACATGATGAATCTATTCCATCCTTTTACTTTCAATCTATTCGAATCTTTTAAGCTAAAGTATGTCTAAAGTACAGTTGGATCTTGGTTTGCCTTTTTTTTTCCAATCTGACAATTCCTGCCTTGTGTTTGGATTGCTTAATCCATTCACATTATTGATAATACTGTCGTTAATGCTACTTTGCTATACGCTGTTATCGATAATAGTTGGATTTACATATGCCATTTTAATATTTGTTTTCTAAATTATTCACGGTTCTTTTGTTCTTCTATTCCTCCTTTAATGCTTCCTTTTGCTAAATGATAATTTTTTAATGTAACATTTTAATCTCTTTAATGGTTTTTCCACTATTTTTAAAAGCTATTTCCTTAGTGGTTGCTCCAGGGCTTGTCTTATACATCTCAACCTATTAGAATCTGCTTCAGATTTATACTAACTTCACTCCAATGAGAAATAGGAATATTACTCTTATATAGTTCTATTCTCTTTTTCTTATTTTTGTAGCATCATTGTTATACATATTATATCTATGTTACAAAGTTAACAATAGTAGTTATAACTATTACTTTATATAATTTCATGTGTTTTAAAGAACCTAAAGAAGAGGAGAAAACAATTATATGTCTATAGCTTTTGTCAGGTTAGCCTTCTTATTTCCCATTTCTGGTTTTCTTCATTTGTTGCTATGAATTCAGGTTACCTCCTAAAGTCATTTCCTTAGCTGAATACAGATTTGCTCCCACCTGCCTCCTTTGTACTGTTATTGGCAAATATATTTACATTTCTATGTGTTATAGGACAAATAGTATAATTATATGCATACTGATGTATACAGTTGCTTTTAAAATCACCTAAGAAAGGAGAAGAAATATTCATTTATACTGTCTTCTACAATTACATAATCACCTTATCATTGTTCCTTGCTGTTTCATGTGTATTTTCATTACTGTTTGGGGTCACTTGCTTTCAGCCTGAAGAATTTCCTTTAGTATTTCTTGTAAGGTTGATATGCTAGCAATGAATTCTCTGTTTTTGTTTCTGGGAATGTCTTTATCTCGCTTTCATTTTTTAAAGATAGCTTTGCTGGGTATAGAATTACCGCTGATAGTCTTGTTTTCTTTGAGCACATCGAATATGTTATCCCATTACCCTTTGGCCTCCATTGTTTCTGACGAGAAGCCAGTTGTTAATATTATTGGAATTCCATTGTAAACATTGTGTCATTTTTCTCTTGCTGCTTTCAAGATTTTCTCCTTGTTTTAGCTTTCAGCAGTTTTATTATAATGTGTCTGTGGGTCTCTTCATATTTATCCTACTTAGAGTCTCATGAGCTGCTTGCATGTGTTGATTAAAGTTTTTCATCAGATTTGGGAAGTTTTCACTATTATTTCTTTGAATATTTTTTTCTGCTCCTTTCTCTTCTCCTCCTGTGGAATTATTATTATTTTTTTAATGGTATAAATGCTTTTAAAATGTTAAATGGGAATGGAATGCACAGAACTCTAAGCCAGCCCTACCTCGTTCCTGAAGCTGCCCATGCAGCTCAAGGGCTCTGAGGAAGGAAAAAGTGAAAATGTCGTTTGGGCATTTGCTGCCAGTGCTCCAGGTGATAGGACACAGGAACCAGGGGATGGAAACCTGTTCTTTTCCAAACTTAAGGGTAGGATAGAGGTGTTCAGGGCTCAGCTCATCAGACTGATGGGGCTTCTCACAGGTCCCTGGGACAGTGTGAGGAGAATTGGGCTCTTCAGGAAGGTTCTGGAGACCAATTTCCAATATTGCCAAAGGGCAGCCCCTCTTTTGTGGAGTGAAGCCAAAGTCAGTACTGGCCCAAGGGGGCTAGGGAGACAAGAATGTCTACCATTAAGTTCTTAAAAAACCTGCCTCTCCTGCTGTCTCTTCAGAGTATGTCCGGCCTCTTGTTCAAAGGTAATAATAACATTAACAACAACAATAATAGTTTCTAAACATTGAGTTTACCACTGAGCTTAGCATGTGATATTCATGGGCTCATTTAATTCTCTCAAAAACTCTATCAGTCAATTGCTAGATGATAAAATCGAAGCCCAGAGAAGTTAAGTCACTTGCCTAATGTCACAGAGCTAGTGAACAGCAAAGCTGGAATTGAAACTTGGGTCTTTCTGATTCCAGAGCCCATACTTTTCAAATTAAATTCTACTACTGGCCTTAGCATCCAGACTTTACTATCAGAAAGTCAGTTTCTTTGATTATTTTTTAAAGATGGGTTGCTGGAAATAGGGACAAAGACAATATGGGAAGAGGTTGTAAGAGGCCTGATCTGACCAAGTCCATATGTCTGGTAGATTCCACTACTGGTCCAGCCCAGAGTGTCTGCTATTCTAATGCAGTCAAGGAGACCACAGGTGGGTTGGGGCTTCCAGCTCTGGTGGCTGCAGAAATTCCAGGTGGCTATAGGAGAGTCATGGTCGCTATCTGTTGGGCCTACCTGTAGGTCCTCTAAGCATCTTATGTTAGCCTTTGCATACCAATGTGGCAGGACCGTGAGACCTGAGTCAGTGTCTTCTATGAGCCAACTGTACTTGTCTGCATGGGTATGTGTGTTTGTAGTGGGAGCTTGGCTCAGTGTCACATCTGTGCTCTTGACACACAGTGTGTATGGGACAGAGCCAGGCCCAGGACTCATTATAATCACTCAGCACTGCCAGAGCTCCTACCATGTGCCAGGCCTATGCTAGATAAGGTTCTACCCCCGTCCTCAGTGGGATGGAAGGAAACAGTATTGGCTGTTCAGGGTTATCAGGGCTACAGCAAGGTTTGCAGTGAGGGACCAGCTCTTCCTGGGCTTCATGGGAGGCCTCAGAGAGTAGGAGTCTGGGCCTTGAGTAGGGAAGGCTTCCAAGCAAGTGTGTATGTAACAGGAGTATGCTTTGCGAGAATTGTGGGCCCTTGGTGACAGCTGGCACTCCGGGTGCCTGAGGGGAGGAGCAGGAGGTGTGGCTGCAGCAGGTGGTGAAGGGCCTGTGTGCCAGGCTGCACAAACTTGGACTTTATCTGGAGGGCAGGGAGAAGCCATCCAAGAGTTTTAGGTGACATGTTCGGATTGGCATTTTAAAAGATCACGCTGGTTGCAGGTTGGAGGCTGGGCTGAAGGAGGCAAGATTGTAGATTAAACAATCTTGTATGTCCTAAGGAGATACAAGGCAAGAGTGAGCAAAGGATGGAGGCAAGAGGACAAATTCTGGACACTACGAGAATGTAGCATCTGTGGGGCATAGTGACCAAGCAAGTGAGTAGGAGAGCGATGAGGTGTCAAGGAGAGCTACCAGCTTTCTGAGGTATTCACCTGGGCAAGCAGGGTACCACTAACTCGGATATAAATACCTGCTTGAAAAGATAGGCTCTCCTTCATTTATTTGTTCGGCAAATATTTATTGAACACCTACTATGTGCCAAGCACACTGTAGGCTTTTGAAGACGCCACAGTGAATAAACCAGGAAAGGTTTCCACTCTCTTGGAGTTCGCCTTCTGGTTGGTGAAGTCAGACAATACGCACAAATCAATAAGAAAATAAAGAAAGAGGAGGTAGCAAGGAGTGCTCTGCAGGATATCAGTGCTTGGAGAAGGCCAGCCACCTTCTCCAGGGGAAACAGCAGGCCCGTGGCTCTTTTAGGGGCCCACAAAAATATTTTCATTTTTACTCATTTTAAAGCCAGGAGGAAAAAATGAATATAATAATAATGAATATATAGTAATGAATCCAGCCTGGATAATATTTGTCTTTATACCACCACAGTTGTAAAATATCACTTTTAACAACTTTTTAGGTAGGAAGGGGTCTACAGGCGTCATACTGTGGCCCTGAAGAATATCTGGGGGCTGCTTTATATTGGGTGGCTACCATGGGCCTCTCTGATGATAAGATGTGAAAACGCCAGATAATACCCTCCCTATAAAGGTTCGGGGTCCATATGTGACAATAAGAACCCTGATGTTAATGAAGGGACATCTTGTTGAGGTCAAAGGAAACAGCTTCAAATTTGTAACCCAAAGACCAGAGTTCAAGTTCCAGCTCTACTATTTGCTGGCTGTATAGCCTTGGTCAAGCCACTTAACCTCTCGGGGTTACCTTTCCTCACCTCCAAAATGTATCTGCTGGTTGGGGTCAGTGCAGGGCTCCTTGCCCTCAAGGCACACTCAGCACCTCTGTAGGAATGGAGACTGGGGTGAGCTTGGGGGCAGTATACCCAGGTCCCAGTACCCTTTCCCTAAGCCCTCCGTCCACCCCCGTGGCGGTCAGGCCCAGCCACACCCAGCCCGGCAGCCTCGCATCAGGCGCTGAGTTGAGAGCAGAGATGCTGTATGCCCTCAGCGTCCACCGCTCCCAAGATGTTCCTGGGCAACTGGTTTCTCCTTTGAGAGAGGTCTGAGGGGTGTTGTCAACTGTGTCTTCCATGTCCAGCTGAAGACGGGGCACTGTGAGGGGTCGGGGAGGGCCTGAGCCCAGGGGAGCTGCCATTCCTGAGTCAGCATGCCCAGGGCTGCTAATGAAATCCAGATGTCAGACAGAAAACAATCATCACCCCCACCCATCTGGCAGCTCGAGTTTCTTGGAGATTGCAAAAGAAGGGGAAAAATAGAGCAGGGAGAGAATTGAATCCTAGAACAGCTGAAACCTTAGAGGTGGGATGTAAATAGTTTCAGGATCCTGCTGGGAGGAGGGGCAGGAGGAGAGGGGAAAGCAAAGCCGTTTAGGCCCTCTTCTCCCTGATTCTCGTCTCTGCAGCACCCTGGACCTCAGTCCTTGCATCTCTCCCCAGGTCAAGCAGGGTGGTCTCTGTAGGGTGTACTAAGGAGGCAGGAAAGGCTGAGACCACCAGCCCTTTTCTGACCCCTGCCTGGGGTTTCTAATGCCCATTCTGGTGCCGACTTCACTGTAGGCCTGGGTTTTCTATAGGGCAGAGTGGCTGGAGACAAGGGAGGGGTCAGGCTGAGGGGGACTGGGTATGCAGGATTTCCCTTGCAGAACTTTTGGGCCCAGGACCACTGACTAGTTCAGGCCCATCAGTGTACTAGGGGGAAAACAGCTTTTCTCATAGTACAAGGCCAGGACTACATTTTATGAAAGATCAATAGAGAGAGGAAGGGAAAGTTGTGGGGGAGAGAAGGAAGGAAGG